>NC_090933.1:220767772-221070577 GCF_040938575.1 Ambystoma mexicanum | reverse complement strand
TAAAACTTACCAATTATTGGGTCCCCTTTCTGAGCCGTAATCAAATCAGCATGTGGGGTCTCCTTACTCCATTGTGCAGTTGAAAGATCATTGTGAGCATTTGTCTGGGACCTAGTGATAGCAGTGACCTGGATTTCCCCCAACAGGGACTCACTTTCTATTAGATCCCCTTAGATGGCCCTGGTTTTGGCCAGCTGATCAGCTAAGTCATTTCCAGTTGTGTCTGGTCCTTCTACTTTGGAATGACCCTTGATCTTTTTCCAGTAGATGGTCATCCCATTCGAGGTGACCAGATCATCAATATTTTGGATTAACTTCCCATGTTTCAAGGGTTTGTTATTAGCACATAGCATGCCTCTGGTTTTCCAATTACCCAGGTGCTCCACAAACCCGTTCCGTACATAATTTGAATCTGTGATTATGACCAGTTTGTGGAGTTGATGTTGGACAGTAGTGAGGATGGCTTGATGCACAGCCATCAACTCTGCCACCTGACTACTTCGGGGACCAATCTTGTACCCAGCAGAGGGTTCTGGGGACTCATTCACCCATGCATTCCCTACGCCGGCCACATGTTCTTTCTCCCCGTTGTTGTCAACATGTTAAGAGCATCCACCCACATAGACAGTGGGCATTCCCTCACACTTATCTTCTTCAAAGACTTTGTGTGGGGATTTAAGGTATGCAACCATGTTGTCCTTGATTTTTAGACTTTCGTCCTCGAGACAGTTTTCTCTGGCACAATCATGCAAGTCGGCCAGACCTTGCGCGAGGGGACGCTTCTTGTTTTGGCCATATCTGACCTCCACAGGAAAGCCTTGCATTGACAGGATCCAGGAAGTAATTCGGGAATTACTCACATTTCCGGCCCGGATTCTGTCACTTTGGAGATATTGCAGAGGCTGGTGTTGAGTCTCCACTATGATGTGTTCCCCCTGGATAAACGGGTGGTAGTTCTTCAATGCCCACACCGTTGCCAGGAGTGCCTTCTAACAATCGTTGAATTTTTCCTCCACAGAGGATAAAGTTTTACTCGCAAAGGCGATTACTTTATTGACCTTGTCATGCTTCTGATATAATACTGCAGTCAAGCATGTATTAGAGAACCCTGCCTCCAAGAAAAACTCCTTGTTTCTGACAGGGTAAGCTAGGCAGGGTGCTTATGAGAGGCTTCTTTTGAGTTGTCTTACTACCTCAGCTTGTTCTGGACCCCATTCCCACTTGACCCCCCCTTCAAAAGATGAATCAGGGGTCTAGTGATCTCTGCGTAACCCTCAATGAACTTTCTGCTGTAATTAGTCAGTCCAAGGAGGCTCCTTAGTTCCTACAGAGTTGTGGGCTCCTTCAGTTTCTAAAGTGCTTCCACTTTATTTTCCTGGGGACAGAGACCCTGAGGAGTAATCTCATGCCCCAAGAAATTAACACGGGTTCTACACCACTGTGCGTTCTGAAAGGAAAGTTTTGCTCCGGCGGCCCTCAACTGTGTCAGAACATAACAGATCTCCGCTATGTGTTCCTCCACAGATGAACTTTTGATGAGGACAACATCTACATAAGCCAGGTTACCCCTCGCACCCAGGTCGGGCATGGCCTTATGTAGGAAAATGTTGAATTCATTGCCGGAGTTGGGGTATCCAAAGGGAGTCCGGGTCCATGTGTACTGCTGGCCCCCAAAAAACAGTTTGTATTGGTCCTGCCTACTGACAGGCACATTCCAGTATCCATTGGTCAGGTCTATTACAGTGACTACCTGTGATCCCTGGATCCCTGGATCTGGGCCAGCCCTTGGTCAATGTAGGGAAGAGGCCATCGAGAACTATGGACCCATGTGTTGAGCTCCCTAAAGTCGGCGCAGAGTCTCCACTGGCGGTTTGGCTTCAATATTCCCAGCACCGGATTATTGAAGGTGCTGTGTACTGGACGGATTATCCCCCGGGACTCAAGGTTCTTAATTATTTCAGTAATGGACTCCAGGGATGCGAGAGGCAAGCGATATTGCTTCACAAACACTGGAGTCATGCCAGGGTCCGTGGGAATTGTTGTTGTGTGGATGGCGGTGCGACCACAGTCATATGAGTCCACCACAAAGAGATCTTGAAAATCCGAGAAAACTTGTTTCAAATTTTGCTTCTGCTCCAGAGTCACACATGCATCAGCTAGGTTGACTCTCTCTTCAACCATCTGACTGAAGCCTGGAAAGACTTCTGGTTTCTAAATCTCAGCGGCCTCCTCCAGCTGGGTGGAGAAGTCCCTGGTCAGAGTGCTGATTTGGACTGGTGGCTTCAGGTGGGAAAGGCAGCCCCCATGGACCTGAAAAATCACCTCATCCCTTCTGAAGTCACAAGTGACATCTTCCTTGCCATAAGGGCAGGAAGTGTACACCAGGAAGTTCCCCCCATGCCGGGTAAAGATCCTGTCTGGTGTTATGTTGTCATCACTGTCACTGTCAAAACAGTCCTTGGGATTGGTCCTAACATTTCATTTCCTAAATCAATGGAAAAATGTCGGTCATCAACCGCCATTCCAATAACGGTGCCTGCGGCTAGAGTAATACTCTTTAAGTCGCTGTTATCCACCTCTGTTGGAATGGTGTCATGTTCTATATTGACTAATGGTGTTGGGTTTACCCCCAACCCTTGCTGTTGGAGAGAAGCATTTAGATGAACATAAGCATAAGGGTTTTTCAATTGTTGTCCTCTTTTAACTTTCACTTCCAGGGAGAATTGTCGGGGCCTTTCTGGAATGGTGACTTCCTCTTTAATCTGAATTTCAACTGCATAAGGCAGCAGTTGAGCTGACCTAAATGCTTTTTCTGGATCATCAAAGCCCATGGGATTATCCACTAATCGGGACCAAGCTTTGACGTTTATTACGTCTAAACTAATGGCAAAGCGATTGAGAATGTCACTGCCTAAGTAAAAGGCGGCAGTGACGTCTCGCACAACCCAACAATTATGGACTATGCTCTTGTTGCCAATGGAGATTTTGAGCATACACCTGCTTGGCAGGAGATGTTTGGAATTGGGTGCTTCCAGATCCATTTCCCATTTGTCTATCAGTTTGAATGTGGGAATAGCTGGATCTTTTGGGAGTTGGCGGAACATGGCTTTGCTGATGAAGCTCTTACCGTTGTTCACACACACTCGGGCGAGAACAGAGTCCTTCCCATCATTTAACTGAACAGGGATGAACAACTGCTCTCCAATTTGCTGAACATCAGCCAGGCTCTGAGCTGATTTCACTTCTGTCTGAACTATTGGAGTGGGAATGTCGCATTGTGGATTGGTAAAGAATTTCAGAGTGCTTCCTTCCAGTGTGGAATACCACCTTAAACTGGAAGGAAGGTTGATTTTCAGAAATAGAGAGGACCCCCCATCACCAGTCTGTTGTCCTACTGCTATTACTGTCACGTCTGGAATTTGGTTGTTCTGGAAGTGAAATTCTACTTGGTCAGATTTTTGTTCAACCATGTGGCATGTGCCGTTTAAACTAACATGGCTGACACTCTGTTTTAATTTCATTGGTCGGCTAGTCTGGGTCCAGAAGACCTTGTTTACACAATCTATTAGGGGTGAAAAACTTCTCAGGAGGTCATTCCCTAGTAAACAAGGGGTGCCCTGTGGAGTCACAACTATGACAGGGTGTTTCACCTTGTGTCGCCCAATTTTAATGTCCAAGTCCGCAGTCCCCTCAACGGGAATTTCCTTCCCATCAAAGTTCTGAAGTTGTCCAGGAAGAGAGGTGAGAGGAATTTGGTAATTCTCTCCCCCCTCGCGGAATTCAGTTCATCAAAGGCCTTTTTGGACAAAAGGGTAGCTTGGGATCAAGTGTCCACCAGTGCCAAAATTGTACCCTGCCCCTGTACTTGTACTGGGGCATAGTATCTTCCCTCCTTCTCCTCAAGGGGCACAGATAATGCACATTTTTGGACAACTGGCGGGCCAATTTTCTGGTTTTGGACATGCAAAGAGAAGAGATTTGGGCAAAATTCTGTGGAGTCTTGGGAATCTGAAAGAAAAAGTTGGCAACTAGAAATGGGAGAAGTTTTGGGTTCCCCTGGTTCCGGTTCTGGGCCGCCCCACCCCCTCCTTTTTGGAGGCAGTCACCAGAATGGGTTTGAACCAGGGGATTTTGATGCTGTTGGTTCTGGGATGAGATGATGGGCGCCGCTAGCTCAGTCCCCACATCTACCCAGTCTGTATGTGAATCCCTTGGGACCCATTTTTCTTTGGGAGGAGTTCCCCCATCTCTGAAGGAGAAGATCCTTTTCCCAGGATCCTCTGAGGATCCCTCTCCCTCAAATTGGTAGATCTGTACATCCTCCCCAAAGTGGGTCTGTTTGGGTCCTTTGTTTCTCCTAGCTCCTCTCTGCTCCTTGGGTGGCAGACTTTCAGGGGTAGGAGATTTTGTTTCTGGTTCCTGGGTTTCCAGGGGCTGTTCACAAGTGGGGAAGGAAGCTTCCTCTGAGGCTTTACACCCCCCTTACCCTTGTGCCTCCTCCCTGGGAACTGGTGGGTTATCGGGGTGCTGCCCCCGTCATTGTTCTGGAGCACCAGGTCCAGAGTTTGGGGCATTCTGCACCGGCATGCTCATCTGGGGGTTCTGCTGAGCCCTCAGCATGTGACCCAGCTCATGTGCCATATTTTGGACCTGGCGCTCTAACTGTGAAACCCGCTCAGGTTGATACGGGGTTCTGTTTTCACCCCTGGGCTGATCCCGGGAAGGGTAGCTATCCCTTCTCTGGTAGTACCCCGGGTTGGGATGATTTGGGTACCCCTTCACCCTTGGCCTCCCCTGTCCCGGATTAGGTGGTCTGGGCTTAGGGAAGTGGGGAAAGAAGGATGGATGATTTTGGGGTTGGAAATTGGGTGGATACCTGGGGGAAAAGTTCTGGCCAGTATTTGGTGAATTTCTGCCCTTCTGTGGGAAGTTAGGAGGGAAGTTCCCTGGGTTAGGTGCTTGGCCGGATCCCCCCCTTGGGCTGGAGGAGTCCACACATAACCCAGGATGGGTCAGTTTCCCTTATAGCAGGGACTTACATAGTCAGGGGAGTGAGGGACCCCATTTGTGGGACTACCTCCTTGACTCCCTGTCTTTGACTGGCCCAAGGGCCTTCTGGGCTTGGAATTATACTGTGCAGGAAAGTGTTTAGGCCCCCCATCTCCAAATCCAAAATGGGGGCAACCTTTACCTCTGTCACCTTGGCAGCAGTAGGGGTGCTGGTCGGTTTGGGGTTTTTCTGAGCATTACTTTTATTTTCTATGGGCTTCTGCACCTCATAGATTCGGGTGGCCTGTTCAATGACCCAGCCTAGTGACCTTTTCTCATGAAAATCTCTCGCTAGCTGCGTCATGATGTATTTGGGTAAGGCATGGAAAAAAGTGTTAACAAATTCTATGCTATCAGTGTGCACCCTTTTGGTAGTCTGTGCAAAAGCACGCTTTAACTCTTGCACAAATTCTTGTGGGGCCTGATCCTCCCCACATAGCAAATTGTAGGCTGCCTTGCGAGCCTCTTGGGGATTTCGGTGAACAGAAAAGTGTTTCAAGATGGCCACCTTATATGTGGACCATCTTGAATGATTCTTGTCCTCCAGCTCCGCAAAGAAACTGGAGTATTCTGGGGAGAATGTCCATTTTACATACTGAATGCAGCTACTGCTGTCTTTCAAATGGAAAGTCTCCATCATTTGCTCAAAGAGCTCCAAGTGTTCCCAAACAGAATACGTGGCGTTCTTTTGATAAGGGGTGATGACACTCCTTATTGCCTTAATTTGTTTTAAGGGGTCCTTAAGCAAGGCCCTTTTTTTCCTTATTGGCCTTCTTGGTTCAGGTAACCCTGGTCCATTCATCCTCTGACTCAGAAGCGCTGCTCCCAGAGGTGCCCGTCTGATCTTCCAGGTTTTCCCAGATTCTGCGAGCCTGGGAATGGCTGCCAGAATGTGGGGACCTGGTCCCCTGTGTCCTGTGATGTTCAGAGGAATCTTCAGATTCCTCCTTGCTGCCAGGATTAGATGGGTACCCCCCCACTGGCCTAACTGGGCAGAGGTTTTCAGAATGCCCTTAGAGGGCCTACTCTCTCTGGGTTCCCCATTAACTTGCACTGTACTTGGGTGCCCATACCTGGATGCCCGCCCATCCATTCCTGGGAGGCACTGGTTCATGAGTCCCATACTCCTAACTGGATAGTAATCTGCCATCCCTGTGGCTCTGGGCTCATGTGCGCCAGGGGACATGGGGGTGGCAGAGTCCAGGGACTGGGAGAGATGGAGGCCTCTGGTACTAGGGCTCCTGAGTTTATGCTCAGGTGTTTCCCTTTCCCAGCAAACCTCATCTCTATCAGCCCCTGCTCCCTGTTGCCCTGCAAGGGACTGTGCTTTCAGTTCCTCAATCAAGGCCTTACTAGACTCTATCAGTCTCTCCTGCATGGCTACCTGCTGCTGGAGCCTATCATTGTGCTGGTAGAGAGCCTCATTCTCTCTCTGTGCTTCCTGGTTAGTCTTGGAGTACCGGGCCAGTCTTTGCTGCAGGAGGTCCTGAGTCCCATCCCTACTGGCCTGTCCTTTCTTGCCAGAGCATCTTCCACCCTCCTGGTGTGCTCTAACAAGTTCTGATGCTCTTTTTGGAGGTCACCCAGTCCCTGGAGGGCCAGGTTATTTTCTTCCATTTTCCTTTTTAAGTGGCAGACTTCCTGGCCTAAGGTATCCCTTTCCTGAGTAAGAGCCTGCATCTGTGCCGCCAGGTCGTCCCTCTGCCTTTGAAGGGCACCAGCTTTCTGGCGCTCTTCATCAAACTCTGCCTGGGTGTCCAGGTCTTTCAAAATCAATTTATTGCTCTCCTCTTTTTCTCTATCCAATTGGCTTTGCAGGGTGGCTACCTACTTTGTGCATGCCCTGTTGAAATCTATCTGTTGCTCCAGCTTTTTCTGGCTCTGCAGTACGGAGTCCAAACCTTCTTGATGCTCCTTCTGAAAGGCCAGAATTCTGGTATCCTGGTCTGCCCTTTCCTGATGCAGGATACCCATGTCCTCTTTTATTTTAATGACATACTGTCTACTATCATTTTCTGACTCCTGGCTCCTGTGCAGCCTCTGCTCGGAAGAGTCCAGGTCAGATTGGGCCTTCTCTAATGCCATCAGTTGCCTACTTGCCAGATCTTAGCCTTCAGCACATTTGTCCTGTATGGCTCCCATATATAAATATAAATATGCCGCTATCCTGACAATCTTGTTGTGCTCATCCTTGGCCTTAGGAGCCATGTACAGCTCACTCAGGGCCACATGTAAGGGACCGTGATCTCTCCAGATATCTAACTCAGTTGCAGTGACCTGTTGTGTGATTGCCTGCAACGACACATTCTGTTCCTGCTCCGTCCATTCGCCTCTCACAAATAGCTTATATCAGAGGTGCTCTCTGGCTATTTTGATATCTACCAATGTCGTCATTCTGGAAATTGATTTCCTTCCTGACTTACAGAAGTTTGTATTTTATCTTGCAAAACAGACCATTTCCTGAGAGTGTTCCTTTTTGAGGGGTGCTTTTACAGCGTAACACAGCATGGGGCTCAAACAGGATTTATGTATCCTATCAGTTAGCACACTGTATTAAGCTGCACAAGTGGTAGTTCTAATCCAGATGTCCCGTTACGAGCCCCCACTCTGTAAGTGACTTCAATCCAGCAATCCAACTAAGTCAATGCCTAGTCTGGGATGCCCAATGGAAGCCCTTATTAATATATTTTTATGTCAAATTCTTTGAATCTGGATGATAAACCCTTATATAACGCCCCACTCTTTGAATCCCCCTGACCTCACTGAGCCAAGAAGTAGGTTTGTTTTGCAAATTAAAATATTTATTCGAAGAATTAAACAATATATATATATATATATCACACTTTTATGAATAAATTAATATTTGATAGCACAGTTATGAATATAATAGTGATCAACAATGGGTAATATTACAATAGCACACTCTCTTTAATCAATGAGGAGTTGGTATAGAAAGGATAAGGTAGCAGAGAATACTTTTATGGTTTCAAGGAAATGCAAGGTATGAAAGAATGCAACACAGAAATAAACTTGATATGATTTCAACAAGAGATAATATGATCACGTTTTCCCTTGTGACAACTCACTCCCCCCCTATGCAATATGGAGATATGGAAAGGAAGGCACACAGGTTTCCAGAATACAATCAAATGCAGTCCAGTTCCAGTTCCCCCCAGCAAGCTTAGAGAAAACCGGTATGATTTTAAACAGGCAAAATACTTTTAAATGTGATTGCAATGAAGTGAAAAATATGCTAAAAATGATTTTAATTCACTAAAGGAGATTCAGGGTAGGTGATAGTTACTTTGAATTAGTTGAGGTCAACACTAGCAATGATTCATGAATGATTATCAGACAGGTTGAAAACGAATTTCAGCAGTGGAAAGCAAGAAACAGCGATTTTTAACATGTGGTGAAATGGAGCTCATTTTCAATTCGCGGCACTTTTTCCGAGTGCGTATCTCGTGATTACGGAAAAACTATAAGGAGTTTATAGGACGTGCGTTTCAAAAGATACAGACGTTTTTGGGGAGGTAGATTTTCAAAAATAAAGTCAAGATTTCAGAATGACAGATGACACTTTTACAGATTTGAAATCACAGAATGGACACACGATTTCTATGCAGTTCTGGACAGGTTGAAATGGTTTAAATAAGATTATTTTAACTAAGAGATTGGTTCTGTACAGTTCTTAGACTGGATACTCACTCCTAGTTTTGGACTGGAATGGACCTCGTCACAGATCTGGTCAGGTTCGGACTGCACTCTCGCCACCGGATGGTCAGGCACTTGTTCTGCTCACAGCACGCTCTCTGGTCTGCTATCGGTTGAAGAGTGGAAGTCCCTATCTGGGTTTCAGTGGTTCTTTCTATGTGTTTCCAAAGGGGTGTGAAGGCTGACTTTCCATGCCCAACCCTCTGAGGATCCTGATAGGTTAGAGGATTTTCTGTCCTCTGACTGGAGAAAGGAGTAGTGAGTCAGAATGAGTCAGAGTGATGCTATGTGTATGGCTTGGCTGAAGTCCCTCCCCTTTGCATTTACTTAGAAAAACAATTTTTCATAACCAAACATGCTTCCCAGATACACAAGTTGTTGAAATTACATGTACACATCGCAAAAGGGGCTGGCGTCATGACCGCAGACACGTGACATCTCTGCCCATTGGCTGCTGCGAGACGTGTTCTGCGTCAGATGGTTTGGATGCGCCCAACATCTTGGATTCGCGGAAAGCGGAGCAACAACCAGCGTACACATGCTTTTTTCATGAAACTATTTTGCTGTGTCACAGAGCATTGGGAAAGGTGCAGACAGTAAGACATGGGTGATCAATGCATTTGTTCTTCGGTCGTCATGATGTAATTTCTATGGACATCTTGTACGCACAGTAAATGTGGGGTGTAATAACGATAGCACTTCAGTCCATGTAGCGGGCAGGAAATTTGTAACACTTCACTCCTTGTAGTGAACAGGAAATTTGTAACTGTTGAAAGCACACGCGTATTGGTAGGCAACATTGAAATTGACAACATGCCATGAATGCATTATTTTTTCCAATGGCTATTATTATATTCATTAGTACGCCGCCATGGGTGGCACATGCTATGGTGGTTGTGGCCAGGGGCTAGACTCTTAAGATATGGGTGATCAATGCATTTGTTCTGGGGGTCAGTCGTCATGATGTAATTTCTATGGACATCTTGTACGCAGAGTACACTTATACATACTTAATGACGTATGTTCTATGGCCTCCTTGTACGCACAGACAATGAGGGGTCCAATAAGGCCAGTATTTCAGCCCGTGCAGTGCACAGGGGAGTTGTTACATTTGTAAGGACACTTGTGGTGTTAGGGAACATTGAAATTGACAACATGCCGTGAATGTATTATTTTTTCCAATGGCTATTATTATGTGCATTAGTACGCTGCCATGGGTGGCACATGCTACGGTGGTTGGGGCCAGGGCCTAGAGTCTTGGATGCATGACCGTCGGCCAAAGGCCTTACTTCCGTGAATGCCATGCACCCAACACTGCATGCACTCCCCACAACTTGGCAATCAAAATGCAACACTACGGGTGTATGCATGGGTGGCACATGCTACGGTGGTTGTGGCCAGGGCCTAGAGTCTTGGATGCATGGCCGTCGGCCGAAGGCGTATTCTACCTGTGCATTTGTTTCCAACGATCTGTGATAATCATTTATTTGTGTCATTCTTCCATCCTTTTGGGTAGTTAGATACCTATTGGCGTATTCTAACTGTTTGTAGTCTTTCACATACTTTGTTGACAATCTTGAAGTACACATTATTTCGTACATTTTTTGCTTCAAGAACATTAAATACGCATTTGTGAGGTTAGCTGGCAACCTCTGCTTTAGAGTAATGGTGCTATTACTACATTCAAACCATCCAGAATTCTTTTTAATGTATGCAGTATAGTGACCTGCATTGGTTGTAGCTCCTACATGGTAGATTATTCCTACTGTTGTAAAGGTTTTCTTTCCAAGTGACACTTGACCGTGTGTGAATCCAGTCAGTTTGCAGTTGTTTTTGGTGCCATCTGCATTATAGCATAGAAGCATAAGTATTATGTAGGCACTATGTGATTGTATCAGTAAGGTGGAGCGATTGTCTGAATTGCAAATACTACATAATCTGCCATGGTTTGCATTTTGTACAAGTTGCTGAAATTGAATGCTCTCACTATTTGGTATGGAAACATACACAAATCGCTCATTTGGGATTTCTTCCTGTATCACTTTGCTACAGAGAGTGCATGTATGTTTCCACATGTATGAAATTTGGAAGATTTCATTTACAGATATGCTTTTGTTTTCCAATACTAATAGTATGTACATTAGAAATTATTGTGGATCTTCTTGTGAGGTCATAGTGAATCTCACCATTCCAGCACAGTTGTCCAATTGTTGCCTTACTCCATGAACACTGTTTGTGTTGTCAGGATTGCTTGTTGCATTTCTATGCAGCACTAACATTTGCAAACATAATTGGTCTGTACTGTGCAGGTAAATATTGTTAACAATTGGTGGCAATTGAAATTGAATATTCATTGCTACATTTGCATAGCAATTTACCCCACTTTCATTTGTAAATTTGAATGGGTCAGCAAGTTCTGTATCTGAGTGCATTTTTCAGTTTTTCTGTTGCTTCTTTGCCCACGTGCCTGGTTTACATTCCCTAATAGGTTCTTCTTTCTTTGTGGCAGTTGATGAAACTTTAGCTTATTTTCTTTTCTTTGCAGAATTTGCTGTTGCGTTCTGTTGCATTTCTGTTTCATTTACTTTTCTTTTATCACGTTTCACTTTATCTGGAACAGGGTATTGTTTCAGATGAGGGGTGTACAGTGAACGCAATCTATTGTATTCTAGAATGCAAGGAATATCAGCTTTGACTTTTCTTGATCAAAGTTTATTAGCAATAGACCGTCAAGTGTACGTAAGCGTGATAATGCTAAGTAGCTCATGCCTTCCTTAAACACTGTGTTTTGTATATCTATCAATGCTTTCTCTAGGTTCTTGGGATTTATGAATGGGAAATGCATATGCAAGAGTTAGAGAAAATTGCTCTCTACGTACATACATGTCTTTGAAGAGAAGGAATCGATCAATTGAGCGCCCTATCCTTTTCACTTCTGAAACTTTATCAAAGCAAATATTTACAAATTGAATGTTGCTATCACGTGGGTATGATTGAAAGCCAACAACTGTGCCCAGTGCTCCATTAACTAGCCCTTGCTCTACGTCAAGGTTACGTTTAAGCATTACTCTACAATTTAATGATAACTTCAATATTTTTCCCAACCCAGCTGTGTTGGAGATTGAATTGTCTAAACTGTTTAGTCTTGCTGTGGCTTGCTCACACATGGGTACTGTCGTACCATGTACGTCTAGTTTGTCTGTGGCACTATTTCTATTATTGCTTTCATTTCTTTCTTTAACATTGTTTCATTGAATTTGAAACAGCTTGCAAGAGTTGGCATTAAGGCCATACAATTGACATTTTTGTGCGCTATTTGTTCCATAACATCAGTTGCACATGCATTATCACCATAAAGTGCATGTATATGCTGTTTTTTCAATACAGCTTGTGCTTCTTACGATAATACACCAACTCTAATACTTTTTAAGATGTTGGCATAAGTGAGATCTGCAGATTGACGCATGTTCTCAGTTAATTCTCTGTATTGGAAATGTTGCCAAAGGTTAACATTATCTATGCTACCAACAGTTTTCTGGCAGAGTTTGTGGCCTAAGGTTTTAAAAATTGGTTCACCTTTCATTGGTGTCAATTGTAGAAGATCTCCGAAAACGATAATGTGTTTCCCTGCAAAGAGTTCTTCGTTATTATTTTTAAGTACTTCGTGCAATCTGAGATGAATCAAAGCCAACATTAGGTTGGAGACCATGCTCACTTCATCTTTTAGTAGCATTTTCATTTTTTTCAATACTCTACGTAATTCCATTGAAGCTTCTGCAGAAAGTTTGTAGTAGTCTAATTTATTTTGATGCTCTATTGGAAGCAGTAGTAATCGGTGTAAAGCACTCATAATTATCTAGTATGTCTTCCTCTTTTCTCCATGGTTTGAAAAGTTGTAAAAGAGACATGTAATATAGTTCTTTCTGTTGAGGAATTTTTAATGACAATTTCACATGATGAATTAAGCTTTGTTTGTTAAGTTTCACAAAGCTCCCTTCACAATTGGTCACTCTATATCTACGTTTGCTTTCATCAGGTTTTACATTATGTTTGTATGCAAAGTTTTGAGCTATGTGGTATAGACACATGCTTTCCAGAGTGGTACTCCTGTTCGGATAGTATGTGTCCAGTAAATTGTTTTTCAGAATGTCTTGGCTGTTGGGATCCTTTCTGGCGATTGTTTCTATGTCCTCATATGATTTTAGCACTCTTTTTCTAGATTTTGCAGGACCAAGACTGAGCCATACTATGTTGGCCGATTTTCCATACAAAGCAGTGCCAGTTAAACCATCTGCTGCTTCATAGGCCCCACATTCTCTATGAGAGAGCATGTACAATTTCTGTGATAATGTTTTGTCTGATGCTAGGTCATCCCAGAGGTCTTGAAGCTCTGTTTTTTCTGCTTTTGTTAAGTAGGCTGTAACATATAGTGCAACAGCAGTTGAATTGTCTGCAATGTACTGCACATCTATGTTTGCATTCCATAATAGGGCAATGATTGCATTGTAATCATTGATATATTTTGATTCTTCCCTTCTTCCCTTCTTTTTATGTAAAAAAAAATTTCTGGTGATTTACCTTTAACACTATGTCGAACTGAAGACATGAAGTTGTTTACTTCACCTGTTTCTGTAACTGGTCTAGGGAAACCAAAGCGGCATTTGGTGTAGTATTTATCTTTGTTTTTGTATTTGCGGCAACAATATTTGCCACATTTGTGTCTTTGAAATTGTAAAATCTGCCCATGCAGCTCACTATGTGTCTGTTGTGAAGGGATTTAACATGTAACATATTTTTGGATAAATTGAAAAACAGTGCTATCACTGTCGTGCCCAAATTTCGGTGCACCTTTGATCCATAACAGCATGTGAATATGTGGTGCTCCTCTCGCTTGATATTCTTTTCTCAAAAAGAAGTGTTGCACTTCTCCAAGGGGAGGAACAGTTTTATTGCAAATAAAGTGTAGCATTGCAATGAAACGATGATGGAAATATCTTGAGACATTAACTGGATCTAGAGAGCAAAGTTCTTCAGGTGTTAATATATCTTTGTTGTTTTTGTTGCTGTTTGCTATGCGTAGGAACTCATGTAAATC
The DNA here is from genome assembly GCF_040938575.1 of Ambystoma mexicanum. Classification (NCBI taxonomy): domain Eukaryota; kingdom Metazoa; phylum Chordata; class Amphibia; order Caudata; family Ambystomatidae; genus Ambystoma; species Ambystoma mexicanum. The sequence continues at coordinate 221,056,719 of NC_090933.1, read as the reverse complement.
CTCCCATGCATATTCTGCACAACTTAGCATAACAAACCAAGTTGGTGGTCCAAGGTTTCTGATCATGCAATGCACGTCTCCATGCCATCTGAACTAGTATTCCTTTGTACCACGCATGTTTGCAAACAAATTTGTTATACTCAATTGTAAAACCTCATCTTTTTCTTGTACTTTTTGTATTAACTGCATAGCTGACATATTTTGAAAGTGCGTTCCAGATTTAAGAATGTGTGCAACTCCGTAACATAGGGCCTCATTCCGAGGTAACCTATTTGCGGCATGGCTGCCTCCGAACTCGTCCAAACTCCGGCCTGGTGAATGGAGTAATTACCGGTCTATTCCGAGGTCGGAGGGACCGGTAATTCCCCATTCACCAGGGCCATTCCCCATTCCCATTTGAGCCACCATAGGGCTCAATGGGAAGGCAGCAATAACGGTAACGTAAATTATGGTACCGTTATTAACCCCGGAGTCCCTTTGCGGGTCCCATCCTTAATGCCTGCTAAAAGCAGGCGTTAAGGAAGGACCCGCAAAGGGAACTCGTAGTAGGGTGGTAAGGGTTTAACGGCACCGGTCTCGTTACCGCTGACCGTTAACCCTTACCACCCTACTCGGAATGAGGCCCATAGTGTTGCTAATTCACTTTCATAGAGTAGGTGGAATATGTATTCCACATTTTGGGCCTCATTATGAGTCAGGCGTTAAGGGGTTAACGGCGCCGTAAACGGCGCCGACCCTTAACGCCTGATTACAAGGTCCCTTAGCGCCATGGTGATTTTAACGCCTGCTTTTTGCAGGCGTTAAAATCCATGGCGCTAAGGGACCATGGTGCTAATTACGCCACCGTAATTTACGGTGGCGTAATTAGCGCCTTCCCCACTCCCATTATGCCCTATGGGGCAAAAATGGGAATGGGGAAGGGTAAAATGGGAAATGGGGATTTACCGCCCCACTCACCTTGGAATGGGGCAGTAAATCTGCCATCCACCATGGTGTAAACACAGTTTACACCATGGTGGTAAGGGTACGACCCAGGCGGTAACTTACCGCCTGGGTCGTAATGAGGACGTTTGTCTGAATCTGGGATCTTGTGAATACATTCATAATTAGCGGTATTCTGATGCCCCAATCTGAGTGGGTCTATCATCGTATCTTCCACCTTTGCCAGTAGGAAATAGCAGTGGAAAAGCATGTGCTTCTATACTTTTTTCCCAAATACTCATTGGTGACCCTTTGGTTTGTCGCATTTGGTAAGTTTCTAGTGCATCATCTATTCTTTCATTGGGATGCAATGGATGAATTGTGTAATGGTCCAAAAGAGTGGATACTGTAGCTGGATCCAGAAGTTCGAATTGTCCAGTTTCTGATGGCTCATGAATTATTTCAGTTGTTTGCCTTAAGCTTTCATCAATATTTATTTCCTTGTAGTACTCATTATTGTCTTTTAGATATTGCAATGCTTGTCTAACTTTGTGTAAGTCCACTAATTGTTGCCAAATTTTTTTGTCCTTTGTTGGAACTCCATTTACCAAGACTATTAAAGAATGCTCTATTGAACGCTCCACTCCTAGAGTGTGTACATTTTCCGTTAGATCTAATGGCAAGTAACCTACTTTGCCACGAATGCCTTTCACCAATTCAGAGGAAGGTAATTTTGCTGTTTTTGGATGAAGGCGTATAATTGCTTGAAATGGGTGAACTGTTTGAATTATTATGCTTTCATACAAATTGAGCTGTTGCAGGATTTTTGGTATTCGAAACAATTCCAAATTATTTGTAATAGCACGTGAAGGAGTGTGGTTGTTGTCTAATTTTGCAGTACAGTAACTGCAACATATTAGGCATTCAGTTATTTCATATTTGTTTTCAGCTAAAAGGTACAAAGCTAATTCAAACCATTTAGAGTCTTCATTGTTTTCTATTTTGTATGCTATGTCCAAATATTTTGTGTTCCTTTTGTAAAACGCTCTGCGGCAACACACACACACATGGTTTGGTACTTCAGCCGATGACCTTTTATATTTTACTATTTCTTTTCTGTATGTGTGTAATAGAAGGTTGCTATGTGCAGAATTGTCGCTACTATATTCTAAAACTGTTGCATTTTCTACGTGGCTCTCATTTCCAAAATACTTTTTCTGAATACGGTCCATTTCTTCTTGTAAGTATTTGGGTGTACCATGCAGAATAGTGGTATTTAAATTGCCTAATTCTGAAGCTGGACTTTTTGCATAGTATATTTTATACACTAAATTTCTTACATTGGAATGATGTACTGATATTCTTTTGATATCATGGAAGGTACTTTTGCAAATAGGCCCAGAAATTGTTTCGCTCACCTGGCTCCCACAGGGGCGTCGATCGGAACTGGACAGCTGCGGTTTCCACCCACGTGACGCGTAGTGCAGAGATGACAGACTGGACTGGCCCACCTAATCTCGTCTGCTTGACCCGAAGAAGTATTCTCCTGAAAGTGGAGAAAGGGAATTAGCCACCTGTGGATTTGAGTGATAACCCTCCTCCACTGTTCTCCCATCTAATCACCTCTGATGTCTCTTTTTATATTCTCACCTTAGGTTTTTAAAGGATGAGCTCTCCATCCTGCGTAGAATGCAGGGGCGTGTAGATAACCAATTACTTCACTGGTCCGAAGGAATTGGGGGGTTCCAGAACAATATTGACTCTGAGGTTCCTGGCGAGGAGCCGTACGTATATATTTCATAAGAGTTCAAAATGTCTGACTTTCACTCTTGTCTGATTCCTTGCAGCTTGCAGCTTGACCCTAGATAAGATTGCCTTGTGCGGCTGGTAAAGTTCAGGTTAGAGTCTGTATTATCCAACACTGTCCGGTAAATGACACCTGTATGTAATCTGTTGCTTTCTCCCTTATTACAGGTGCAGAGTGAGAAATTATGGCGTTTTGAGGAATAATACCTCCGGCGGTAAAATCAGGTAAGTCTATTATGTTGAAAGAGATTCCCTTGGTTTGTTCTTTCGGCTCACCTGGCTGTCCTTTTGTTCCCCTTAGGTGCCGGAGTTCGGCAAAGATGAATGGAGGCTGCGCCGGCCCGTGGAGATGAAGAATGCCTCCAGCGGTAAAATCAGGTAAGTCTATTGTGGTGACTAATATTGCCTTATTATTCTCTCGGCTCACCTTGCTGTTCTTTATTCCCCTTAGGTGCCGGAGTTTGGCGAAGAAAGGATGAAGACAGAGGTGGATCGTGGAGGTGCTGCGAAGACTGGTGAGTATAGCGTGGCGCTGCAGCAGGCGATGCGACGCGCATCAAATAATGTCTTTCTTCCTATTCGAAGGCGCGATGGATCCAGAATCAGGTGAGGAAATAAGTATTGTTCTTGTTCTAACATTTTTCCTTCTTTCTCCCTTTTTTCTAGGAGCTCCAGACTCGAGGTGGGCGTGGCAGAAGACTGGATGCTGGCTTGCAGGCACGGTGAGCGTTACGCTGCAGGATGCAGAATAACACGAAGCGTGAGCTGCTCTTTGGGCGTGGTTTAAATAGCCTTCAAAGTAGTCCCAGGTAAGAAGTTCCCAAGACCACACCCGAGTAAGAAAATAGTCCCTGAAATAAAGTAATCCCCCTTCAGACTTCACATTGGCTTGAATGCTGAGCAGCATGGTCTGCATGAGGTAAGTGAAAGCAAATGAGCCTGGCGTCTATGGCGCCAGGACTGACCCCTTCTATGAGACTGGCACCTACGGTGCCAGGACTGTACCCAGATAGCTCCTAGGTTTTTCCCAAGTATCTGGATGCCTGCTCCCGGGACAGATGGACCTGGTCCGGATGCCCGGGGGTAGGAATCATGACAGAAATGCAGGCTAATGAATGTCCTTTTAGTCCTGTGTCTTTCCGCACTGCACAAATATCCATATTTGCAGCACTTTCATTTTACTTTTGTCTTTACCTTTTACATATTGATTGAGGAACTGACGTAAAGATTTGAAAGCTTTGTTTGGAATGGCACACATTGATGTGCACGCCATTTGTATACTGGACGGTGCGGTTCTGCTGAATCGAGAGGTATTTCTGAGTTTTCAGGAGATCGTTTTGTAAGCAGTGTTTCTTGTTCCATGATGGTAGTATTGATTTTCTCATACCCTCGTCCACTGCTATGGATGGCAATTGTGTTTATTTGATTTTGTTTGTATGCTTCTTCATTAAAATATGGCTCTGTGGTTGTTGTGTGACTCCATTCACCACCACAAACATGCAAGAAATTATTTTTGCTCACATTCCGTTTATTGCTGAGTTTCTTTTGTAGTTTGGTACTTAGTTTTGTTAGTGCTTTCATCCTATTTAACATTAATATGAACAACTTCCTTTAGAGAAGGATTGCACTGTCCACGAGTGCTTGTAGAATTAACTTTCTACGGTATGTTTTAAGGGGTGAGGTTGATTTTGGTCCTCTTTTTAGTAGATTCTGAAGGACTCTGTGATGAAACATTTTTGCTAAAATATGTTTTTTTACTATGGGTTCTTCTTACACTATCAGGATTATTAGGAACATTGTTAGCTGTACTGGCAGCATTTTTTTGACAACATTTCTGTGTTTTGTGGCACATTTTGATGGAGGAGGTACAGTTTTGGAGTTGAGACTTCCTTTATTATGTTACCCAACTGCATTAGCTGGTTTGTACCAAGATTCTCTACAAACTCTACAACAGGTGGATGCTTACATTGGGCACCTTTATTTTTCTTTGCTCTAATTCTGCGTTCCTTTCTACTGAGTTGTTTTTTGGTAGGCATTCTTTGGTGTCTGTTGAGAAAAAATATATACTTTGGTCTGTTTTCCAATGTATGTGTGCAGTGTGCATGTGCTCATAAGTCTGATGGGGAAGCTCTTTGTATGGTGTGTCAAGATACAGTGAACTCTAACAATCATTTGGTAAGGCTACTTTACTGTTTGTATACTAGTACAATGTGCTTCAGATGAGAGTACAAAGTGGCCTACTTGTGACAAGAACCATTATTAATAACCGAAATGCCAAAAACCTGCTACAGCAACTTCTTTTCACAATCTAACCTTCTAAGGATTACCTATGTTATTTCAGTACCAAACACACAGGTATTTGTCAGCCTTCTGCCTGTTATTCTTTGTTCAATAAATGGATATTTGTAGGTAGAATGGTTTACAAATCAATGCTTGTTTTGGTGCCCAACATAAACAAATAACCACGCAGCCTCTTTAAGGAGTAGTTACAATATAAAGGTTGTACTGTACTTACTTTTTTGTGCAAGATGACCAGGTTTCTTTGGATATGTCGTCTGCAGTGTAGATGCTGTTGATTCTCAGGAGAGTAGTCTTCACTGCAAATTAAAAAAACAAAATCAATTAATTTGTGTGTTTGCAGCAGTGATGATACTGCAGACATTACTTGTGCTTCTTTCGTCAGAGGATTGAACTTTCATATTTCAACCCAATGCACGTGCACATTTCACTTCACTCTGTGCAGTCTTTGCATAGTACTTGCAATATGGTACTTGAAAGTCCTTCAAAATAAAATCTTTTAAGGGTATGTTAATGCCTTGTTCTTTACAAAGTGTACTGTGCATAGGAGAGAGCTTTGTAAGCGATAGGGCAAAGTACTAGATGGGGAAACATTTTGTACTTGTTAATGAAAAGCACGATGTCGAAAAATCGGGAGACCCTCAGAAGGAAATATCAGCACTACAATCGGGAGCGCTTATTATTCTCATACGATCACATTGCAAGTAGCATTACTGTAGGCCGTACAGAGTACAGAACTCTGACATTTTCACATACAAAATTGAGGTCTGCCCTAAATAGGCATGCTTGCAACGTATGTACAGGTTATGCGGAAGACAGTAAGCAGTCATGCGATTTGTGAATGACAAATCGGCAATCTTGCACTTTAAAGGGGGAGCGTTGTTATGTATTCCCTATGGACATTTAGCAGCATTATTTTGTCAAATTTAAATGATAAGCCTTCCACATGTTCTCTGATTAAAATATACATACCTGTACTCTATACTGATGCATGTGGACATGTATGGAGCTGTACGTAGAAATTTGCAATCCTTGCACAGTAGCTTATGAAGTAGGTGCTTTGCAATGGTATGCGACTTCCATTCAGAATCATCAACAGTAATTCTGAAGTGCGCAATGTTGACGACGGAGTTAAAATTAGCAATGTTCTATGTGATTGGTGGATGATTGTGTGACGGCTTAGTTGTGTCCAATGAGGGACTCGCTTTGGTACCGCTGTAGAAAGGGTGGAAGGACTGGGTAAGAGTTACGTGCCGCACGTAGGCAACGCTTCTCTGCTGGTAGGGCATGTCACATACGGGTTTCTACAGGAAATCCTGCATGGAAAGGCGACTGTAGGCATCAGCCAATCAGATGTTCATTTTACTCTTTTGTGTGGAAAAACGGTGCACACACTGAAGATGGCAGAGGTGGAGAGGGTCAGGGTTTTGATGCTTGGAGACATTTTTGTGCAAGGCTTACAATACTATGCCGAGAGTAGGCATGTGGCACACCATTTCGATGTGCGAGGAGTGGAGGTGGTGTAGAGCGCTGACAGTGATGCCAATGCTGCAGCAATTCTGCAAGTTTGCAGAGACATGCGTAGAATGACCACTCCTCATGTGATAATTTTGCACTACGGTGCTTGCCATTTGGGATACCTGACTTCACGTACTTTGTTGGCAGACTTGGCACAGTTGGTTGAAGCACACATAACCATCTTCCCAACAACGAAAGTCATTTTTTCTGCTTTACTCCCGAGAGTATAATGGAACAACACTTCTGTTTTCTGTCCAGATCAAAGCATCGGGAGGTGTATCATGAATTGCGGCATGCGTGCATTCATGCTACGAGTTGGTATGTTTTTTTGTAGCCACAATAACATTGCTCCAAGCAATGCGCATTACTTTGAAGGAGATGGTGTTGCGCTATCTTCTTTGGGAAATGTGATGTTCTTTTGGAACGTAAGGCTTGCTTTAGAGAAGGTTCTGTAATGTTTGCAAGAGTAAAGCAAGGACAAAAAATACAAAAAAAATACATAAAATACAAGATTTCTGTTCGGTATCTGGCCAAAAATACAAAAAAACGACTCTTTTTAGAGCCTACCTTAAAGGGGAAAAAGGGGAATAGTACGTTAATGTACCATCGTCACGCTCTGATCCTGTACATGTACGCGAACATGGCGGTAGGTAGCAGCCAGCACATATCACCACCGGGGATTCAAGGGTGGAGCCGCATGTAAATGAGAATGAGCGGAGCTAGGGATTGGTCCATAAAGTTCAGTTGGTGTGTTCTGACCAACATACTTTAGTAAAACCGTCTTCTCCCTCACAGGAGACCACACAGCCATGGCTTTCCATGCTCGAAAACAGATTATCTGGATTTTGGGAGACTCATGGATACATTGGTTGAAGGTGCCTGCAGAAAGCTGCAGTTTATCTACAAATCTCAGATTTCCACATGCAGAAGTGCACTGGCATGGTGTGCGTGGCATGAGATGGCTGGACTTGGTACCTCTTTTTGTTACTTTACTGACTACTGACAGAGCGTCCTCCAGATATACTGATCATTCATTGTGGAGGAAACAGTTTAGGCCATGTATCTGGAATTTCTTTGTAATTTGCAATGAAGGAAGGACTTGCGAAGCTCATGGACAGTTTCCAAATTGTCAAATACTTTTTTCCCGTATTGCCCAAAGACAAATATGGCTGCGTTCTTCTGCGTTTGGTCCACAAATGGAGAAAGCGAGACGCAATGTGAATAAGGCTTTGTGTGCATTTTTAAGAGATGTTGGCATGTCCTCTTTCCACAATGAAAACATTTTGTTTCGCAGCACTTTCATTTTCCGCAGATATGGAGTTCATCTCACATATGCTGGCAATAAGATTTTTCTTCGCAATGTACAAAATGCATTGCGACCTCTTTTGCAATCACACTAACCTATCTGACAATCCGTTTTCCCCAATCCACTGTTTTTGACCCACACAACACACCACTGAAAGGCTCTTTTCAGAGCCACCAGTTACTCCCAACGTACACTTTACTGTGTTTGCTCTGCTTGCACCCTCCCTTTTTTCCTCTACGACTGTTTGCAAACTTTTTCAGAACTCTGCAGGGGTCTACGGCCGTCACTTCATAGTTCTATTGTTATACTGAAAAAGGCGGCTCTGAAAAGCGCCTTTTCTGTAATTTTTGTTGTTTTTACGTTCATTGCTTAACAGCACACGGCACACTAGGAGAAGAGGCGAAAGGAGGGTAAGGAAGGGACACCAGCCACGGGGATAAAAAAGGGCAACTGAACAGAGAAAGATTTAGGGTGAGCTTTATTTAGGTAAGGAGCAGATCTTCTGGAGCTCGGTGACTGCAGCCTCAAAAGCACTTCGAAAACTCTCCCCCCCGCAGAGTACTGCGTCACAACTGTCACCTTTGAAAGGTAAGGGTCAACAGCACTGCGAATGGTTTGTGAGGCAGCAGGAGGGTGGCGCTCCCCCACAGGAGTGTCTCTTGTGGTGGGAGGATCAGATAACGAGGATGCTGTGGATGAACTCAAACGACTACGCTCTTCACATGGCACCACCTTGCGAATGTCCGCAGTGTGGAACGAAGTGAGGTGTTGCTTCACGGTTGTCGTACCAAAACTGTACGCTCTAAATCTCCCGCGACTCAACACCACCTCGCACTGGTTACACTTCACCAGGTTCGCACGTGCTTTTGGTACTTTCCCATAAATGGAAAACAACCGCCACACCCACGACTCCCGCCGAGTGCTCCTAGTGCGGAGTTCCTCCACTTCATTCTCTTCCTCCTCTTCTTCCTCGATCTCTACATCCTCACCCATATATCTCTCTGCAGGCCCTTGGTGAGGTGGTGGTGGTGGCGGGTTTGGGGGTGGTGCAGAAGCTAATGACCCAACAGCAGCCATGGAAGCCATACTAATTAGTTTCCTTTTGGTCACTACAGCAGTAAAGGCAACACACCTTAATCTGCTAAGCTAGAAGGACAATGAAGATGCGCTCAGGGGTGTGGCCTTTTGTAGGGGTGCAGGGGTGTGCCTCGTGACCGTCTTCATCCCTACAAAGCAGTACACATATTTTACGCAGCAAGTCCTGAGGTGGCCTATTGTTTGGGATGTGTGAAATTACATTTTTACACTCTACAATACTTTGCCTTGTGTCTACAAGTTCATTTGTATTGTTGCGGAAGCACACCAACCGCGGAAATTAGTCCCCACGCTCAGCGTAGGTGCGGTCACATGATGACGTCCTCAACACATCCGCCCCAGTAATGAAAGTCCCTTGGACAGCAAATGCAAAGAATCAAACGTGCGCATGCGCACAAGTGTCCTACGGACAATGTTCGGGTTCTCAAACTACTTCAAAGTGTGACACAAGTGAGAAGGACAGTTAAGAACAGGCATGATGTTCGAAATACTTACGTTTCTACTGCACATGTGCACGCATGCTATGTTCACTGTACGGACAGTTCCTGTGTCCTTAGGACAACTCCATTTTGTTTGCCTACGAACTTGCCGGTCACTGTGCCTGTTCTACGGATGGCACCATTTTGGCTGCGCCCGATACGGACCGCTATACTGTCCTTCACACACTCCCATTTTCCTCATTTACACCCATTCCGGACATCTGGTGTGTTCTACGAACATGTATTATCTCGTTTCCAAGCGGTATGCCGGGGTAGTATATCCTGTGGACACCCCTTTCTGTTTATGTACGCACAGTTTCAACAGATGGTGCAGTCCCACATCACATCCGCCTTACTTGACATTAGACAGCACCCACATTCCATTCCTTGTGGATAGGTCGAACAGGCGCGCTGTTCGCGAACATTTTACGTCTTTTAAAAAAGAAATTCTACACACAAACTCTTTCTCTACAACTACTGTACAAAAACATTTCAAACACACACACACACACACACACACACACACACATCAATCTAAAGAAATAGCGGGGAAAGCGAACACTGAAACAAATATGGGGGAATTAGGATTCAACACAGGCTGTTTATGAGGAGAAGATTTGTGAGGGGAAGAAGGGATGGATATTTCGTCAAAACGTCTATTTTCCTGTCAAGGTTTGGGGATGGTTCACAAGGGAATGGAAAAGCAGGGCAGGTGCAAGTGGGGCAATGATAACGAACTTTTCCTCTCACACAGTCCTCCAAAAAACTCCCATAAACTTTGAAAATTGTCGTTCAATATGTCCATTTTCTGCTCTATCCTTTTTATCCTGTCTTCTTCTGTCTCATTTGTTGCCCTTTCTTCTTTTCTTTCCTGGTCTGTCAAAAAATAAAATACATAAGTTGAATGCCTCTAAAATACTGGTCACTATTTTGCATATGCAGAGCACTCTGTACCATTATTGTCGCTGCCTTCAGACATTTCCCCATGCGGGAAATACTCCTCCAGCCACTCCAAAGTACTAGCCATTTCTGAGTCAAAACAACAGAAAGAAATTGTTATTTCTGCACCACATACCACAAAAAAAAACATCACCCATATAAAAAAATGACCTGCACTCACTCTTTTGCTGTAATGTCCCATCATCGTACTGCGTCCGTCCACTGTCGTTCCAGGCTGCCGAGTCTCTGTGAAGTGATTACCCTGGAGGCATCCTTTCTTTTTTATGGTACCATCCACTTTATTCTACATGGTTATTAAATTTGTTTGTTTGTTTATTTGTTTATTGCATTTATAAAGCGCACCAGACCCAAGAGTAGCAGGGTGCATAATGATATGCGAAGCTTACAAGTATTACATATTGTACAGGCAATAAATGAAGTCACATTACACAGGAAATAATACAATATACAGGCTTAAATTGCGCAGAAGGGCAAAGTTATTTACATCTTAGTAACTATGGATCTACACAATTAACAAATATACAATCTAGCAACCAGTCATGCTAGCGTAACACAGTTTCAGAGGAGAGCTAATTTTCAGTCAGGTTGAGGTGAGTAATGAGGTTTTTTCTGAAGAAAGAATAGGGGAGATCAGCTCTCAACTGGTGTGGTAGGGAGTTCCAAGGTTTGGCGGCCTTAAGAGGGAAACTGTTGCCGCCAATCTTGGAGGATTTGAATCTGGCTACTACCAGACAGTTCGTGTTAATGGTTCTAGACCGTCTACTGGAGGTCCTTCTAGATATTCTGTCAATTAGGTAGCTCGGTGCCAGGTTATGTAGTGCTTTATATGTCAGGGAGGCGATTTTTAGTTTTATTTTGTTATGAGTAGATAGCCATTTGTGGTGACGTCTGATGGCAGAGATGTGCACTCTTTTGTTAATGCCTAAAGCAGCTCTAATGGCGTTGTTCTGTAGTATTTGGAGTTTTTGGATAATAGTTTTATTAGCACTGCTGTAAAGGGCGTTACAATAGTCTAGTTTTGATAGAATTAATGCTCTGGCCAGTATGAGGCAGTTGTCATTAGAAAGGAAGGGCCTACCTGCTCTGATCAGCTTACAAGTGTAAGCTGTGGTAGACGCCAGGGAGTTTAGTTGTTTGGTAAAGGACATAGTTGCATCAAGGTAGAAACCCAGTGTATTGTTACCTTCAATGATGAAGGAAGCATATTCATGCCCTAGTTTGGAGATGTTGGAGGGAGAACCGAGGATTATCAACTCTGTCTTGTCATCATTCAGACATAGGCCGTGGCTGGCCATCCATGCCTGAATGATGAGATACATTCTATTCACCAACGCCTGGTCCCTGCCATGATCCCCAGAAAGAGGGAGGAGAATCTGAGTGTCATCTGCATAGTTAGTGCAGTTGACACCCAGAAGGTCCAGATCATCGAACAATGGCTTGGTAAATATATTGTAGAGAGTGGGGGACACGCAAGAGCCCTGCGGGTCCCCACACATAATGGGGATGGGGTCTGCAGCTGCAGAGGGTGAGAATACTCTGCTAGTTTTGTCACTCAAGAATGATTCTATTCACTTAACAGCGCCTGTGGAAAAGTGGCCTGCTGTAACTAGATGCCTACAGAGGACCTTATGGTCGACTAGGTCGAATGCAGCTGAGAGATCAAGTAACAGTAATAATGCTGTTTTCCCTTGATCCCTCAGCTCATTGATCTGAGTCATCAAATCTATCAGTGCAGTCTCCGTCCCATGCAGTGGTCGGAATCCTGACTGTCGGACTCCAAGAAGTTTGTGCTTTTCGAGGTGTTTCTGGATCTGTAAATAAGCAATTTTATCTAAGATCGTAAGTAAAAATGGTACCGTTGTGATAGGGCGGTAATTGGTAGCGATGAGTGGGTCTAATGTTTGCTTCTTGAGAAGCGGGAGCACCCAAGATTGTTTGAGATTAGGTGGGACGGTGCCGGAGGCAAAGGAAGCATTAATCAATTTGGAAATAAAGGGGGAGAGGTCTCTAGCAGCCTCTTTTATAATGTGTGCTGGGCAAATATCTCCTTTGCAATTGGATGGTTTGAGAGAAAGGATGTTTTTTTTCCACTTCAAAGATTGTTGTTTTGGTGAAGCAGAATGTGGTATTTAGGTCAGAGATATTTACATTTGGAGGGGAATGCACATATATATGTATGGCAGGGAAGAAAAAGAAAGGGGCTAAACAACTGATGTCGTCATTGATGTCAGCATTCACATTTGAGATGACATCTTTCATGGTCTGGGTGTTAGTGTTAGCAGTGCACAGGGGTGGTCAGGGTTGGGGGCTTACTTTACCATAACTTGCGAATTTCAGGGGTTTTTCAGTTTTAAGTTGAAGCATAAAGGAGAGGAGGAAAGTTTTTTTTTAGTGAAGTGTACAGGTTTTTGTTAGGGCAACTTAACCATAACGTCTCCTCAGCAAAGTTTTTTTTGTAGTGAATATATATGTATATATGTATTTATTTATATATATTAAGTTCTGAATAACACTAAGGGCCTCATTACACGGAAGGCGGTAAACCATGGTGCTATTAGCACCATGGTTGCCGCCAGTACCATACCGGTACCACCATGGAGAAAAGGGGAATTACCACCCCATTCCAAGGTTGGCGGGGTGGTAATTCACCCTTTCTCTATGGCCCTTCCCCATTCCCATTTTTGCCCCATAGGGCATAATGGGAATGGGGAAGAAGGTAATTACGGTACTGCAAATTGCGGTACTGTAATTAGCACCAAGGTCCCTTTGCGGGTCCCAACTTTAACGGCTGGTCTACACCAGGCGTTAAGGTTGGGTCCCGCAAAGGGACCTCGTAGTAAGGATGTAAGGGTTAACGGTCACCGGTACCCTTACCGGTGACCGTTAACCCTTACCGTCTTCCGTGTAATGAGGCCAAACATTTTAATTACACTTCTACCTCTTGTTAGTCAGTATATAAAAATCCTTTACTTCACTGTAAAACATTTGCAGATTACAAATAAAATCACATTTGCAAATTAATAAAATACTTTGCTTTATGCTTTACTTAATGACAACAATACATGCTAGAATCAAATAACTGTTTCATGTCCTCCCTAACCCAGATTTTGGGTTATAGAAGTAATGTTTTCAACTTAGAATTTACAGACTATTTTGACTCACCCTCCCAACCTGAGAAAAATGTTTTTCAGTTCATATTGAGCACATGTAAATACCCCTCCCCTTTCAAATCACAAATGGTGCTCACTGTGCTATTTTAGGCTGAGGAGTTACATGACATGATACGTCATTTATAACACGACTGTACACAAGTGTACATTCATGAGATTTACATTACACTATTTGTATGGGAACAGAAGTGAAACCTTCAAACTTCCTGTGATAGTTTCAATAACTACAGCCTTTACAGAACATACATTCCCAAGCTGATCCTCATTAGGCACCATGATCCAATGTAACTATTTCTGTGATAACTCTTTAGGTACAATTTGATGAGACTGTGGGCCTCATTACGAGGTGGGCGGAATGGGTTTAACGGCACCGGTAATGGTGCCGATGCCGTTAAACCCACTCCGTCCTATTACGAGGTTCCCTCGTGGGACTCGGAAAGGACGTCTGGTAAAAGCAGACGTCCTTTCCAGGTCCTGCGAGGGGACCAGGGAGCTAACAACGGGCATATTATTAACGGGCCCTTTGTTAGCTCCCTCCCCATTCCCATTTGAGCCCTATTGGGCTCAAATGGGAATGGGGATCAATTTTTACCGGGCCAAGGTCGGCATGACCCGGTAATTGCCCATTCCATGGACCCGGTAAAAAATCATTACTGGTGGCAGCCGTGCCCTTGATAAGGGCACGGCTACCGCCAGCCTAGTAATGAGGCCCTGTGATTTTAAAGAGCGGCACAACGAAATGAACAGAAGGCCTAGCGATACTATTTGCACCCAGGGAAGGCACTAAGCCAGTCAAGTGGCTGGAACAGCGGGCGAGAATAGACATTCTCCACCCGCTGTCACAGCCACATAAGGCCCTTTTGCTGGGTGGGGCCATTTATTTATTTTTTGTTAATGTGAGGAGGCAACAGGGAGCCACTCCACCATCCCCCAAAATAACCTGATCCCCTTTCCCACCCCCTCCCTCCATCCCTACTTACCTGCAGGACTGGAGTTCTGTGCTCCATTCCCGGCGCTCCTCCCCTCTCCCAGTCGCTGCCATAGACAAATAGTGGTGGCCATCTTTTTCCTTTTTTTTTCTTTTTTCTTCCGGAGATTGCAAATCTCCTAAGGAAAACTAATCAAAGTCATTTGCACTCCGGATGTGATTTAATGTGTAATTTGGAAATGTTTTAAGTTGATGTCAAGGATTTTAATATACTGACCGACAAGTGGTAGAATTGTAATTCAAATGCTTAGTGTAATTCAGAAATGTATATATAGAATTGAACATGGAAATGAGTACTTGTCTGTGACAAATAGCGAGATTCATGCAAGTAGGTTGTTTTGTTTTTGTAGTCTAGCTGTCTGCGATTGTGTAAAATTGTGGTGACTTCCCCTGCATAAAGCTGGAGACCACGTTTTCTTTGATTTCATCTTTAATTTCATTATTTAAATACATTTGAGTTTTGAGAAATTCTCCTGCTTTGCTCAGAATTGTGGGGCGGAACTATACATGAGGGGATATTATATTGGTGACTCCCACCTAACGTAGAATTAATATATTAATCAAAATAAATCTTACAAAGTAATAAGATGCGCATTTGCACCATAAAACGTTTTGAGAATTTGCTCCATCCTTCCTTAAAATCCATATGGATTTTAAAATGTGTTTAACCCAATTTGAGCCATAGAACCCTATGGTTCAAATAGGGTCGAGCCAATTCAAGCCACATCGAGCATTTACTGGCTTGACAGATGAGCCATCTCCATGGAGGCTGGAATGGCTCGAGCTGATCCAAAACCTTTTCTTAATAGTTTTGAACTGGCATTCAAGTAGAGCAATTTAAGGCTCACCCATTCCAATACCAGATACATTTAGTAGCTCAAGGAGGAAGCCAAACCACTGAGAATCCTATGTGCATTTTGTACGTGGAGGAGAAGGCCAAAGCACTGAGAATTCCATGTGCATTTTTTAGTCTGAGTAGCCAACGCAGTGTTCAGCATACAGTGTCACCCTCCAGCAAATTAAGTCTCCAGCATTCTCCAACACCATCAACCTCAAGCAAACTAGCAACTTAAGTCTCCAATGCCCTCCTTCAACACCCCAACATTGTGAGTCTCAATTACCCTCCTCAAACATCTTATATATGCATTCAATGCATTTCAACCCTCTTACAACACATTACATCTCGAACACTCTCTCCCAACATCTGTAAGTCAGTAGTACAACATCTTAAGTCTCCAGTACCAGCCTCCATAACATTGCAGAGAGGCAGATGTACACGTCATCAATAGTGCCCGCCCCCTCACCTCCATCATATTGGAAGAACAACAGTGTTAAGCATACTTGCATTTTATATCTGTGGAGAACATCAAAGCACAGAAAACCCCATGTGCACTATATAACTCATGGAGAGGGCCAAAACAATGAGAAGAGAATTCCATTTGCATCAAGCAGGCAGAGGAGAAGCCCACAGCACTGAGACTGTGTATATTTAGTAGACAGCAGAGAAGGCTAATACAGTGTTAAGTACACTTGCATTTAGTAGGTAGAGGAGAAGCCCATGTACATTTAGTAAGCGGGGAAGAATGCTAAAGCACTGAGAATACACATCTGTATTCAGTAAGCGGGGGTAAAGGCCAAAGAACTGAGAACTTCAAATCCATTGATAGAGAAAGCCAAAGGAGTGTTACTTGCCCTTAACTTTTGTAGACAAGGGAGAAACCCATATTTATTTAGTGGCAGAGGAGGAGGCCAAAATCACTAAGAACTCCTTGATTATTTAGTTGACAGAGGAGAAGTCCAACACACTGAAAAAAACAAGTACACTTAGAAGGCCAAAGCAATGTTAGACAGAGGAGAAAGCAAACATTGACAGCCCAACATGCATTTTTAGTAAGCACGAGAAAAGGTGAATGAACTGAGAACCACAGGTGCTTTTAGTAGGCAGGAGAGAAGGCCAAACCCAGAGGCGTCATTTCACTAAAATCCATGGGGTAGCAGAAGTGACAACACACCACCCTTGACATATGATGACATCACAGGAAGTGAAGTCATTTGACCCCGGCCCATCACGAGAAGTGATAGCACACAACCTTTCACACTTTGACAAAACAGGAAGTAGCATCACATAGCATTGCTACATTTCATACAAGAATGGAGCACCATATGTAGCATTTATATCAGTGTGTATAGCTCATATTACCAAATTACTGTGAATGTCAGCAGATATCCAATACACCAACCTAGACCATTGTACAACACTCATGCTAATCTGTATACCGACAGAGCATCGAAAAGACGCCTAAACCCCAAAGCAAAGACATCCAGTGCCTGCCAAGTGTCTGGCCACAGACTGGAAACAGCAACTGACCAACATAAGTCCAACCAGAAGACAATCAGTGATTGGACCACTTCATGCTTTTACACTTGGACAATAAGCACAGGGATTTTCTTGTCAATAATGCACTTTCAACCATTGCACAGAAGCCCACTCCCACCAGTTATACAGAGCCTGAATATCCCCCAACCATTTTCACCACAGGCACCCCACCATCCACTGCCAGTCGCTAAGGGCCCTCCATCAACAGCTTAAATGTCTGGAACCCATCCTCGCCCTCAGACACCTTGCACCTCCATTGCCTTGCTCAAACACCTTCATGTTTACACAGTGCCACCCTCCAGCAAATTAAGTCTCCAGCATTCTCCAACACCATCAACCTCAAGCAAACTAGCAACTTAAGTCTCCAGTGCCCTCCTTCAACACCCCAACATTGTGAGTCTCAATTACCCTCCTCAAACATCTTATATATGCATTCAATGCATTTCAACCCTCTTACAACACATTACATCTCGAACACTCTCTCCCAACATCTGTAAGTCAGTAGTATAACATTTTAAGTCTCCAGTACCAGCCTCCATAACATTGCAGAGAGGCAGATGTACACGTCATCAATAGTGCCCGCCCCCTCACCTCCGTCATAATGGAAGAACAACAAGAAGACACTGTGCATGACACCAGGTATCATCCTAACACTGCATTGAAAAATATGAGAGACGTTATGCGCTCAGACAACCGTATCAAATGTACCCTCGAACTGACATGGTATAAGGATGTCTTCAGACACCACAGAAAATAGAAGAGTTAAAAGTGAAATCTGAAGAGTGTAAAGTGACGTCCTAAAGAGAAAACACAAGGACGCATTGAAACGATATGCAAATACTTAAAGAATGGAGTTGCTAAGTTTGCTTGATTGAAAGCACACTTGAAGTGACAGGCAAACTAATAATGGGTAGTTTCAGGCCACTGGCTCTGCATGCCTCTGGTTCAATGTCCGATAACTGTGATTTGAGTAGTTGAATATAAGAGAGGCTTACCAGCTTCTGTCTGTTTCTCCCGCGGTGAACTGCAGAGAAATCTGCCCTCTGTCTCCCGCGCTCCACGCGTTGTCATAAAATATATGCTGGTTGCTGAAAATGTTCTGTGCTCATGGAAACCTTATAGTACTTGTCAAAGGCGCTGTGGCTAATGTCCAACAGCTTTACTGACATTGAGTAATCCCTCGCTCACTGAGTAAGCCATGGAGGCCTCCATCTTGTTGCATGGCGTTTGAACAAATCTATGATAGTGACTCCTGGTCCAGGCTGATTGTGTCAGCAGGGGATGATTTACCCACTGCTGGCACAGTTGGGGGCACAGTCACCCCCCACATCCCGAGCGGAGGAGCAGGCACCGTCTGCGACACTGAGAGTAGGGCATCAGCACTGTCTGCAATAATGGGGTGCGAAGGCACCTCCTGCAACTCTGGAAGGGGAGGTGCAAGAACCCCCTGCAACACTGCAATGGATTGGCCTCAGACTTTCTCCCTTACTCGCGCTCTATCCGATAATCGCATGATCACCCTGTTCAGTCTCCTCAGCCCCATCACTTCCAGCCTCATTCACTTTTTCTTCCCTGCCTCTCCTTTAGTGTTTGTGACCTCTTCCTGTCACATTAACAGCCCCTCTACATTGCTCTTCCTTCTTCCTACCCCTACAATGCCTGTGTTGTCTGCACGCTTGTTCATCCTGTCATGCCACCCGCTGTGCACCTTGCCTGTGCCACTTTCTCCCATTATTCATGTAGGTGGAGGGGGGGTGCATGCATATCCAGGGGCGGGGCAGGGGTCCGGAGGTCACACTAGCAGCAGATGTGATGCACAATCAATGTTGGAGAAGAGGCATAAGGCCCTAAGATTCGAGGGGTGCAGAGGGGCATTCCTTCTATTATAGGAACACATGTCAGTGTGCCCCAAGCCCACTCCTGCCCTCCCCTCACCTGTAGGCCCATGTGCTCCAGCATTCCTGCATTGTGGGGCATCAGGGCTATCACAGCCTATATTCAAATAGGCCACCTAGAGAATGGGCAGGAAGGAGGCATAAGGGGGAGGGCTGTGCGAGTACAAGGATGAGCCAGGCAGTGGCGAGTATGAGGATGAGGGGGCAGAATGAGAGAGGGACTGCGACAAAGAGAAGGTTGAATGTGGGCAGGAAGTTAACAGAATTAACAAGCAACAATAGAGGGGTGGGGTAGAGTAGAGTGAATAGGCACTGAGGATGCGAAGGATGGAATGAGAGGTGCAGGTCAGGCAGAGAAAGCAGAAGAGATGGGCAGTACGTGAGGGTTAGAGCTGAGTGAAATGAATATGAAGGAAGAGAAAGATGGGAGGAGATGGGCAGTCAAAAAGCAGAAGGAACCCTCAGGAAGACAGGGGCAGAGAGTAAGGGACAAGTAGGAAGCGACAGATGGTGCAGGAAAGGCAGGACGAAGGGGGCAAGGAGAGGTAGATCAGAGTAAACAGACCGCAAGAAAAGGATGAAGGAGGCAGGAAGAAAGCAGAAGAGAGAGGGAGAGAACCAGACTAGTGCACAACTGGGTCTCGACATACAATATGCCATGGATAGACAAAGCATGCGTGCGCCAAAGTCCCTTGCATGCACACACCCATAGGGCAAGATAGTGACTATGGGCTGTGTTTCAGTGCTCCCTGTTATACGACTTACTGGAGACCAAACAAGTGTGGAAGACTGCCCGGCCAGATGATGTCAAGGCCGGGACTGTTTATAAAGTACTGATCTTCATTAGCTCATACAGTTTGGGTAACTGTCCATATTGTCTGTAAGGAAACAGAATCTAACCCGTGTATTGTGTCTGCCAGAGGCTTGCAAGGCTATATAATGTAGCTCCAAGGAGGGTTACGCTACTCTCATACCAACTGGAAATTGGGCCCCCCAATAACACCTCTGGTCCACCTAGATGATACATTCTGGATCCGGGCCTGCCACAAAGTGACCTACGCTGCTCAGTCGGGGTAGCTACTGGAAGGAAATCCAATGTATAGCAGGTATTTTATGTGGGCTGGGCAATTGCTTATAGTCATACTGGGAGACTCCAGACCAGATTTAAGAGAAGTTAATTTGAAGACACAAAATCGGGAATTATCCTGATTAAATCAAATATCAGATAAAGCAATAAAGTAAAATGTCACCATGCACCCTCTCTGACATTCAGAAAACAAAGGAATAAACATGGCAAATGTTAGTATTACAGATATACTATGTTACACACGCTAACATTTAATTCACCAAGTCAAAGTCTGGCAGACGAGCACTACCGCAGTGCACCTGGAAGGATGTTTTTGAAATTATCCTTTTGCATGTGAAAATCCTGTACCTGAAAAGGGCAAGATTGCTAAGGGTACAAGTGTATTGTGTTCTAAACAACGTCCGCGCTAACTCACACAACATGGCCTGCCAGCGAAGCCCCATTTTGGGGGGCCACCTTTAGCATGAACGCCATACCCCAGACATTCAGCCACGATCTCTCTGCTTAGCACACATTGAAAGTCAGCAAGCTAAACTTTGGAGTAAAGTAAATGTTCTTTGCTCCACACCATCCTGACATGATCTGGGTCAGGGAATAAGTTGCTCCCCATGCTTTCCTGTTCTCGGTGAAGAACATTTACACTGATGCTCCATTGGGGTTTCTCATTTATGATACTTCATTTGTTTTGTCAAGTTGATTATCTTTTTTCAGGGCTTTAAAGCATTCCCCTCACCAATTAGCCTCTAAAGTATTCTTGTCTTCCCGGTGGATTACTGTCCAGGCAACATTTCTTGCTTTCCCCCCTTTTGGTTTTTATTAGGGGTGTATCGAACTTTGGCTTCAAGTAAGTAGTCGGTCAAAATTTGGCTCAAAATCAGCTGTTCGGTTTCGGCTGAATACTTTCTTCAATACTTAATCGAAGCCGAAGTTCAGTGTACAACCGGGCAAAGCAGGTTGGAATGAAATAGTAAGCATACTGCAAAGGATGTATTTTGAATGGTGGTACAGTGTATATGACTGCGACAATAAGGACAGCACCAGGTCTGAATGATCGAGCAGGCCGGTCAGGATCCCTTCGATTCCTAGACCTGCAGTGCAGGTACTTTCCCGGGCACCCGTGCAGGTACTTTCCCGGGCACCCGAACCTCACCTGGCGCTGATGAATAAGATTTCCCCACACATGTCCAAGAAGACACAGCGCCTCAGCCGCAGCTGCATTATTACCCCATCCCTCGCGGGGCGGTTTAGCACAGCCCCTCCCATGAAAGCTTTGCCCGAGAGAACAACACCTCACAAAAATAAGTGCCGTTGGTCCCTGGGTAATGCTCAGGTGTTGCTAGCACAATTAATGGGCATGTGGTAGTGACCACTGCGTGCTACGCTATCACTTGAAAACGAGATGTGTTTTCCTCTTCTAATTACATGCATTAACAATCTGGAAAACCGCTGCATTCCACGGCCACACCAAACAAGGCTGCATGAATGTATTATTGCTTGTGTTATGGAAAGGCCTACAGGACCGTTGGAGGGGTGATTGATTATTTGACCCCCGGACACTGGAGAAGTACAGTACCGATGCATCGGGAACTGGGTGCCTTGCAGCTTCATTTGTTAAACAGACGGCCTGCAGATTACTGACAAGCGAAGGCACGCTCATTGCTAAGGGCCTCCTCAAAATGGAGCCAGAAGTCACGGGAGTGGCGTTTTGCGGCGGCAGTTGGACTGGCCTGAACCCATGCTGGTGGTTGGTGACTTTAGGGGGCGTTGTGGTGTGCTGCCTATAGGACGCAGATGAACCAGCAGACGGTGGTGAGTGGGTGGAGGGTTTTGGAGGTGATGGTGGCACGGGTGGACTAGCGATCGGTTAGGTGACAGCCTGGTAAGAAGCGGTGCAGCTGGGGGGCAGATGGACAGCTCGGGATGAGATATGGGAGAGTCTTGGTTGGGCCCTGAAGTAGCCTGCCACCTGACGCATGCAGAAGGGTGAACAGTGTGCCGACTACACAGAACGTGAGGGCTTGATTCTTTCAGGCTTCAGTGCTTCAGAGGGTTGTCTTGGAGCCCTGCCCTCCCTATAGGACTGCAGTCCACGACTATTGGATTTGATTACAATGGAGGGTTGGATACATTTATAAGGAGTGCTGGGCTTACCATTCAATCCGAGTTAGGGCTAAGTGCTTACTGCTGGTGCTGCTTGAAGTCCCCTGATTAAGACCTATGCCGAACCCTAGATCTGCGGGAAGGGTCAAACAGATCAAAATGGAGTCCTTTGCCAGCCGACAGACTCAAAAGGTGAAACCCCTTTTCGCAGGAGCCGAGTCCAGCAGTGCAACCCCTATTGGAAGAGAAAGGGGACAGCCAAGTCTTTGAGGCTATCCCCTTTCTAGATAGTCTATCTTGGCTTCATCTATTTTGGATTCCATGGATGGTCTCAGGGCCACTATAGCCTCCAAGACTTGGCTGTCCCCTTTCTCTTCCAATAGGGGTTGCTGATCGAGCAAAAACAAAAGGGAACTGCTGCCATTTGTTGACCTCCGACCGGTTCCTAATTCAAAACCTTTTCATATAAACACATACATTTGAGCAATAATTAAATCAAAAAGGAGAAAATCAGTGCCATAAGAACACAGCTACAGACCACTCTGATATATTCATAAAAGTTTAGTTTGACTAATATTTTGAACAAAGGGTAAAAGCATTTATCATTACATTTTTGTGTATAAACACCAGAGTAAATAAAAAACAAATACAAGATGTATACCTTGTATAATTGGTATAAGACTGTAGTGTGAGGGTACACTACCGTCATGGATCAAGGCAAAGAGAAATAATGCAGGATTCTCATTAGTGAAAGGGACCCAGTGCTGGAAAGATGTGAATGAAAAAGACTGGTCAGTGAAAGTATGAAAGGTAGAAGGACAGATAAGAATATATACACAAAAGGCTAAATATGAGCAAAAAACTTGAAACTTGATCACAAAACAAGGGATTGACATATGTATTGTCCTCCCGTGGCAGTACCACCCCTAGAAAAGCAGTATCCTATATCCTCCCTTCAGGGGCCGTGGTGTGTCTAAAATCCACAAGTCAAATCACTGGGTACTGTATGACAGGGGACAAGACACCACACACAGATGATTATTCATCATAACTTATGCAGGGTTAATAATCAATTAAATTGAAACACATCGAAGCACATACATGTTAGAAAAAAGTCTAAAGAGCTGCTATTGCATGTAAGTATAACACTTCCTGGTGCTGCTGTGGTTCGGAGTTGTTCCAGCTGCCTTGGAGGTGTGCATTAATAGGGTCCATACCACTGGACTCAGACAGGATGTTAGATCGCTCACCAAGAGAATGACCGCTACTGAAGACAATGTTACAGAGAATATGAACTCCACAAAGACCTTACAAAACTTGGTGGATGATCTTACTATGAAAACTAGGATACTGAAGTATACAGTTGAGGATGCCGAAGAGAGGTTAAGGAGAAAATATTAGAATTTTGGGTCTGTCAGAAGGTGAGGAGGGCCAGGATCTGACTAACTATGTGGAAAACCTGTTACTGCAGGAGGTTGGACCTGGTAGGCTCTTGCAGGGGTTCACGATCGAGAGGGCACATAGATCCTTGATTAAGTGACCACCACCCAGAGCACCTCCGAGACCACTAATACCACGTGTTCTGAATTTCAGAGACAGAGAGCACATTCTTACATTCTCTAAGGAAGGAGGCCACATCCAGAGAGGTTTCTATATGTCGGCTATTTACCCAGATTACACATTACAGGTCCAGAGGAAGCGGAACATGTTTGTCCCTACCAAGGGCCAAACTGAAGATGCTTTATAAAGGGAAGTCCAATTATTTCAACACTCTGGATGCTGTGAACCATTGGATTGACAGTAACAAAATGGGTACACTGCGGTATAGAAACAAGGATTAAAGAAAAAAGATGTGAATGATGTGAATGATGACTTGGAAGTTCAACAACATGAAGTGCAGGATCCTGATCTAGGATACTGTACTTCATGATGGATAAAAGCATGGTATTTGATCCTATACTGAGACAGTTGGGGGTTTGTTTGTGTCTTCAACAGTCCTCTTGCTGAACATTCCGTATTACAATGAATTTGGATGGGTGCCCCCCTGGATGGTTTGCATTTTCTCAGTGTACCCTCGGTCTGTCTGGGCATTCTGACACCTGTTGCTCCATATGTTCTGGGCGGGATGGGAATGGTAGTGAGTTTAGGGCCCTTTAGGAACATGCATATGTAATGGATGGGATCGCAAAGATAAATTCTGACTGCAAATAACCGATCCAACTCAGGAAGATGGCAAAGTACTGTTTTATTAACAATTATCTAAAACAGGGAGTTACAACGAACATCAACGGACGTATGCTCGATTTGTCTCAGCGATTGTTTCACAAAACATAGACTTTATACTAAAAATACCTCAGAGGTGACGTCATACTATGTGGCAGTAATGAAAAACCTACTATGGGTTAGGTTTGGCTTAAGGGGAACATCTAAGTATATCTTCTACAGGAACTGGGATTATAATTGGCTGCCCACTATCAGGTGGACAACCTATGCCTACCTCTAAAACATGTAATCTTCAGAAACATTAGATACACAGTTTCTCATTGGTTTTCAAACTATAAGGTCCTTTGTTGTACAGCCCACTTTAATTGGTTGGCATGCTTGTGCCAGGTCTGGAATATTCAGTTCACTTAGCAGCACGTAAACCCAGACCCAGGTGCAAGGAGATGGGGCAGGATGCTACCTCCCCACTCAATTAGCCCAGAATCTCTCTTCGCCCATGCCTTCTGCCGTGAAGATTATCTTTGAACTTGGCCTTGCAAAGTATCCTAGTCTTTAAGAATAGATGGGAGTGAAGGCACTCGCTATCGTTTTCTGGGACTCCAAGTCTGAACTCTATTTTCATCCTTGACTCACGTGAGAGGAGACCACGATTTTGCTCCATTTTGCAGGTTTTAAATGCTCTGAATTAATTAAACTTGGCACTCTTGGTGTTCTTTCTTTGCACCTTAACAAGGGATGATTCATCCTTCGCATGTTCGCTCCTTTTCAGAATACATAGCTGACCATGGCTGCTTCAGTCTTTACTCCAGGCCAGACAACTTCGTCTTGCAGCTCTGCGGTTATGCTTATTCCTGCTGCGACAAAGCTTTCCCTTCCTGCTTCATTGGCCCTGGCTTACTAAATTCATGATACCAATGTCCAGCTTCTATACAATGGCGGCTTCGACTGCATTCTGATCACTACATATAGCAAGCTTCTATGATGACTTGGTCTACCTTGCATTTCACCATCTGTACAGTTAATGAACTAATGATTTTCTGCAGCACTTTGTGCATGTGTAATCTTCTTCCTTTATATTTGAGAGTTCACTAAATTCCTTACTTCGTCATTAATTTCTTTAGGATTCATACATTCTCTTTAGTCAGTATCCCAAGACGTCATGCATACTTATTGTGACGTCACTGGCTTCTTTTCTCTGCTTTTTCTCATATTCCTTCAGGGAATTCCTATCATCATTTTGCGGATACATTCAGTAGGGTTGTCTCACGAACACATGCTGCGGTATTGGCACAACTGGTGTCAAACACGGCATGATCTCAGGTCTGCAGCTTGTGGGAGGTATGGGGTCAGAGTTTCCTGCAGAGGCATGCAGCTGCTCCTCTACATTATATTTGCTCCAATATCGTTGTACTATTGAGCGGTTGGTTTGATTTTAGAATATGTTTTTGTTATGCATTTGCTT
The DNA here is from genome assembly GCF_040938575.1 of Ambystoma mexicanum. NCBI lineage: Eukaryota > Metazoa > Chordata > Amphibia > Caudata > Ambystomatidae > Ambystoma > Ambystoma mexicanum. The sequence goes on along the minus strand of NC_090933.1, from coordinate 221,031,034 downwards.
GTCTGTAGGAGTGGACGCACACTTACAGATGTTTGGGGATGTGTCTAATTATTGCTCTGTAAGCACCAGAACTGTTACAGTTCTACTATCCCCAAGGAACTACAAATTGTTCTGTATTGGGATGTGGATCCGGGATATGTTGATGTGTGATGGGACAGAGGTGGAAGGTCGGTAGGAATGTACAATTTCATAACAAATGGTGAATTATTTAAGCATTGTGATATGCATTGTCAGACGGTTGAACAGTTTTTTCAAAAAGGAACAGAGTAGGCTAGTACCTGCGTAGGAAACAAGTGATGATAGCATTACTTTAAGAGACTCATCTAACAAATGCTTTACAGGCTGCTCTTATTGATAAATGGGGTGGAGTGGGCTATATAGCTAAATATTATACATATGCAAGGGGTGTTAAAACGGACCTAACCCGCCACCCATATTGGGACAAAATGTATTCATATTATTCATTTCCTCATAAGGTGTACACGCGTATTAATTATCTGTTCACTGGAGCAGAAAACGTACAGGAGTTTCTTAGTATAGGCTATATGGACGATTTCGGACCATGCCTCGCTGCTTTCCACATGGATGTTATGGGGTGGTGTGTCTCCTATACCTACATATAGAATGGAGCAGAGTCCTTGCCTGAGGACAGAGTTGTGGAATTTCTTTAGATAAAAGAATGGAGTGTGGACAGTTGGGATGCATTGTGGGAATCATTCAAAGTGGTCATCCAGGAAAAAGCCATTGCCAGGGCTGGTGGGATTAGGAGGTCCTTGATAGATGAAATATCTGGAATTAAAACTGATATTAGAGGTTCAGAGAGCTCATCGAGTTTGGTTAGTTCGACGGAGGAGAGATGGACCACTATTAAACAGCTATGTATCGAGGCATGGGAGAGGCTTCAGAACTGTGATTTTGAGGCATAGACGGAAAAGCTCCATGAAAAAGGTGATAAAACATGCAGTCTATTAGTGTGGCTTTGCCAGAGGGAGAACCCTCACCATACAATCTGCTTGGTGGCAAATGAGTGTGGTGAGATTTGGCAATCTCAAACTGAGATAATTGGATTTTGTTTAAATACTACGAATGACTTTATGGTGAGGCTGTCAATTTCGATATCGCAGAGATTGAATATACTTTGCCCCAGGTATCGCTGCCTAGACTGCCACCAGAACAGGTGGAAATGTTATTTCTGCCAAAATTTTATAAAACATACAATGAGACCCTAGTATCGAAGCTATTAAAAGTGGTTGAGTCAACCTACAATGGGCAAATTTTGCCTCTGAGTAAGCAAACATTAGAGATAGTCCCGGTACTCAAACCAGGGAAACCACAACACTTGTGTGAGTTGTATAGACCATTCTCTATATTAAATCAGGATGTTAAGATAGTCACTGCTCTATTGGCCGGGAGGCTGAGACAGGTTATATGCTCCCTCATACATTAGGATCAAAGGGGATTTGTGCCCGGTAGAAACACATCCCTGAACATGAGAAGGCTCCATTATGTCATTGACAGGATTCGGATACATGATGCACAATGTGTGGTAGTCTCGTTAGATGCAGTCAAAGCCTTGCACTGAATGTACGCTGCATTTGGAGGTTTTGGGTTTGGGGAAAGCTTTCTTCGCTGGGTGCAATTACTTTACACTGTGCCTAGGGCGAGAGTCAGACTGACAAACTCATATCAGATTCGAGGCCGGAATATTGGTGGATGGGACTAGACACTTAATTTCCATGTACACAGATGATATGTTATTGTACGTACAGAGGCCTGAACACAACCTACCATACATACTGGCATAAATATAAATCATGATAAATCCTGCCTTTTCCCAATGGCGATGCTTGGCGCAAAAGGATATAATGAGCTACTGGATCTCAGAATTCGTTGGGCTACAAAATCCTTTAAATATTTGGAGATCAATATTTGTCATGATATAAGGGATTCACACAAACGCAACACCATATGGGTGCTTCAAGATCTATGGGGTCTGGGAGAGGCTGCTGCTGTCCTTGATGGGCCGGGCGGCGCTGGTCAAGATGGTTGTCTTGCCTCGTCTCCTGCATCACTTCATAAATGTTCCATTTGTCATGCGTAGGTCCTTTTTCAAATTGGTGAACTCCTCGGTTAGGGGACTTCTCTGGGTTTCTGGGAGACACAGAATTGCATGGGGGACTCTTTGTCTGTGATATAAAGATGGAGGAATACTACTCCTGCAATTTGAACTGCATTACTCAACTGGCCAGCCTCAGTATCTCTCTTGGTGGCTCTCTGAGAAAGCCACATTAGAAACAGATTTAATTCAGTCTGCCTAATTCAGTCAGCCATACAGCCATTTATGTTGAAGGTGGTACTGTGGATAGAAGATAGGTGCCTAACATGTCGCCATCACCATTTGCAGATAGGTAGGGAACTCTGGGGCAGGACTCTGCAACTGTTGGGGATACATGACCTATATTCCCTGAACATTCCACTGGCGGCTACTCTATGTAGGTACAATGGAGATCTCTGACTAATGAGGGGTTGAAAAAACATAGGGTTGGCCACATGGGGAGATGTGTTTAGGGATGGGATGCTAATGGAATTTACAGAGGTGGTTGGGGAATATGACTTGCATTCGGGACATTTCCTGGCATATATGAGATTGAAGCGGTCAGTTAGGAAATTATGGCCGGAACTACATGAGGAACCAGAGGTAGATGAGACACTTTCATTGCTGTATGAGTTGGAAAACAGGGAGTGTCAAGGTGTAATGGGTTACTGCTTTCTGGCTTTCATGGACTGACACTCAAGATAAAGACCTCATTGGAGGAAGACCCCGGGTTTAGATATAGAGGATGCTTCTTCAGCTAGGGCATTGATATTTATACAAAGGTTTTCCAGAAATGCCTGACATAAACTTGTCCAACTGAATGTCCTTCATAGGAACTATATGACGACATACAAGATATCAAGGTTCTCTTCATTAGAATCTCTGCCCCAGATGTGGTAATAATGTTGCCGATTTCATGCATATGTTTTTGGTGTTCCCATTGATACAACGGTTCTGGGTGTCTGTTCGCCAGAAGATCGAGGGGGTGGGAATCACCAATTTTAAATGGACATCCAAGTCGTATTTATTGTGTATGTACTCGCATCCAAAAACCACAAGACATGTGATGAAGTTGCTCGATCTGGCTTGTTTATTGGCAAAACAGAGGATAGTTATGACATGGAAGAAGTCATCAGACCCACTATTTGCTGTGTGGTGGGAGGATATGAGAAGATGGTCCATGGCTGAGACCAAAGTGTGGTATAGAAATGTGTACTGGGGATCGCACGAGGTTAATGATAATTTACTGGCCTGGAACTCTCTCATTCAATCTTTGTCCTATTCTTCAGATGACAAGCCACCTTGATCAGCATATGTGTTAGTTGCTTCTCATGGTGTTATGCGTATGTTATATCTGATGGGGGCTAGAAAACGGCGTTTAGAGACAAATCGACTGCGGTAGGGGCACATGATCAGTGGAAGACCTTCACAGTGTGAACTGTGGAATGTTATGGATATTGTACTGCAAAGGCTTGGATAACATCTATGTGCATTGTTGATGACAAGCTGGTGTTTTGTATGTTTATTCTTTTATGTCTGTATTGGATAAATGTTGGAATGATGTTAATTCCGACCATTGTATTGGTTTGATTGACTCTTTGAAAATAACCAGATGTAAAACAACAAGAAATACCTCTGCATCAAGTAGGAGTCTCTTTTTTCTGGCATACAATATGTATAGGGACAAAGCACTTAATAGGCCTGTCTCCATGGGCTTCGTCATCTAGGGAGCTATGCTTCAGGAGTCAAACATGCAAATTGTAAACCTGGAATCCTTTGGATTCGCACCCGGGGAAGAATGCTCAGCCAATCAGGTTGCTGGAACAGCGGGCAGGAATATGTAATCCCCACCTGCTGTCCCAGCCACCTGAGTCCCTTGCCCAGGTGGCACTTCTTTTTCTCCCCTTTTTCAATGTGGGGGGGCAACAGGGATCCTCTCCCTGTTGCCGCCTCACCCCGTCCACTTACCTGCGGGACTGGAGCATTGCGATCTGGTCCCTAAGATCCTCCCTGCTGGCTACCACCGTAGACATGAAAAAGCGACTTAGTCCTTTTTCCATATTGCAGGGTTCATCTTTTTTTTCTAAATTTTTGCATCGGGAGATCAGCTGCTAGCACGTGGATCTCCCAATGAAAAATTGTGAAAGCTATTCGCACCCCAGATGAACCCCAGGGTGCGAATGGCTTTCATTCCCTGCCAGTCCAGCGGACATAGACTTTAATGGCCCAGCTCGGCTGGCGGGCCATCAAAGGGCATGTCCGCTCGACAGGTCATGAAAACCATTTCATTTCTGATTTGGGTTTAGGAGGCTCAACATTCTGAGCTCATGCCACCTCCTGACCATATTACTCCTGATTTCAGTGGTGTATCTGGGTCTGAAACCTCACAATGACATAATATGTAATAATATATTTACAAATGTCTTCAGATAAAGTGTTCTAGTTCCTGTTACTTTTTCTTGAGGGCATGGTTATTTTTTAATAGGGCTTTAAAGTGGTCTTCAGGCCAAGTAGGGTTGCAGCTTTCTCCCTGGGGTACTGGTCAGGCCATATTTCTGGATTACCACCTTTTTAGGTTGTGCCAGTGTTTCTACTCTCTAGCCTGTCTTCTTTCTGGGTTAGTGCCTTCGGCTCTCTTTCAACTTTCCCTAAACGGTCAACTTTGGCCACTCTTGATCCAGGCCTCAGTCTTCCTGTTGTTTGGTCTTGGACTGGATGGCACTAGTCTTTTCCTTCTCACTGGCAAGGGCCTCTGTCTTTTCCATTCCTGCATTACCCTAATTAAGGATCGGATTTGTTCTTTTTCTAGTGTCAGAGTTTCTATCTCTGTTCCTGCTCCTTTTTCATCATGGTTCCAGTTCTCTACTTTCTTACTTCCACTGTAGTCAGGCTTTTTCCCCATTGGTCAGGATTTCACACAGCTGTTCTGCCTCTCTTTGGGCTCCTTCTCTGTCTTTCTCCGTGGCCACAGCCTATATTGCTCTTCTCTGAGGACTCTCTCTTGTGAACCCCATCTTCTCCAGGTTTTAGGAAACCGTGTTTCTCTAGTATTCCTTTTCCAATCCCTAACCCTCTCAGGGGCTCCTCTGTTCATTTTCCACTTCCTCTTCTTATCGCGCGTATGTTTCTTTAACCCAACTCATTGGTTACTCTACTTCTCTGTTATCTTATTCTCTCCCGTCTATGAGTGTCTCTTATGATCAACTCTGCATTCCTCTCTCTCAGTTTCTCCCTCATTGGTCTTGATTATCTTTCCTTGTATCTCTCATCCCCGCCTCTTCATCACTTGAATGAGTTTATTCTGTATTCACCCTCTTCTTACTTCGCCTTCACTATCCACCCGTCTGGTTTACCCTCCTCGCCAGTCTGCAACTGACAGATCAACCTTACTCCCTCAGTCTGGTTGGCTCGGCTCACTTTCTTCTCCCATGTTACCTCTTCTCTCTGTTTCTTTGCCAGCACTCTCTGCTTCCAGGCATCACACCTTTTTGTCTTCCTCACTTTCTGCCTCCTTTTATCTCTAGTTGTTTCTACCCACCCCCCCCATCCTCCACCTCTCCAGCCTTACTAACCTGCAAACTATTTCCTGGTGCCTTTTTTTCTTTCATGATCTCTAATGTTCTCTACCCCTATATTTTATTTTTTGGGTCTCCTGCTACTCCACTCCCTCATTTAGTCCACTCAGTTACCATCTTCCTCTCCTTCCTTTCCTCTCCTTCCACTCCTCTTCTCACAAGGCCTCACTTCACTTCCTTAATGGCCAAGTCACTCGTCCTCTTTTGGTGCCCTCCTTACTTGCTTCTCAACATCCATCGCTGGCCACCAGCTCCAACCTCTGCTGGTCTCTGCTTCCTTTACCTGCTCCTTAGTTCTCACAGTTCTCTTCCCATTGTTAGTGGTATCTCCATTCCTGCTCTGGCTTCTCTTTTGACACCAGCCTTTGCCCTTTCTCTCCTGCTCTTTTCTGGCCAGCTCTGCTTCCTACCACATCCTTTGTTTTCCTCCACCATTTTCCCCTATCAATAGATGACATTTTTCACCCACTTTTCTCTCTTTGTATGCCAGCATCCTCTCTGATTAGTTGTTCGCTGTAGGAGCAAGAACTTCTAGCTCCCTACCGAACCAACAATTTGACCATCCACCACCCATCCTCTTGTCCACTCCCACCCTCCCGAGACTCTTACACTGCTCCGTTGACAAAAACCCATACAACTGTGCAGTCCCTCCAGAACAGAGCAGGCCACCCATCATGGTTTTCCTGCCCTAGCACCAATCATTGGGTCCAGTGATCTCGCTATAACTGCTTGAATTCCAAAAGTCTGACGAAACGGGAGGACAGTAGGGGCAGAACATCTTGCCATGGCTGTCTCTCCTACCCCGTTCTGCTGGTGCAGTGCTTAGGCCGCCCAGCTAAGGCTGTGGCATCCTCACACTTGCTCTGAGAGATGGCAGCCTGCGCTTCTTCAGGCTATTTATTTATTATTCACATTTATAAAGCGCGCATCAGCCCAGGGGCATTGTGGCGCTGTTACAGACATTGTTATACATGAGATACAGAGGAGCAGACACTGTACATACTTAGTTGCAGTCAGAGAGATGGTGGGCAGCGATGGTTATCAGGGGAGGCTGTGTTAGTTAAACAGTGTTGTTTTGAGCATTTTACAGAAGGCTGTGAGGGAGGTCTCGGATCTGAGTGTGTTAGGTAAGGAGTTCCATAATTTGGGAGCTAGGTGTGGGAAGCCAATCCCACCTGCTTTTGCTCGTTTGATAGGAGGGATGCGCAGTTTATTGGCGTGGCAGGTTCTTTTAGGGCGAGATGAGGTGTCTCTGGAAACTGTTTCTGAAAGGCAAGGGGGAGAAGAGAGGCTTACACATTTGTGTGTTAGAGTGAGAGTCTTGAAGGTGATTCTCGCTAGCGTGATGTGGTCATTTTTGGGCATAGAGAGGTATAGCTTTTTTGGGTATAGCTATAGTCTCTCTGTCCCATAGGTGTTTGAAAAGTACAGTTCTCAAAGCCCATACTGTCTGTTCTGAGCATGTGAGGGTTTCCTGTACGGCTGCTGCTCATATTGTGCTTGCTCGTTTTGTGAGCAGAAGCTTGCTCTGCTATTCCCCTTGTGAACTCACTACCTATGAAAGAAATGTGTTCTGCTGCCCAAACTGTACCTGTTTTAAACATAAAATACAAAGTGGGACCCAAGTAAAAACGTTACTGTAATAGGGAGTAAAGTAATTAGACAAACTGAGTTAGTAAATTAAATGTTTTATTTTGTAGTGTTTAAACAACACATTTCTCTACGTAAGTTAAGTATGTTAATTGCAAACTTTGCTAAACCGGACATGAACATGCATTAGGTGTCATGTTAAAGAAAACGGTTTATCTATAAGAAAGAGAAAGCATAGTGCCATGTTTTAGCTTTCTTTGTGGTGTGTTAAACAGGATATTTCCGTGAAAAAAGTCCTGCCAAAGAGGAAGTGTCTTGTTAAATGAAACCGTGGGTGGAAATTGCATTGTTATTATTTTGCCTACTTTTGGAATCATATTGTTCCTAATGCAGTCAATCTCAGTAGTCATGCACTTTGAACATTCTGATTGGCTGAGAAGGTAAATAACGATCTCTGTGTGCTAATAAACCATATCATTATGAATAGATTATGTATGGCTTTTGGGAACTTTATTGACATACAGATAAAACAGCAAAGAGGAAATGTGGCCGCGCACCTGCCAAGTACATCCTAAGTACTGTTGGCTGTGGACTCGGACTGGCCTACGCTTTTCCTGGATTCTTCGTGCAGCGCCGCCTTTGCTCTGCACTATTATACCATCTGTTGTTGGCCGTGGTGTTTACGGCTCGGAGCGTTCTTCACGCCTGGAGGACGTCTTTCTGTGTTGCACACAGTTTGCCTGGCCCCGGCCCGAGGATAGGAGGCCCCGCCCTCTTGGGTCGAGTGACGCCCAGGAAGCCCTTTTAACTTCAGCTTCCTCGCGCACCCGCGCCGCGCACCTGCCAAGTACATCCTAAGTACTGTTGGCTGTGGACTCGGACTGGCCTACGCTTTTCCTGGATTCTTCGTGCAGCGCCGCCTTTGCTCTGCGCTATTATACCATCTGTTGTTGGCCGTGGTGTTTACGGCTCGGAGCGTTCTTCACGCCTGGAGGACGTCTTTCTGTGTTGCACACAGTTTGCCTGGCCCCGGCCCGAGGATAGGAGGTGACAGTCTAATATGTTCTGACCTGCCCCTGCCCATTGAACTTTCCATTGAACTGCCTTATCATTCCTCCTTCCACTGTTTTGATTACTGCGCTAGGGCCCCCTCTCTGCTACATTATTTTTGTCCTTTTATTATTTCCACTGTGTGACTGGAGGGGTGGTAATGTGCTCTCTCTGTGTTTTTCTCCCCTAGGCCCCGCCCTCTTGGGTCGAGTGACGCCCAGGAAGCCCTTTTAACTTCAGCTTCCTCGCGCACCCGCGCCGCGCACCTGCCAAGTACATCCTAAGTACTGTTGGCTGTGGACTCGGACTGGCCTACGCTTTTCCTGGATTCTTCGTGCAGCGCCGCCTTTGCTCTGCGCTATTATACCATCTGTTGTTGGCCGTGGTGTTTACGGCTCGGAGCGTTCTTCACGCCTGGAGGACGTCTTTCTGTGTTGCACACAGTTTGCCTGGCCCCGGCCCGAGGATAGGAGGTGACAGTCTAATATGTTCTGACCTGCCCCTGCCCATTGAACTTTCCATTGAACTGCCTTATCATTCCTCCTTCCACTGTTTTGATTACTGCGCTAGGGCCCCCTCTCTGCTACATTATTTTTGTCCTTTTATTATTTCCACTGTGTGACTGGAGGGGTGGTAATGTGCTCTCTCTGTGTTTTTCTCCCCTAGGCCCCGCCCTCTTGGGTCGAGTGACGCCCAGGAAGCCCTTTTAACTTCAGCTTCCTCGCGCACCCGCGCCGCGCACCTGCCAAGTACATCCTAAGTACTGTTGGCTGTGGACTCGGACTGGCCTACGCTTTTCCTGGATTCTTCGTGCAGCGCCGCCTTTGCTCTGCGCTATTATACCATCTGTTGTTGGCCGTGGTGTTTACGGCTCGGAGCGTTCTTCACGCCTGGAGGACGTCTTTCTGTGTTGCACACAGTTTGCCTGGCCCCGGCCCGAGGATAGGAGGTGACAGTCTAATATGTTCTGACCTGCCCCTGCCCATTGAACTTTCCATTGAACTGCCTTATCATTCCTCCTTCCACTGTTTTGATTACTGCGCTAGGGCCCCCTCTCTGCTACATTATTTTTGTCCTTTTATTATTTCCACTGTGTGACTGGAGGGGTGGTAATGTGCTCTCTCTGTGTTTTTCTCCCCTAGGCCCCGCCCTCTTGGGTCGAGTGACGCCCAGGAAGCCCTTTTAACTTCAGCTTCCTCGCGCACCCGCGCCGCGCACCTGCCAAGTACATCCTAAGTACTGTTGGCTGTTCGCGGTTCGCGGGACGTGAGGTGAGGGGCTTTTTGGGCTTTAACTACCCGTGCTTGGCTTCGGCTATACACGCTATCCTAAAAGAGGGTTGCGGCCTTTTTCTTGTCTTGCCGCATAGTTAGTCTGGTAGTCAGTGGACCGAGGGAAAATGGGTCCCATTCTACGAAGTGGGAAATCTGGTTCTGCCTCTAAAGAGATTATCCAGCATCTGTCCAACAGCCTAGAGAACGCGCTGCCCCCCCTGTCGCCTCCGCTTAGCAATATGCCATTGCCCATTAGTGGACCCCAGGAGGATCTGATAGAGGGGGTGACGTGCGAGGGCGAACTTGAGCACGAGAATGAGGCTTCCCCATGCTCGCCCAAGCCCCCATCCGTGGATGGGAAGCCTTTGTTCTTACTGCAATCATCCTTCTCCTTACAGGAGGCGAATGATGCCTTAGGGGAGGGGGGTTATGGGAATTGCTTGGGTCAGAGTGCAATGTGCGCTCATCTCCAGGCTCAGCAAAGGTCCTCTTACAATTCTGATACTTCGATTTTGGCCCCCGCAATTGCTAACGAATTGGGTCGAAGAATGCGGCTTTCGTTGGGCCCGTCGTCTCCAGCTGCCGCCTCCTTCCCATTTCGTGAACAAGTTCACCTACACCAGCCCCCATTATATAGCAGCGAAAATGCGGGAGGCACCTTGAGTAAGTTGGGGTTGATGTTAAGCGGAGATATAGACGGGGGGGCCGCCTGCCTGTATGAGGACCACAAGGCTGGGGGAGTTACGCCTACGGGTCCCACTCAGTCAGCTGGCGGCAGCCCCTCCGATTCCAGATCAGAGGGCCTTGATCCTGCTGCTCCAAAAGGAGAGGGCGGTCTAGCTTCAACCCCGGAGGAGTTGAGGATACCCGCCCGTAACAATGAAGCAGTTAACTTTCCCGTTATTTCTAGCTTGCTCAACCTATTGGATAGAGGTCATGAACTCACGCACTATTCCATCAGAGAGATGCAGGGCACGCTGTCCTTGATGAGAGATAAAATGGCAAAAATGGAGGGTTTTATTATAGCTGAAGAACGTTCTAGATCGTCTTATGTGGCTCAAGTTGAAACACTTCTAGGAAAGATAGCAACTTCCCACATTCAATCTACAACTGGTGTCATGACCTCCTCGCAAAGTACTCAAACAGACAGTGTAGTGTTGGCAACTGAACATCCGCAAAGATCTTATTCACAGGTGGTGAGTGGTGTGAAGGATGATAGAATTGAACAAAAGGGGGTGGATGATATCAACGTGGTTGAGGCTTTGAAACTTCAACATGAGCGGCTGCTGCAGATGGAGCAGCTTGTATATAAGCTTGTTGCTGCTCCGCGCACTCCCGCCTCTCAGGATGTTGAAGGAGAGGCTATCTTGGACGTGGATAGGCAAATTCCCCCGCCTGACAGCCCCTCCATTCTGGTGGATTTGGTAAATGCTCAGTCTGGGTCTTGTGATATGGCCATTATACCATCCTCAGAACCCGAGGATGAACCCGTTGAACTTGATGGTAGGAATTTTATTTCACGAAAAGCTAGGAAATCCTTCCTAAGAGCTCAGAAGCGTTTAAAACAGACCAAAGCGCGTCTCAAGAAAGTCGACGTCGCTACTTCCGGCTCTAATAGGGCCTCGGTGACGGAGACGAGGTCTTGCCTTAAAAATGAGACGTGCCATGACGACTTGGGAATGGCCCTATACGACCTAGACGAGGAAAGTAGGCGGCATTTGCAGATTGCCGCTCTGAAGAGCGGCAATGTGCAAATCATGCCTCTCCTCCCTTTGAGGACAGGCCCTGACAAATTGCAACCAAAGATGCAATCTTTCTTCCCCAACACTGCCTCTAAAAAAGTGGCTACAGGGGCGTCAGCTCCCAAGCTAGAAGCAGCGGTTACGTCCCTACAGAATCCCCTGTCCATCCAGGAAATTCCTGCATCTGCTGAGCTGGAAGCTCAGGGGACAGTGGTGCACGCTGCCGCACAGGATGTACCTTATATTGAGCCAAATAACACTGCTGGGCCAACTTTTATTGCCTTGGATCCTAAGTCTCTGATGAGTGCTCCCTGTGCTGATATTGAATCCCCTCCCCTAGCTGCCGAGGGAGGGTCAGACCTGGCAGAGCCTTCCTTTGCACACACACCAAAGGATATGAAACTAATAGTAGGCTGGTCTAGTAATCCAGAGATAAATGGGCCGGCTCGTATAAATAGATCCTTTTTAATGAACTCATTTTTTCAGATTCCAGCACTAAGAAATCTTTCATCTAAGGATCTGGACTGGGTCAAATTAGCATCCCATAATAACAACAGAGTTCTTTGTAGAGTGCAGTCTCAAATTATTACCAAAATGCTTTTTGAGTTTGTGGAAGACTTTCATTCTATTGGTCTTACTCCTAGATTGTTCTATGATATGGAATCTGCTTGGGCGTTTCTTGATTGGATTCAACCCTCTCCCCCAGCATGTCCCACTGCATTGGCGGGCGATCTTTCCGACTCACAAGTTAATAAATTATCGTTGCAATTAGCGTCACTTTCTCAAGCCTTAAGTGGTCTATCCTGGTTGGAACCTTTGATAAAAGCGTCTGTTGCCAACAGTGATCCCAAACCAGGCTCATAATCTTTAGCTTTGAATGTGGCCTCATGGAATTGTTGTGGGTTAGGCAATCTCATTGCATGGCACAAACAAGTTAAGCCTGACAAGATGCCTGACATTTTATTTCTGCAAGAGACTATGGCATTAAAGCCCTTTTACCTAGATGGATTTTCTTGCTTTTCTAGGGTGGCAGAAAGGGCTACCACAGGTCGCCCCGCAGGAGGTATAGCGATTCTTATTAACACCAGATTGAAAGTCCCAGCTTCTATAGTGGATTCCTCGGCCTCCTGTGTGCTGGTAAAATTGACGCTTAAGAGCTCCAAAGATCTGAACCTGTTATTATTATCCATTTATTGGAATCCCAAAGCGGTCTCGCTTGATGGGCTTCTTGAAGATCTAGAACGCATTCTATCTATCGCAGCTAGGGAATGGCCTGACTATGAAATCATGATTGGAGGTGATTTGAATTGCTATCTATATCTAAAGAGCATAACACGACCCTTTTCTAATAGTTCAGCCTACACGCAACAGGCCAAGGAAAGAGGCCAGAAATTACTATCGCTTTTCCATCTATGGGGGATTTACCCAATTCAATTGGCTTCTAATTCCATTCAATTCTCTTGGCAACGAGGTTCATCCACTTCCCTCATAGATTACATACTCGCCTCTAAAGCATGCTCTGGGCTGCTTGAACCAATACAGATATTAGATTTGAATATGAGTGACCATCATATGCTATATTCCTGCTTGCATATGGGAGTGGAATGTTATCCTACTTCTGCCCCTGCAACCTTAGTGTCATGTGATAGGAATACAATATCTGTAAACTGGACTCCTGCCAGATGCAGGAAAGTGTCATTTTTGGTAAATAGGGATATATTAGTACATTGGGATGATAAGGCCTCCACAGCGAATGTAACCAAAATCAATGCAATGAATGCTAAAATGATTCATATGCATTTGGTAGATGTCGCGAAAGAGCCTTTGGAAAAGTCCACTATTGTGGTTGCCCAGGTCAATGCCAATCAGATCGCATGTCTAAAAAAGCAAAGAAATTGGGATCTCCGCACACTAAGGAAGCGAATGATATGTCAGTGTACGTATATTCGCCAAAAGAACATGATTCAGGCGCACTATAAACAACAGTTAACTCTGTTGCGTCGTGCAGCCCATATCCTAGCCAACCAATACATGATTGGCCTTTTGTGTAAAAAAAAAAGCAGAGACTTATGGGCTATCCTAAGAAATCCTGTAGGAAAAGTGGATCTTCGCATGGTGGCGGTGATTTCAGGCCAGGAATGGGAGAGGTTCTTTAATTTGAAGTTCTCGCTACCTGCTAGACATACCGCTTCAGAGAGCGCTCCGATGCACTTGCCTCTTCCGGTGGTCTGTCCTTGGGAAGTAAAGGATATCATATGGGCAATTGAGCAACTGAATCCATCAAAAGCTGCCGGCCCGGATGGGCTGCCTGCTTGTGTATATAAAGCTGATCCCCACTTTTGGGCTAAGTATCTACTGTCATGCTATCAGTCGATTTACCACACCGGGATTATTCCGCCATCATGGCTTATAGCCATTATCATCCCCATTCATAAAAAGGGGGTGATAAGTAATCCTGCGAATTTCAGACCTATTGCGTTGATTGACACAGCGGCAAAGATTTTTACACGCCTGCTCCTGGTTGACTTAGAAGATCATATAAGAAACCATAATATTTTGTCTAAAGCTCAGGTGGGATTTCGTAGGGCATTGGGTACTCAATTAAACGCCGCTATCTTAGCACATTTAAGGAGAGCTGTGCACAGAGAATCAAAGGGCACCATATATATGGCTGCCATAGACCTTACATGTGCTTTCGATAATGTTCTTCGTGCCCGCCTTTGGCGCAAGATGTTAGCCTATGGCATTCCATCCTCTTTGGTGGCCTTAATTGCCGCACTCCACACAAATACCTCATGTCAGATTCGGATCAATGCTAAGGGGCTTCTCTCTGCTATTATTCCTACGAGTATAGGGGTTAAGCAGGGATGTAATTTAGCTGCAGTTTTATTTAATTTATATCTCGCTGATATTGAGAATCTTTGGAAAGAGATTAATGCTTTCCCCGTAATATTGGGTCCCATGCGTCTACATTGGTTAGCTTTTGCCGATGATATTGTTCTATTCGACAGAGTGCCTTTCGGTCTGCAGAACAAATTAAACACACTTCATGATTACTGTCTGCAAAATAACATGACAATTAACCCGGCGAAATCCCATATTATGATTTTTACGGCCAAAAAAAAACTGCCTAGATTTACATTTACTATCAACCAGCAGACCATTGCCAGGAAAGAGGCGATCGTATATCTGGGCTATCAGCTGTCTAATGGGAGCTCAATTGATGGATGGCGGGCTCTGCTGAAAGAGAAGCTTGCCCCGTTAATGGGACAAATGAGAATAATCAACGCTAAATATTGCAGCTTCTCTCTCCTGCCCCTCATCCAATTTTATACGATGAAGATAGAGCCCATCCTGCTTTATACTCTTGATATATGCCTGTTGAAGTTGGGGCCCCTGTTAAATCAAATACAAGGTCAGCTCTGGAAGAAGATTCTAGGGCTACCAAGTTATTTACCAAATCCCATCATATTACATGAGTTGGGACTCTATTCTCTAGCTGATAAATATCTTTGGAGGAAGGTAAATGCCTTTTGTAAATTTCTTGTACCTCCCCCTAACTCACTCTATGAAGAGTTTCATATAATGATGGAAAATCATTGCCCGGCCTCGGTTCGGGAAGTAAAGGAGGAAATAATGGAGGCTCTGGCTTCGCTTAATATGACTTTGATAGACCTAATTAAAACCCCAAGCAAAGTCAGAACTCGATTTTTTTGCAATGCGTGGGCTCTAAATTCGGACAAGGTCGGGGAATATCCTTCCTTTGCGACCTATGCGCTGTTCAGACATGCCGTGACCCCAAGGTTACCTTATATCTTATGTTTTCCTGATAAAAGGGCCAGACAGACCTATATGCGTTTCCGTTTGGATCTTATCCAAACGAGAGAGCGCATTCGGTCTTGGGCCAGTTATGGAGAGTTGGCAATGGGACATGGATGTCGATTTTGCTTGAACAGATTGGAAAAGGAAACACTTCAACATCTATTTATTTATTGTAAATTTTTTGCGAATCAAAGATCGTGTTGCTTGGCTTCTTTGTTCTTTTCTCATTCGAGCTTTGAAGCCAATCTAATATGGATAAGATGCATGCAGGGCTCCTCTAATACTATTATACTAGCAACTGTTAGACTGGTTAATCTGATTGAAGAACAGTTATTGATGATGAATCACGCAAGTTTTAACAGCATTGGGTTGGCACTTGCGAATAGGTAACAGGAGGTTTGGCTGATATGATTAGTTTGGATATGAACTTACTGTTATATTTACTTATGTGTTGTGTGTTATTGAACTTTGAATGACTGCGTGTTGTATCTCCTTTGTTTTTTGTTCACCTCTGCCCTATCATCTATAAGGGTATTTTTGGGAGAGGGTTGTTTTGTTAAGTTGTATACGTTTACAGTATATTGTAGTAGTTTTATGTTTGCTAACACACTGTTTCCGCTCACCCGAAGGATTTTATCTCAAAGTTTGTTTTAGAGGAAATGAAATTTGGCTGTTTTTTGTATATAAGAGATCTTAAGATGTTGTATGTTTTTTAATATTTGTAAAGGTGTAAAGTAAAATTTACCACCGAAACAATAAAATAAAAAAAAAAAAAAGAGGAAATGTGGCATCACTGCTTGGTGGCATCATAATGTGCTCTGTTAGGAGCACCTTTCACTTTCCATGGCGGCCAAACAGACCTTGCTGACGGCCTTGTCGTGGAGAACTGACGAAGGAGGGAACACTGTCAGGGCAGGTGCTGGTGAGTGTGATAAGAGGGAGGGTAGGGGGTGGCGGTTCTGCATTTCTCTGGTCCCACAATCAAGCAGAGTGCAAGAGTATGTAGGGGTGTGCTGGCGAATACAGACCATGTTTTCTCAAACCTCATCGGCTTTGTACACCAAACAGAGTGCCAGTAACCAAAAATAAAGTTTTCGGAGCTTTGTCATTGGAGTGAGGTCATAAAGGAACATTCTGGTCCCTGCGCTGCACACAGCATGTATTGCTAAGCTCTGCACTACAACAATTACTAATATCAGATGTTACTGTCCTTGCTTATCATTCTGCGGCATTAAGTCAACCCATTTGCTTATTAAAGTTGTCCATCATCAAATTAGTGACTGAAAAGTGTTTTACTGATAGCGGTTTAAAAGGCAATTGATTTCCAGTGCCCTAGATGGAATCGGCGCGTGGTCCCAGTCGTGCGAGTCAATATCAATCAGCCTCGTCAGAGCCTTTAGAGTGACGATGCAGCCGCAGACAGAATGTGAAAGCTGCATTTCTTTTCATCCGTCAGAATAGTCAAATGGAGTCACTTAATGATGCCTCCATTTTGTCTCGTATGTCAGCCAAGTAACTTGTCCACGGTCAACGTGGAATGGAAGACGTCAGACAAAAGTCTACAATGTGTTAGGGGCTGCCTCCGGTCTCTGGGGCAGCCCTCTGATGCCGTCGGGATCACCCGAGGGCGGGATACACATCGGCGGACAGCCGGCGTGTCTTGTGCAGGGAAGCACCCTGCGGCGCCCGGTGTCACCGGGCGCAGGATCCAATGTGCGGGGGTGTCACCCCCTGATTCCAGCGGTCGCGGCTCCGAGGGCACTCGGGCCGCGCCGCACACACAAGGCCACGACCACGTGGCAGGCCCACTCTGCACAAAAACACAGATACGAGTTGCCACTTCCTGGGGCTCTGCTGCTCTGCCTTCGCAACGCCAGTAGAGCCCCTTTTATTAACTGGGCATGTGAGCGTCATGACACAGTCACGGCGCTCACGTTGCCCACAGCAACTAGACCCCCACACAACATCATGTTTCTTCATAGAGTGAACATTGACTTGGCCTAAGGATTTCACACTTGGCATGGGCACTGTGGGTCACAAAGCGTCTACCATACTTAGAATACTTCAGAATTATGAGGGGGCAATGGTTGGAATGATTCTCTGGAGCGTTGCCTACTATCCCAGAAGAAGACTGACTGATTCATGGAATTTTGTGCACGTTGCAAAGTGACTTTGCACTGCCGGCACAGACCCTGATTCATGGAACTGTGCCAAGTGTATTTTTGCTGTACAAAGTCACTTTTTGCACTGTAAAAAACACGCTTTGGACTGCTCCACCCTGATTCATGGAGCAGTGCACAGGGTATTTTTGCAGTGCAAAGTGACAGTCAGAAATCAAATGCAAATGTGATCAATTCTTGCACCAAAATGCTTGCCTGGAGTTCAGTGGATTGTTTTCAGCCACCAGAAAATCACTGATGCACTATGTGCGCCATGTCAAGGTAAACAATCCGTCCAATGGTAACACTTAAGTGTCTGCGTTGCCACACTTGCGAGGCCTGTGGTGACAAAACCCCAGAAGAGCGCTGAGAATAATTGGGTACATACATGATGAAAAGAAATGAGCATTTGTTCTTAAAGCGGAGAGGTCTGGGTGCGCTGAGAAATATCTATGTAGCCTGATAGGAAACATTACAAGCGCTAAATGTTAAATATTCTGCCATGGGTTTTCCCCCCAGTGCCAAGGCCTTTTTTGGTGATCTCAGTATTTCACCATGCAAAGCCTTCTAACATTTTCTCCTTCATTAAACAGTGTGTTCCCAAAATATGAACAACCCTCCTCCGGTAGCATTGCAGATATACCTGGGTTTAGGCAGACATATACATTTAATAAAAATGTCTAGATGCTTAATCCCTATTGAAGGCATACCTTGGCAACACCGTGAAGAACACATTCAATGGATGGGGTTAGAATTGCATTCCTTCATGTACCCACCTTAAAGCGGAGCAAATTAACTTTCAAAATGTCCGCCCTGATGTGCGTACATGTTGGAATATAAGACACAGTACTGTGCAATAAGGGTTCATCCACATACAGGGACAGCGTATGCAGAGGTTTTAATTGTCATAAGAAAAGTATACTCTTTCTCTGAGCATGGTTATTCTACACGATTAAACCAACCCCACTCAACTACCAAAAAGACCAAACAATGTTGAGACCTGCGATATTGCAAAATGCCTTTTACAGCCCCAAGAAACAAAAAAACCTGATCTTGAAAGGGTGATTTTCAAAATTGATCAATGGTTATTTTTGATTTTTCCCCTTCACTTTCAATACAACTTAAGACCATTGCAATGAAAGTGAGAAAGAGAGCTATGCTGTCCCAAAAAATAGCAACTAAATAGATGTAACATAAAAAAATGATAACATTTGAAATAGTGAATGTTGTTTTTTAAACCTGCATTATTTTTTTCATAAAATTAAAATAATATTTCCTCTACAAATTCTAATATTCCCAGCAACCGTGAAAGGTCATTTCTGCCAAATGCAGTCTCCTTGTGACCATTGCATGCTCATTGTGGTAGAATGTAGTGTAATTTCAAAGGAGGGCCTGAAAACCAATAAACTCCCACATTTATTCTTAGCAAACATCATTAAGCTATTGTCTTGGTGTCCTGGGAAATACCAGTGTTAAAAATGCTATTCAGAAGTCAAGATCTGTACGCCCTACCATAGTGGGAATGGTGGAATTACTGTGTTGTACACTTTATGGAGCAAGTTTCTTTCCTAGCTAATGTGACATTTTTTGGAAATGTAGTTTGACTTTCACAGTGAACCAATTTTATTGATGTGTCCGAATCATGGAGCAACATTATCTACATACTCAAGTCGTTGTGGTGTATCGTTTCTACTCCTTGAATCACTGACACAGAACCCGAGCCAATACATAAACCAGCCCAACTGATTAGCCAGGGACATGTCAGCCGTAATCATCAGCCGCAAACGATGGTTAGCATGGAAATGGCTGCCGTAGTCTCTTGCTTTCAATATTGAGATCAATAACAAAAGACCTGGGCTAGAATATTAGATGTAAAAATTGCAGAGAAAGCATAAGTATGCATATATTAACATATATAAGAGTCATTTATGACCTTTCTCATCAGACCAAGATATATGGTAAGGGAAGCCATTAGCACAGTCATGATTATGCTGCGAGCAAAGGTTCTGAACTACCATGCATAATCAACGGTGTGTGCAGATATGTCTCCGAACCATGCGGGGATACCTGAAAGCCCCCAGGTTAACCCACTTATGTAATATAGCAGTAGAGCAGGTCAAGGCATTTAGTAGGAAAGGCTGGGTGGGAGCACTGTGAGCATTTGCAAGATTTAGACAAGACCTAATTTATGCGTTGTCATTAATGATTAAAATACACAAATTGTTTCCTACAAATCCACACTTTACTGAGGCACCAAACATGTGCCGCTGTGTGCAATGTTTTGACCCTGTATATTTTCACTATCCCAGTTACAGAAGGCTTGCATTAAAAATTAGTTCAGTGTTACCTGACTGCCTGAAACATTTGCCCAATGTGCACTCGAAAAGCCCGTAGCACCACCTCTCAAGAAAGCAATTCTCCTTGATTGACACCTCTACAAGCTTATAGAATCTCGCAGTGACGCGCGCCAGTCTCTCTAACCCCCTTACTCTTTTTCTAATGCTTTTAAAAGAGAGAAATTATCATCTTTGCATGTTAACAAAATACTGGCGTGCATGTCATAGAGAAAGAAAGTGTGATGGAAATGCTTGAGAAAGTGCTATGGGCCTGAACTACAGAGTGTTTTCTGTGAGATTGCGCCATTTAAAAAATATTATTGTAAATCTGGCCCCTCAGTAGCCACTGGAATCCCCAAGGATGTATTTTTTATCGGTATTAGCATAATTTACCTAAAAACATTTGATTTACAACATTTCATCGATTTTTTTAAACTTTTTTTCAGTCAATTGTAATTAAATATATATATGGGGTGGGTAAGGGCATAGATTAGGTTGAGAGGAAGTGGGAGAGGTTTGCTGGGGGTTTCCCCCTGCATTTTAGACTTTAAATAAGGTCAAACAAATTAAATCAAATGTGATTAGGCCAAATGTCTAAGGTCAAATAGACCCAAACCTTTTGTTATCACTTTTTAGCTGCACTGCCCCATTACAGAAGAGAAGGAAACATATGACAATTGGTCCAACCCTACCCCAAAAGGAGCCATGTAGCCAGAACTGCCAAACTGTATTCACCCCCTACATATTGCATACTTTCTACCTCAACCCTCCAATCAGAACCTTCTTCTCAACTTGACCGGTCTGCCCTGCTAGCCCCGGTCTGCCCTGCTAGCCCGTAGTGTTTCTTCTGCTCCCCCCTTGGGCAGTCACTGATGCTTGAGAAAGAACTTGCCACCCTGCAGACATCTGCTGCCAG
Organism: Ambystoma mexicanum; assembly: GCF_040938575.1. Taxonomy (NCBI): domain Eukaryota; kingdom Metazoa; phylum Chordata; class Amphibia; order Caudata; family Ambystomatidae; genus Ambystoma; species Ambystoma mexicanum. The sequence goes on along the minus strand of NC_090933.1, from coordinate 221,010,475 downwards.
GCACCTGGCGAGGCAGACATCCTCCTTGGAATACCAGACGTTGCTGTCTGCTTTTAGATGTTCCACCAACACATGTCTATCAGTTTGGCCCGCCTCGCCTGCGGCATCCCTTTACTCCGATTTCTGCCTGCACCGAAGCAGGCATAGGAATGGGACTAACACAAGATCTGCCCATGTTCACCCTGAGCTTCAATTAAGAGAGGAAGATCACCCATTCACGCATGGCACGCGCTGTCATTCATGCCTTGTCCACGTGTTTGCCCTTACAGCATAGTGCACCACAATTCGTGTGAAACACGCGGCCTAATCCCCGAGTGAGTCCACAGACTACCCAATGAAAAGAAAGAGAACCACCCATGATAAGTGCAGAACGGCACCAGCCCAATTTACCCCTATTTGGCCCATATCCTGAATTGGAAAGCTAAAGAGCAAAATAGCACAGGCACACAATTAAACACACACGTAGCAATTTCCAATATCTAGTGCTGTTTCTGTAATCCAGCACCTGGGATCCAGCTGAAACAAAATCGGTAAATCGATTATTGCATAGGGCAGATATCTGGAAATGCAGCACTGGCATCCCAGACACAAATGTATGGCCATATTAATATCTGATGTTATTATCATGATTAAATATTATCATTATAACCTAGTACATTATTTGTGTCATTGTTACTATTGTTGTCCATTCATTCGAAAATGCAATATGATCAACCTTCATCCACCTGTTTGTGCTAAAGACAGATTTATTCTTACGGATCACTGTAGGTGTGTAATGTCCTGTATGCACTAAATATGCTTGACTAATCGTCTCAATGTTGGAAAAGGATGGTCAAATGTTATAATGTAGGTATGGATGTTTCACGCGATTTTTCGCAGGGGATGTTATGTTCATGGAATGACGAAAATCCCACTATGAATTCCTATGGATCCTATTCATTGCTTTTTAAGGGTCGTCCGAAAACGTAATTGCACATTGTCTAATGAATTGATATGCGATGTGTATATACGACGCTGATTTGGCTGTAAGTGTATTAAATACATAAATTAATTAATTAAAAAAAGGATATATTCGTGATAACTGAACGCCTGTGTGTGTATCCCTTTGGGCCGAGGTTCCTGGTGGGATGAAGCGAGCACACCCTTGTATTAACAACACGTGCCCACTACGCAGGCGCTCTTAAAAGGCTGCGAGTATAATTGCCGGATTAGTCTAATAATGGAACTAGATGGTGTTGACAATGCAGCCACTCTGATTGTGAACCAATCAAGAAGTGCTATGCGGTCATCTAGCCATAGCCTGCAAACCAATGCATTTTCAAATACTTCATCATGTTCTGTATTAATTTGCCACACAAAGCTCATTTTGCCTCATGCAAATGCTAGTCCGGGCAGTGGAAACAATTGTGGTGGCTTTATTTAAAATCAATCTTATAATCAATGTTTATTTTTTATTTTTTATTCAATTTTGTCCTGCTTTGGTTATGCATTTCGAATACGATGCCGCTAATACAGCTGATGTCTATCATACTGTTCAATAATGTCTCAAGAGTGCGTTCTAGCCAACAAAGAAAACAGCTGAAAGAAATAGCTCCAGTATTGCTATTCAAGCTTTGAGGGCCATTATACCTCAGCTGCATGTAAGCCTTGTTTGGGCTGCACGCTGCCTTCTAAAGGGTGTAGGTCATTTGCTGGTATGATGCATGTTTTGTTGTTTTTTATTCGCTGCGGTCATTCACCCTACACATATAGGCCATGCATTTTTTAGATATATTGCTCATTGTGTTCACTTTGGTGGTATCAGCATTTGATGGTCTTCACAGGCAAAACTATTGTAAATTGGCCTTCACTAATGCTTAGGCCGGGAATCACCAGGGCCTTCCTTTCTATAGGAGAGTAAGGATGTGCATACTGTGCCCAAGTGCCCGACGGATAGCTGGAGGATGGGAACGGTGTGGCCAGGAGGGCTGGAGTCTGCCACTGCATCTGTGAGGCAGGCTCTAGAGGTGGTACATGGTGGACCCCCATGGCAACCCATGACATCCCCAGGTGCAGAATCAGCCCTACCGGCAGGAATGGTTGACTGGGAAGTATGGGGCTGTGGCAAAAGCCTAGACGTTAGGAAGGAGAGGCAAGTCGCCGGTGTACCCACCAGTGTGAGCATCTGAGAGGAACAGTCCAACTAAGTTATCAGAAATCCTAATGTTCGTGAGCGTTAAGGTCTGTGACTGCCCTTCTGAAGCAGATGCTGTGAAATATAGAGTGTCCCAAGGGGCCTGTATCGCTGCTATTTTATTCAACATTTATATAACTATGTATACATATATATTCAATGAAAAAATGTTGTTAATGGGATGTTATGGTTAAGTTGCACTAATAAAAACCTTTGAAATTCACAGAAAAAACTTTGTTAAAGGGACGTTATGGTTATGTTGGACTAATAAAAACCTATGAAATTCAAAGAAAAAACTTTGTTAAAGGGATGTTATGGTTTCAAGTAAAATCAAAAAACCCCAGAAATTCGCCAGTTATGCTAAACTAAACAACCATAGTCACGCCACCACCGTGCACTGCTAAGACTAACACCCAGGACATCAAAGATAACATCACAAATGTCATTGATGACATCACTAATGACATCACATGTGAAATAAATTTTGATGAAAAGTCCCTACAAGGAGATGTGCTTATATTGTTGGTAACAAGATGTCAAGGGTGATCGGGATACCTATCACGAACTACTTAATATATTAAAGAATGTACTCATCTAATATCATTGTATTGGAGTGTTGTCGTTAATACAGAAACCCAATCATATATAAATATAGGTAATGACTGCAGCATGCACCATAGAAGTACACTATTTATAATTGTGTAATTTTGGATAGTACAGTAATGAATACTACCGTATCAGATTTTTGAGTAATGTTAAACATGTAATAACCAGCTAACAATTCAAGACTTACAGCACTTGTGCTGGTACAAACAATACATATGAAGAACCACAAGGCATACATACAAGTCAGAGGCACATACAGGGAAACTAAAGTAAAGAAGAAAGAAACTGCATCATCAGAAAATATTAACAACATTAAAGTTTATCGTCATGTATTCAAATGAATTGTGTGTTTGAGGCCTGCTCATTTTTCAGTGAATTTCATAGGTTTTTACCGGTTCGTGCTATTTTCCTACAACTTACTAATATCATACTTACCCAATATGGCAATGTTTGTGTCCAATTTACAAAGTGTCACCTTAAAACTCTTACTTTTCCCACCTTCTGGAATAATTTTTAACACTTCCATACACTTTTTGCAACTATTTCAACTAGTTTTACATCCGTAGACGTCTATGAATATCTGACTTCATAGCGGACCTTCCGGACAGTACCACATGCCCATACGCTGGCGTGCGGCATGATGACGTGTCCGAGAACCATTCCACACTTCACAATAAGATCTCTGCTTCGCGGACAGTTCAGAACTGCATTTTCTACTGATCTAGGAACTTTCAACTTAAAAATTTCCCTTGCACAGCTTCAACACCTATTCCTACTTATTATTCATTAACAATCTAGTATACAGTACCTACTTTTACCAACACTGCTATTTATCCTAACATGGCATCAGCTAATGTCATCCCTCCTCCCCAAGAGCCACCAACACTGCTGTAAACAAGGAGCATGAGAAACACTGCCCCGACCTTAGAAATAACACACGCGCAACATTTTCCCTTGTCCACCTACCCCTCCATATTAGTGTGTGGTTGCTCTTCCCTCATTTCCCTCCCCAGCTTTCGTTCTCAGCTCTCCTGTTGAAAAAATACATCCAAAAACAACAAAAGACATAGGGCCTCATTACACGGTAGGCGGTAAGAGTTTACCGGTACCGGTATTTTACCGGTACCGGTAAAGCCTTGCCGCCTTACTACGAGGTCCCTTTGCGGGTTGGGGAATTTAACGCCTGTTTTTTGCAGGCGTTAAAAACCAACCCGCAAAGGCACCAGTGGAGCTAATTATGGTACCGCAATTTGCGGTACCGTAATTAGCGCCTTCCCCATTCCCATAGAGCCCCAAGGGGCAAAAATGGGAATGGGAAAGGGCAATGGGGGAAGGGGGAATTACCGCCCCGCCAACCTTGGAATGGAGCGGTAATTCCCCTTTCCTCCAAGGCGGTACCAGTAAATTACCGGCATGAACCATGGCGCTAATAGCATCATGGTTTACTGCCTACCGTGTAATGAGGCCCATATTCCTTTAGGAACCACCTTTCACAGGCTACCCCTCAGTCACTAAAGGTATACCGCTATTTTTTGTAGCTACATTATGACACTTGTCAAATAATAAAACACTGGCACATTTGCAAAACCATGCTTGTAGGTCCTTGCCAATGCTCTTTACGCAAGTTTGCTGGAAATCTACCCATCTTTGATTTTTTCAAAAGTGTCAAATGTATGCACATACAATCGTCATATAACCTAGCCCCCACTTGACAAAATCCATTCAGAATTTACGAAAACATCTATATCTAGATCTATAATCTTTTTGCAAACCTTTGTGTAGATTTGACAAATGGCACCACATTTATAAGCCTTTATAATATTTTGGGACCCCCTTTCTAATTTTGCTACCACTTGACAGAATCCCACCAAACTTCACAAAAAAATGTATATCTAGATCTATTATCAGTTTGCCAAATGAAGAGTAGATTCATCAAATGGCACCTTATTTATAAGCCTTTACATTATTTTGGGACTCCCCCTCTAATTTTGCCCCCTCATTACAGAATCCCACCAAACCTTGCATACTAACTCAGAATCAGCTCAGAAATTTACATGCAAAAATTCATGCAGTTCCATTAAGTGGCGCCAAAGTTAAAAGCCATCCAAGAACTGCATTTCACCAACCCTGTAATGCTAAGGTGTTTGCGAACCTTTCAGGACTGTTTGTGAACATCCAAACTGTTTGTGGACTTTTGCAGCAAAAAACACCTGTTTTTTTGCTTATTGCAGCCATATCCCATCCTCATCACCCCTCACCTCCCCAGAGATTATTTGATAAGTTTGACAAGTGCAATGTTGTGTTTTTTAATATGTTTTTAGCGTGATGTCCGCAGACAGCGGCGAAGTCCACGAATCCAAGATGACGGGCATTTCCAAAAATCTGACGCACTTCATGCTCTTCACCATCCAATCAGCGAACACATTGCATGTCCGCGGACATGATGCAAGCCGATTAACCAATCGGTGTCCTGTCCGCGGAGCGAACATAGATATCATTAATTTTTATGACCTACTTTTTGGTTGTTTTAAAAAAAACGACTGGATGGACTTTGAACAAATTTACAAAAGCCCGCTTTCGGGACCAAGCCGCTCCTCCTGCCGCAAATTTGGTAAAAATCCGTCCAGCGGTTTGGGCTGTAGGAGTGAGCAAAGTTTTTTCCCCATTCAGTCTATGGGAAAAAAAATAATTTTGGGACCCCCGTATAACTTTACCCCCCCTGGACCAAACCTCACCAGACTTTGGAAAAAAATTCAGAGTGGACCATATACTTTTATTGCAAAGTTTGGTGTGGATTCGTCTAGGGTGAGCGAAGTTATAAACCGCCCAAAAAGTGCTCTTCCTATGGGATTAGAAATTTAACCATAACTACATGGCCACTACCGTGGCCGTGTAATATATATATATATATATATATATATATATATATATATATATATATATATATATATATATATATATAAAATTCCATGTTAAATACCACCCCTCGAGAGATCTAGGTTCTGCCACCCAGTTTCGTCTTTCTGTTCTTCTGCCCCCTTGCCCCCCTTGCCCTTGCCCCCCTCTGTTCTCCGTTCCCCTCCTGTCAACTGCTTGCTCCCGCACTCTGGAACTCTCTTCCTCTTGATATTCGCTCCTCTTCTACTCTATCCCAATTTAAACAACATCTAAAACCCCATCTTATTCAATCTGTCTCTTAATGCTTGATGTAACATTATTGCTGCGTTGGTTTGTGATCCTGCCCTCATCGTTTGCTTTGTTGGTACCGTCATTTCCTCATTCGTTCAGCCCTCTATATACATTTTGGTAAATAAATAAATAAAATATGAAGCCATTGCATGATATTCTATCAAGCCTGGGAGCAGAGTTTCAAGACTATGCAGACGGAAGCAAAATATTTGTCATTTTGAAGTTGGCCCTGAATCTAACCAAGCTAAAGCTCAGTCTAGATTACAGTTTACGGAGCACTAAGATGTCTGACAGCTGGTTCTGCTTCAACAAAGATACAGCAGAGATCACACACACAAAAAAAAAGATACAGCAGAGATTCTGTTGGTTGCCTCTTCGACCTCTCTTAAAAAAATGCTGAACTTTAACCCGAAGTTCTCGCTCTCGGGTCACACTATGAAAAGACAATAATAATAACAATACGTGAAAATCTACCAAGTACCAGGGGCGGACATGCCCAAAGGGAACTCTGGAGATTTCCCTGTAAGCCTCTGCACCGTCAGCGTCTTTTGTGTGGTAACCAATTTTATTTCCAAATGTTCTCATAGGAAAAGGGTTGGGCTTGCTGACAATATGTAATATGGGGTCCCTGTGAGCATTATTTTCAGGGCATCTTTTGAATCCCAGTCCACCCCAGGCCAACTACTACCTAATGATTCTAAGACAGATCACACCACTGCAATCAGCCGCTCATTCTGCCCCCTTAGCTGGAGATATAGCGTGGCAAATTTGCACTATTGCAATGTACTTTAGACATAAAGACATAAAGGACATTAGGGCAGAGTCAACGAGCAATTTATAGACTTTGTCTGCGAAATTGTGTGTAAATGAGCTCTCAAATTAGTGATGTAAGTGCTGGATGTGAGAGCTTGGTTGCATGTTTGTGGCAGGAACAGGCAGATGGATGACAATATTTTTGCGACTGGCTCATGGAATGTAGTTTGTTAGGTTGTGATGTTTCGATGGTTGGGTTTGGTTGTGGAAGTGTCTGTCTGCCAGTTGAGTGTCGCGTGTGTGCATACCTTGGAAGGTGGTAGTCGTGTTGTGGTTTTGGTATGTGACTTGTTGTGTGTATATGGTTTAGTAAAGGAGGGAGGTGTGTTGTATTGTGCCTGTCTGAGGTGAGGTAGCTTGTGATGTCATTGGAATGTTCATGAGTGGATGAAGGAATGTTGTGAGTGAGTGACAGCTGGCTGGCCCTGGGTGATGGGAGCCGGTGTTTGTCAAAGCTAATGTCCTTTATGTCTTCATGTGGAACTGTAATAAGAAAGATGGAAATAAACTTATATGAAGTGAACTTAAAGAGCCTGGAACCTGCTTTTTAACACACACGCTTTACGCTCTCACCATTATCTTGAATCTAGCAGATTTTCCTTGCTTTTTCTCAGCCTCACCCGTATGTGCCTGATTAGTCAGATTGCGTGCTTAGATACCTTGGAGTCATAGGGCCTGATTTCACGGATGCGTTTTATAATGGAGGAATGCCATAGGAAAATGCTCTGTGAATCAAGTCCATAGAGTCTTAGCGCCCACACCCCACTGTCCCAATAACTAAAACAACAATTACAATACTCCATGGACTACAAACATGTCTGCCTCTACTGCATCAGGAAGACCGACAAGGAGTTAGGAATAACCTAAAGGGATTCAGATTAAGAGGGGCGGCAAACAGGGTATAGCCCATGAATTAAAGGATTGAATGAATGTGGACACAGAGCAGCTTGGGTCCTCCAGGGATGTTGTACCCAATTACATAACACACTCACACTAAGCCCACTGCTGTTCTCACTCAGGCCATTACATGCTCAGGCTCCAACCCCAGGGAACTATAACAGAAATTCACTGTTAAAGAGGGGATCATGGGTGTTAGGACTCAATATACATAGTTGCGGAGTAGAGTGGGACGATGTGGCGAATAGGTAGGGAGGAGAGAGAAAGGCAATTGGGGGATGTTGAGAGGAGAGAAAGGAGAGCAGAGGAGGTGGAGAGGAATGGGCGATTCAAAAGGTAGAGAGAGAAGACCACACGAGGTGGAGAGGGGAGGCGGTAGGAAGGAGAAACAGAGACTGGAGATAGAAAACCGTAGGAGAAAGGAAGCGTAGGTGTGAGGAACAGAACAGAAGAGGGGCAGATTGGTGCATGGTGACAACGGGAATGCTGCCAGACGCCACACTCAGCTGTTCTTCCCTCTCTCCTATCACATAATCTGTCTGGTAGGAGCCAAGCAGCTCTTACAAGAAAGGTCATCCTGCTGCTGGCAGGAAAAGCTTTGGCTCCGCACCGTCCATTTTGGGAAGGACAATGAGCAGGATGTCTTCGGCAGAGAAGAAGGGGTGGTGGCCTAGTATATATATATATATATATATCGTTTGCATATGTAGCTAAAAGCAGTCTCAGTTGGTATGTTTGTGTGACAGGGTCAAACCCTCCTGATTTGTGCACTAGGTGAAAGATGTGATTTTTGCTCCAAAATCGACTTACATCTTTCGCCCAGTGGCGAGTGCAAAGCACAATCCTGCGGTACACCACAACCATCATGGACATTTACACATGCCAGCCCAGGTCTTGGTGCGCCTGTGCAGAGGAATGAGCCAAACCTTCCTTTTGTTTTTCTGTATGGGGTCGCGGGCTCTGCACAATCGGCGCAGTGCTTTGACTTCAGAGGTTGGCCAGGCATCAGAGGTCAGGCACTGCCAGCTCTGGTTAGAAGTCAATGGAATGCCTTACAAAAGGGCGATGGAAATAGAGAAAGGAAAGAGACAGCATGGAAAATGTCCATGGAGTCCTGAGCAATATTGCATTCATTCAGGGCTTAGGCTCAGCCGCCCCAAAAACTCTGTCCTTTCTCGAATATCCTGCAGCACATTTCCTGAAAGTTGGAAAACCAGTAATCAAGGGAAAATCATGGGCCAGTGGCAGTTAGTCATGAAGAATTGCAGACTGATCCGGAGCTGATTTTATTTACCCTAAAATGCATTTGCCACGTGATAGGGTGAACGCCACCGGATCCATCCAGTGTCCGCTCTGTTGGCTCTACGTTACATTTGCTGAACTGCAATGAGCAGGGTATGACCAGCAGCCCACACTGAATAACGGCCAACCCTCTTCAAAATGAAGGCTAAAATATCCCACCATAAGTGAGTACGTGCTCTAGTTGTTCGATCATCAAGGAGGAGAACACATGTGGGTCCGGACATGGGTGGGTAGCTGCTCTTGCAATAAACAAACACATTCAGTATTGGTGGTCCGTTTCATCAAAAACCCACAACATAACACATTTAAGAGAGGCAAAGAGGACTAGAAAATGGGGACTTGTCGGTGCTTCTTAGACGCAACAGATTCACTTACCAGGTGGGAGTCTCACAATAGAGAAGGCAGTCTCATTCCTAGCCAGCCTGAGGGTAAAAATGGAGTCTCATACCACAACATATTTCCTGACAAAATATCCTTTGTTTAAAAATTCTAAAATCTCACTCCTGGTATCTGCTCTATGAACTGCATAGGAGAATAAGGATTGAGGGTGAGAAAATACAGAAAAACCCATGCTGGCTTGTAGTGAAGATTTATTACCTCATATCTCCCTCCGAGTGCCCCTTCATCAGCAACCTAACTGCTTCTGGGTGCCTGGGCAATGCATTAAATGAACCCCAGGCTAGGCCTTGGCAGGAAGAGGTCTAGAGGCATGGAAAAACAGTGAAGATAGTTTGTCCACATTTCGTTTTCCTGCTCATATTTCCCATTTTGTTCTCCAAAACGATGTTCCCTACAGGTCGGGCTGAGGTAGTTTGCACGCAGGAGTGGCAGCTGCAAGACGTCTCTGAAGCAAAGGGATGCACCACACGTAGAAGAACGTGGGTCAGACTGCGGCCTCAGGCTTGCTTTCGCTCCAACCTACTACGGGCCGTTGCTGCAGTGTATGCAGGCAGTGTGGGATATATTGACCTACTCAACGGCATTACCCCACATCACTAAGCTGCAATGATGCAGAAATAGCCAAATGGCTGTGCTGGCTCCTGTGAGCGCCATGGCTCAAAACTGCGTTTTGTAACAACAACAAAAATGGCTGCACCGTCCTGCCAAGCACACATTGGGCAGGATGGAACCACAGGGCACAGTAAAGAAGATTGCCAGTGAGTTCCCACATAAACAAAAGGAAGAAAGTGGAAAAAGCAGTGTTGCTTTGCTGCAAAAGCCAAAACATCCATTGAAAAGAAACCCTTTTTCACCTTTAAAAATGCTGCTCTGACACTATTTCCATCTATACTGCCTCCAACCACTGTGATTATTAAGGCCCTGCCATGCCCATGCATATCCCCACTGCCCCTCAACAAAACCAATCCTTCTTCCAGAATGACAGGTTGTGCCAGCCAAAACCTGAAAGCCAACAAAAGCTGTACTGCATCAAACATGGAAAAGAGCTTAACTTTGGCTAAAAAGCATCAAAATCACAGTTTGAAAAGGAATCAGAGCTGTATGTACACATGTCAGTTTTATGGAGACCTTTGCCATGTCCAGACTTGTGTAAACCATATTGGAAAGACAGATGCCAAACCGAATTAAAAGGAAGAAATGCTAGCAGTTTGCACCACGTGCAAAAAAGAAAAATGGGCTTTTGTAAATTAAAGAAAAACAAATGGCTGTGTTTTGGAACAATACACTGGTGCATGAAAGCCTGCCAGTCTCTGGCAATATCAAGGGGTTTGTTGCTGGTGAGATTATCTAACCTGGGTTATTTTGTGCAACAGGCTTGCTTTAATTCTGGATCTAAGATCAGAAATTAAAGATTAAGGGCCTCATTACACGGTATGCGGTAACCATGGTGCTATTAGTGCCATGGTTGCCGACGGTATTTTACCGTGTCCGCCTTGGTGGATGGCGGAATTACCGGCCTAATCCAAGGTGAGCGGGGCCGGTAATTCCCCATTCACCAAGGCACTTCCCCATTCCCATTTTTGGAGGTAATTACGGTACATCAATAGCACCAAGGTCCCTTTGCGGACCCGTTCCTTAACGGCTGGTAAAACCAGCCGTTGAGGTTGGGTCCGGCAAAGGGACCTCGTAGTAAGGCGGTAAGGGTTTACTGGTACTGGTGCCCTTACCGGTAGCGGTAAACCCTTACCGCATACCGTGTAATGAGGCCCTAAAAGTATTGTGGCTGGAGCTGCAAGTGAAAAAGCAGGTTTTCTGCTTGGAGGACTCTCTCTCCGCAGATACTGACAACCTCCTGATAATTACAGGGTGGAACAGACTTTTGTCTCTGCTGGGACCCAGACAATGAAGCTCCCAGGGAAGGAAGCCGGAGGTGTGAAGGGGGCAATATAACTTCAATGAAGGGAGACACCTCCACCCTGCTCTAAAGGAAATGACAGTTGGCAGCAGTGGAAGGACAGAAAAAAATGGACCCAAGAACAAAGAGACAGCCTTTTGATCCCCAAGACTATTTCAGGAATAAACTTTAAAGACTTCTAGCTTTGCAGCAAGACTTTGAAAAATTGTAAAAATGTTGCAGTTTAAAAGTGATTTTTCGTGCTTGCTTGAGACTTGATAGAACTCACTGACACATTGGGGACAGAAAGGGCAAAGTATTGAGGATACATTGAAAAGTATCAATGTTGCAAACATACATTTCTATACATATATTCCTTGGGATAATTATGGAATTTTAGGACAAATCTTTCATGTTTAAAATTACCAAAATGTATCAGAAGGGCAAAACAAGGTCCCACAGACTTGAGGATTGGGCTGGTATGTGCTCCACATAATATCTAACCTGTGTGTACAATTTACCAAGAGATTGCAATTACGTAAATGTATGTTTTGGCAAAATCAGATTTTCTGTAAAGTAAATGTGGGGGTTTTTGGACATTGTAAAACTCACCTCATAAACCTGACATCATTCCCTCAAAATCCAACCATTTGAGAGCAAGGCAGAGACTAGCACCCCTGCCAAATCCAAGTAGTTTAGGGGTGTGCTTAGCTAACACTGACCAGACTATACTTTGATGATGTCATTTTGCACTATAAATAAGGGTCCCTGACAAGACTCCAGACACACACACTCTTCCTGATTTCCTGCGCTGCGATCCTGTACCCGTTATCTTCCAGATTCCAGATTCCAGATCCAACTACCAGGCCAAGCATTGCTGACCCTTCCAGCAAGGCCTCACTTTTAAAATCCCAAGGTAGAAGCAGTGGTATTTTTGTGGGAAGCCTCCTGAAACCAGCCTGGCTTGCTGCCCACCAATTGCTGCCCAATAACTGCATCCAGAGGTGTCTGTGCCATCCGGTTACCAGAACTATCCTTTGGTATCCAGTCCCTGCCCAGCTGATGTTGTCCCGCTGATTTTGTCCGGCTGTCCTTGTTAAACCAGATCCGTGTGATGACCAGAACGCTGACTGTCCCAATATTCTAAACTAAAGTGGACTGTGAGTTTTAGTAGGAACCATAGAAAACATAGTATACCTTGCCCTGCCTTGTCCTTAGTTCCCCTCTTTAAGTCATCCTATCCTTATCCTGATAACTTGAAATACCGTCAGAATCATTCTTGCAACTCTGTCTTTGATTTCTAGTTCTCGCGCCATCTCTTTAGTAATTTCTGCCTTGTGGAAATCCTAAGCCCTCAGTCCTATTTCGAGGGATCGGATTGGTTCGGCCGGGGTTGGGCGCTGAGGTGCTAGGGTTGAATTTGCGAATCAACCCTGGAACTTGCTGTGTCCCTCTTTGGTAGTCTAGCATGAATGCTCTAGTATAGAGTAAAACTGTTCTTGTCAAAACTGATTTATTTTCTCTTTTCACTGCTCCATTTTACTCAAAACGCATGTCTCTAGATCTGGCATAACTCATTCAATTTACCAGCTAGAGACTTAATTACACTTCCATATTGTACCTGTGATCTACAGGTATCCCCCAACATACACACTTCAAATCAGTGTATTTCATTCATTTTTATTAAAAATCGTTTGGGTAAATTTCAGGCAGGAATTGCAAAGTTTGCAAAGTTTCCAACGTGTCATTTTGATTGCAAACTGTTTAAAATCTTCCACTCATTTTCGAACTGTATGCTCTTGGTAATCCAATGCTTGTGGTTGTTTGTACCTTTACCTTTTTGCTGTACTGAGGAATTATCTTTGCTTCAAGGTGTTTGCACACATTCATTATTCTATTCGTCCATTTCCGAGTGTCATTTTTATCATTGCAAAGGGGTTTGAAATCAGTGTTTCTCTCTTACTTGGGGAGGGAAGGTCAAATTTCAATACTGTTTCCTATTTGTCATTCCTGATTTCCTGCTGCTTCTGTTTATCCATTCAAAATTGATTATTTGTGGGTTGAGGGAACCTTGCAGGGGGAAATTGTAACTTGAGTGCTACCTTTCCTAAAATCAAAAAGTGCTCCTATTTCCTGGTGTTTTGTAGATGTGTCAATAGAAGGTTAAAGTAAGTGCATTGCTTACATTTCTATTGTTCTTATCATCCCATTGGTGATTGCTGCCCCATATTAAAAATTGTATGATTTCTTTTGATTTTGAAATAAATAAATAAATAAATATTATATTTTATCAACCAGCCTGGTTTATGGTCCATTGTGACCCGGGGTATTTGAAAAGGGGGTGTGATATGAGTGGAGTACCATCTCAATATTGAATCTAACATAAAAATAAGCATTTCAGTTGTGCGCTGCATACTAGACCGAGACCAAGGTGGGTGTCGCCTGATTGAAATCCTTAACAAATTTGGGGGCTCGAGTCCGGAATTGAGTTTGGTTGCCACCCGTGACAGTCTACCAAAGCAGACTAACCTGCAGGTTAATAATACTTTGTGTGGTGTGAATACTGGGGTACACTGTACAAGCGCCTTCCCAAAACAAAAATACTAAGTACCAGGCCTGTCTATAAAAGTAAAATCAAATCAACCCCCAAATAATTAATAAAGAAAGAACATTTTCAAAATGGCTGTTCCAGTAGAGATCAATATGGCTAGGGAGTACCTTCTGTGCAAGCTATTTGTCAGAGGTGAGTGGCCAGAACAGGATGAAAAAGCCTAGCTACAAGAAATAACACAACAGGTCACTGCCATGGACCTGAATACATGGCAGGATGGTGGCTTATTACACCAAACTCTGAGCAAGCTATATATGACCCCAAACATTAAAGAGAAGCAAAGCAAAATTGCCAGAATCATGGCCTACCTGTATCTCCACATGGGAGTGATGCGGGAAAGGCAGGAGGAAAATGAAATTTTAGCGCAGAATCAATCTGAACTGTTAAATAAAATCCAGATCGATTTAAGTTTAGCGGAACAAACATTACAAAAGAGCCAAGAGTTGGAGGTAGAATTTGCAAACTACATCATAAAATTGAAAGAGGATTTGGCTCGCCAACAGCAAAATAATGCAGACCAAGAGGCCCAACTAGATGCAACAAAAATATAGCGCCAGGAAAAGGTTGACTCTCTAGAAGAGAGTCAACAGAAGATGACTCAACAATTAACCTATAACAAGGTCTGCTCAGGACAAATAACCATGTTGCAACATCAGATAGATGAATTGAAAGAGGAAAATAGTAAGTTAAGCTTGAGAGACCTCCACTCTCAAACAAACTTTGATGAAGAGAGCCAGAAATTCAATATCATTAGGCAACAAAGTTATGACCTGGCTGAACAGAGAGGCATCCTAAATCAAGAGAAAGATACCCTATGCCAGGAAATCAGAAAATTAAAAATAGAGTTACAGGGGAGTGGGTCAGCCCTCCCAGAAACTCAATGAACTAAAAACAGAGTATGGCAATCTACTGGAGCATGCCAGATGGGTAGAGGGTGCTCTGGAAGAGAACACCCAGACCAGAGATGCTAAAACTCAGGAGGTGAGTCTCCTGCAGCAGAAATTGTCTCAGTATTCCCAGACCATACAGGAAGCACAGAGAGACAGTGAGGCTCTCTGTTAAAAGAATGATGGGCTCAACAAACAAGTGGCAGCACAAGAACAGGTTATAGAGGCCAGTAAAGCATTGATAGCTGAACAAAAATCTCAGATCTTTGTTTCTCATCAAGAAGCAGGGGCTGAAAAGGAGAAACTAGCAAGGTTGGAGAAAGAGGGTGCTAGATTAAATCTTAACTGGAGAGACCCCGAACAGATAGAGATGGAAAGGGTAGCCCCTGATCACAGTATAAGGACCTCTATGCTAAGGGACTCCAACCCATTTAATACTGTGAACACTGCCAGCTTCATGCCTACCGGTTCACATGAACCAGAAACCATGAAGCCGTCAGAATTCAAGAGACCAAGCATGATGGAAATAACAGATCAGCGCCCCCCAGAAATTGATAGATGGGCATCCCTGTATAGATACCCAAACATTCTGGCTGATGTCTCAGACAAGGAATTCTCCTTTGAGGGGAGGGTCAGGGCTTAGATCCACCAAAATATTACTTTCCAAGGGACCAGTTGGTCCAATTTAATGAAAAACCCGATGAAATGAGGCCCAAAAGGAGCATCCTGAAGACCTCTACCCGACTAGGGTAGTGGGGGGAATACTCTGCCAAACCTGGGAGTAGGGAGGAGTCAGAAGACTACTCTTCTGTGCCCCACAGGATTGGAGAAACTAGGCCCCACTATTCTGTGAGCTCCTCTCAAGCTCAGAGAATCCGGGAGAGCCTAGATGATCATGAGGGGACCTCAACTAGTACCGCCTTGGAGTCTGAGAGTGAGTGGACACGGGTGACTAAGCCAAAGAAGGCAAACAAACTCAGGTGAGTTATGACCAAAGACCCCATTAGGCAGATTAAGGCCCTTAGGAGTGTCATAACCCCCTACCATAGAAATGCCAAATATTTGGTTTGGGAACAACTGGAGCTCTATGAGCAGATAATGGACACTTTTCATATGAAAGACAACCAAACCTGTATTGAGTATGTAAAATGGACATTCTCCCCTGAATACTCCAGTTTCTTTGCGGGACTGGAGGACCAGAACCACTCACAAGATGGTCCACCTACATCATTATATCAGCCCCTGATACAGGGGCAACAGACCAATCCCTCCTAATTTCCCTCAGGATGGCAGGAATTTCCCAAATGCTGGGTTAAGCTTCTTTCCCCGAAACCCACAAAACCCCAACCTGCAGGACAACCCTCCTTTCATTCCCCGCTTTCAGGAACCCAGACAACCCAATCCGGGAGAGGGGAGGCCAAGGGTGGAGAGTTACCAAAATCCACAATATCCAGGGTACTATGGGAGAAGGGTAGTCACCCTTCCCGTGACCCACCTAGGGTTGACCAGAGACCACCATACCAGCCGGAACGGGTGTCCCAACTGGAGCACCACATGTTGAGGGCTCAACGGAACCCTCAGACAAACATGACAGCTCAGAACCCCACAAACCAAGAATCTGGCACCCCAGAACAATGACAGGGTGAGAACCCTGACAAGTCACCGGTTCCAGAGGAGGAAGCACAGAGATAAGAGGGGTGTAAAGCCCTAGAAGAAGCTTGCTTCCTCACTCGTGAAAAGCCCTTGGACACCCAGGAACCGGAACCAAAATCTCCTGACCCCGAAAAACCTGCCACCCAAGGAATAGAGGGGGGGTAGGAGAAATAAAGAAGTCAGTTTGTGTAGGAGGTTAGTATCCTCCAATTTGAAGGGGAAGAATCCTTAAAGGATCCTGAGAAAAAGATCTTCTCCTTCAGGAATGGGGGGGGACTCCTCCCAAAGAGAAATGGGTCACAAGAGATCTAGACGAAGACAGGGTGGGTATGGGGACTGATTCTGAATTGCCCATCCTAGAACCCCAGAACGAGCAGCAAGAAGACATAATATTAAAAGTGGATTACCAAACTCCCCAAAGCAATTCTGGTGACTGTCTCCAAAAAGTAGGGGGGGAGGGCCCAGAATCAGAAAAAGAGGAGCCCGACACTCCTCCAATCTTTGAGTGCAACATTTTTCTTTCAGATTTATAAACTCCTTCACAGAATTATGCCCAAACTACCCCTGTGGCGGAGTCCAAAATAAGGAAATTGACCACCCAACCTGCCCAAAATGCACATTATCTTTGCCCCCTGGAGGAGAAGGAGAGTAGATTGTATGCTCCGGTCCAGGTGCAGGGGCGATGTAAATTTTCGGCACTGGTGGACACAGGATCCCAAGCCACTCTTCTGTCAAAAAGGGCCTTTGAGCAGCTAAATTCAGGAAGGGGGGGAGAGATACCAAATCCCTCTCACCCCTCTTCCTGGACAACTCCAAAACCTCGACAGGAATGAAATTCCTGTTGAGGGGACTGCGGATTTGGAAATAAAAATTGGGTGACATGAGGTGAAACACCCTGTCTGAGTCGTAACTCAGAGGGCGCATGCTGTCTACTAGGGAATGACATCCTGTGAAGGTTGCCCCCCTTAATAGACTGTGTGAACAAGGTCCTATGGGCCCAGACTAATAGGCCAATCAAATTGAAACAGAGTGTCAACCATGTTAGTTTAAATGGCACATGCCACATGGTTGAACAAAAACCTGATCATATTGAGTTTCATTTCCGGAATAACCAAATGCCTGACGTGACAGTAATTGGTGTAGGACAACAAACTTTCATATGAAAAGTGTCCATCATCTGCTCATATAGCTCCAGTTGTTCCCAAACCGAATATTTGGCATTTCTATGGTAGTGGGTTATGACACTCCATGGGCTTTGATGATTCAGAAAAAGCATTTCGGTCAGACCAACTGCTGCCGTATGCAGTTGAAGTTCAAATTGGAGAGGAGGTCACCATCCCAGGATGGACCCGAATATTCCCACTTGAATTAAAAATTAAAAAAAGACAGAAACTGCAAAATCCAGACGCATATATACACCTCAATGCCACTCTCCAACAGCAGAGGTTGGGGATAAACCCAACACCATTAGTAATGTAGAACGCAAGATCATTCCAATATTGATGGATAACAGTGACCTTGGGAGTATCACTCTGGGCGCAGGCACCATTATTGGAATGGCGGTTGAGGACCGACATTTTTTCATGGATCTAGGTAATGGACTGATAGGACCAATCCCCAATTACTGTTTTGACCGTGATAGTGACAATGGGCCTCATTATGAGGTTGGAGGTAGCCATGGTGCTACAAGCACCATGGCTACCCCCTTACCGCATACCGGGTCCGGGTTCCCTGAATGGGGAATTACCGGGCCATTCCAACCTTGGAGGACCCAGTATTTCCCCATTCAGGGAACCCATCCCAATTCCCAATCGAGCCCCCATAGGGAATTCCAATGGGAATGGGGAGCATGCTAATAACGGCCCCGTTATTAGCATGCTGGTCCTTTAGCGGGTCCCGCTAAGGGCGCCTGGTAAAACCAGGTTGCCCTTAGTGGGACCCACTAAAGGTCCTCGTAATGCGGAGGTAAGGGCTTAACGGCACCGGCACCTTTACCGGCGCCATTAACCCCTTACCTCCAACCTCATAATGAGGCCCAATGACTTACCACCAGACAGGATCTTCACCTGGCAAGGGGGGAATTTCCTGGTGTACTCTTCCTGCCCTTATGGGGAGAAATAGGTGACTTGTGACATCAGACAGGATGAGGTGATCTTCAGGTCCCCAATGACAGCCTTGCCTACCTGAAACCCTCTGTCCAGGTCAGTACTATCACCACGGACCTCTCCACCCAGCTGGAGGAGGCCCCCGAGATAGCAAAACCGGACGTATTTCCAGGCTTCAGGCAAATGGTTGAAGAGCGACTCAACCTAGCTGATGACTGTTAGACTCCGGAGCAAAAGCAAAAGTTGAAACATGTTTTCTTAGATTTTCAAGATCTCTTTGCGGTGGACTCATATGACTGTGTTCGCACCGAAATCCATACAACAAATCCCACGGACCCTGGAATGACTCCAGTGTTTGTGAAGCAATACTGCTTGCCTCTCGCATCCATGTAGTCCCTCACAGAAATAATCAAAAACCTTGAGTCCTGTGGGATAATTCGTCCAGTCCACAGCACCTTTAATAAACCGGTGCTGGGGATTTTGAAACTGAACGGCCAGTGGAGACTCTGTGCCACACCTTAGGGATCTGAATAAACCGGTCCCTTCGTCCCAATGGCCTCTTCCCTACATTGACCTGGGGCTGGCCCAGATCCAGGGGTCAAAGGTATACACTGCCATTGACCTGACCAATGGGTACTGGACCGTGCCTGTCAGAAGGGAGGACCAATACAAGCTGGCCTTTACCTTTGGGGAGCAGCAATACACCTGGACCCATACTCCCTTGGATACATCAACTCCGGCAATTAATTCAACATCTTCCTACATTAGGCCATGCCCGACTTGGGTGAAAGGGGTAACCTGGCCTATGTGGATGATGTCTTGATAAAAAACTCAACTGTGGAGGAACACATAGCGGAAATCCGTCATGTTCTCCCACAGTTAAGGGTTGCCGGAGCAAAACTCTCCTTTCAAAAGGCACAGTGGTGCAGGACCCGTGTCAACTTGTTGGGGCATGAGATAACTCCTGAGGGTCTTGTGCCCCAGGAGAAGAAAGTGGAAGCACTCCTAAAACTGAGAGACCCCACAACTCTGTGTAAGCTAAGAAGCCTCCTTGGACTGACTAATTAGAGTAGGAAGTTCATTGAGGATTACTATCAAGCCAATTAGAATTCAATGTGTACCACAAAGAGAAACTTTGTCACAGAATCACTAACCTGGTCAGCAGATGTATTTGAGAAGAATGTGAGACTCCCCGTAGGGTCTCTAAGGCCCCCAGCCTACCAATGGAGGAACTGGGTACCGAAGAAATCCCAGGGAAACCCTCTGGGGTAGAAAACCCTGCAGCGGCAGGTCAGGAGACGGGTAGAACGTCATCTCTGGAATGGCGTGCGTTGAGAAGTCTACTAAGTCAAGGCAGGTAAGGTGATCTTCCCGCAAGAAATCTGGTATCTAAGAGGTGTAAAAGAAATAAGGTAAGTGAATAAACAACTTAGAGAAATGTAGTAATTCGGAAGGTTCAGGAGTGAAGGAATGGCTACCTGGGAAAGAGAGAAATGTGTTAAGTGAGAGAGACCAGAATTTCCTTCCACAGTCCCGGAGACTGTTCTGAATACTTGGGAAACAACGGAGTGAAGAGATATGATTTTCTCCTGTTGATCAGCTTGAATGTTACGTCTATGGGAGATAAAGGAAGGGGTCAGTGATGGATTGCTAGTAATGGTATCGAACCTACGAAAGAGTTTCCTACCGTTTCAGATCAGAAATGATTCTTGGGCAGACGGCGTGCAGCCACAGAGAGGAAGGACCGGCGTCTGAGAATTGCACGCAGAAAGAGCCCTGGTACGCGAGCCGAGAAGGGAAGTGTGTTCGTGGGGTAGATCTCTGTGAAGATACAAAGGATTAATAGTAAGCAAAGGTAAGAAGTAAACAGAAATATGAAGCTGCTAAAAAGGATTCCTAGCTGCAAATTTACAGAGCGTCTGGAAACAGAGTAGAGACGCATGGAAGTGTTTGTGTTCCTGCTTGAAATACAGTCACCTGACCATCTAGGGTTGGAGACTCCACTGTGATAGAAACAGTAAAAGGCTGGAGTGGTATAGGTCTGTGAAGCACCGCCATCTTGGGAGGATTCTGTGTATCACGAGTCCCAGAATCAATACTTTGGGCACAGACATAGCGCCATCAATTCATCCGCCACCATGACCATCTGGCAAACGGAGACATGATAGTATGCCCCCCTCCACAGAGGCGAACAACCCGGCTTGCCCGGGTGACGCCGATAGAAATGGCAGATCAACCGAGGGGCATGAACCCCAAAGGCTGGTTCCCAGAATCGGTCAGTGGGAGAATAACCCTTCCAGTTGACCAAAAATTGCAATTTACCCCTACAGTAGTGAGAACACAGATCCCTGAAACTTCAAATTCTGAACCCTTAGACATGGCTACGGGAGGACGAGGCACCGCCAACCTTGAGAAGAGAGATATGGAACACAGGATGGATACGGGACCAAGGGAGAGGTAAGTGAAGTCTCACAGCAGCCTCACCCACCAGATGAGTGATCCGGAATGGACCTAAATACTTCGGAGATAACTTAGAAGGCACCAGGTGCCGTGGTAGAAATTTAGAAGACAACCATAAAGGATACCCTATAGCAAGGGCAGGTGCAGCTCTTCGTCTCCGGTCTGCATAGTGTTTGACTCGCTCCTGGGCATCCAATAGGGCCATTCGTGCTAACTTCTGACTTCTATGTATGTTCGCAATTAATGCATCTACCCCAGGAAATCGCAAAGATGATGGGGATGCCCTAGGTAGGAATGACGGAGGTAATCCATAAGAGCAGTAGAAAGGGCTTGAGTTTAGAACCATATGAGTGGAATTATTGTACGCAAATTCCACCAAGGGCAATAATTCTGCCCAATCATCTTGTGCAGCAGACACAAAACATCGCAAATAACCTTCCAGTGTTTGGTTAAGGCACTCAGTCTGACCATTCGTTTGCAGATGAAATCCAGAACTTAAGGACCTTTGGATCTGTAGTACGGAGCACATCTTTTGCCATAATTGTGAAACACTCCGTGTTCCCCTGTCAGAAGTTATTCTTCCAGGAAGTCCATGATGGGAGAAAATTTCAGAAATAAAAATACGAGCCATCTGAGAAACGGAGGGAATTCCGGGAAGAGCGGAAAAATGTGCTAGTTTTGTGAAGTAGTCTGTGGTGACCATGATAGCTGTATTATCTTCTGAGGGTGGTAGGTCAACTATAAAGTCAGTGGATATAAATTGCCAAGGTTTTGTAGGTATGGGCATCCGAGAAAGAAGACCCATTGGAACTTGATGTGAAGATTTTGAATCCAAACAGGTTGTACAGGCAGTCACATAATCTCGTACATCTAGTGATGGGTTCTCTCTAAACCTTGGCAAAATTCTTGATTGTCAATAGTGGCTTGTCGGTTCTCCTGTAAAAAGTCTGTAACGACTTGTACAAAAACTGCCTTGGGAAAAATTTGGTCTGCCTTAAATCGAATCTTGGGGCAATCTCTGCGAGATAACGCATCCGCTCGGAGATTTTGGCATCCTGGTAAAATGTAAAAAGGATTCTGTAGGGAGAGAAGAAGTAGGCCCAGCGGGTTTGACGACTGTTGATTGTTTGGGCATATTGTAGCACTTTAAGGTTTTGATGGTCTGTGCGAACCTCGATGGGGTGAAGTGATCCAAGTAATAGATGTCTCCATTCTTCAAAGGATCGCTTGATGGCCAATAGCTCTTTCTCCAGGAATTAACCTCTGATGGCCCAAAGGTTTTGGAGAGAAATGCTACAGGTCTTTCGGTACCTTCTGAATCTTCCTGGAGGGGTACAGATCCCATTGCATGATGTGAGACATCAGTCTCCAAAATGAATCTCTTGGATTGATCCGGTGTCAAAAGGATGGAAGCCGTGGTAAAAAGTCTTTTTAACAAATCAAAAGATTCTTGAGCCTGAGGATTCCAGTTGAAGGCTACATCCTTTCATAGAAGTGTGGTAAATGGAAGAACAATCTCTGAAAAGCAGGGGATACATTTTCAGTAAAAGTTTGCAAAGCCCAAAAACCTCTGGATTTCTTTAACACTAACAGGAGCAGGCCAATTTATCACAGCTGTCACTTTCTGTGGGTCCATTGAAATTCTGTTGTCGGAAAGCACAAAGCCTAAGTATGTAACCTGAGGTTGATGAAATACACATTGTTCTGTCTTGCAATATAACTGATTGCCTAGTAATCTCTCTAAGACTAAGTTGACATGCTCTATATGCTGATCCCTGTCTGAGGAATATATCAATATGTCATCTAGATAGACAACTATGAAATGTAACAATACATCAGCAAATAAATGGTCCATAAATCGCTGGAATACAGCGGGGGCATTTGACAGGCCGAAGGGCATTACATGGTATTCGTAGTGTCCGAATGGAGTCTGGAAGGCGGTCTTCCACTCATCCCCTGGAGCAATTCGGATTAGATGGTAAGCCCCGCGAAGATCCAACTTTGTGTAAATTTTAGCTCCTGTAACTGCTTCTAAAATATCGGGAATGAGTGGCATTGGATATTTATCTGGAATGGTAATCTTATTTAATGCTCTATAATCGATACAGGGACGTAGTTCGTCCGAGTCTTTCATTGGGATAAAAAACAATGATGCGCCGGCAGGTGATTTTGATTCGGTTATAAGTCAATTTTCTAAATGAGTTTGTAGATATTCCTTTAAAGCTTTCTTTTCTTTTTGGGAGAGCATATACATGCGCCCGAAGGGAATGGGGTGATCAGGCAATAAGTCAATATGACAATCGTCTCTTCGATGAGGTGGAAGAGAAGAATATTGTGCATGATCAAAAACTGGGAGGTATTTTCTGTGGCACTCTGGGATTTGGCATAGACTACTTATAGTAGTACGAGAGTCGGTCTCTGGCTCCTGTGAAGAAACCGGAACTGGAATCGTTCTTTGTGGAAAACAGTGGGTGACACAATATTCTGATCCCATAAATAGGGTTCCAGCTGTCCAGTTAATGAACGGGTTATGTGTCCGCAACCATGGCATTCCAAGGATAATAGGAAAATGAGCAGCCTTGATCAAGTCGAAGCTCACTGTCTCTTGATGGGAGAAGATATGACAGAGTAGTGGATATGTTTGTTCCTTTATTGGGCCGGAGCTGAGAGGACTGCCATCAACTCTTTAGACGGGAACAGCTAAGGTCTTGGTGATTCATCCGATTCCCTAATCCTTGGCCCATTTATCATCTATAAAGCAGCCTGCTGCTCCGCTGTCAACCAACGCTGGTGCCTCACAAACTCGGTGATCCTCAAGAAAGCGTTTTACAAGAACAATTATCATAGATGTATGTGAAAGACTGGTATTCAGAAGCAGAGGTAAATTCTGGGAACCATTTCGTATCACCCGAGCCGAGGTCCCCCTTATGGCTGGGTGCGCGAGTTTCCCGACTTCTTGCTCTCCCATCTTCTGGGAGGAGTTATTGGGCAGTCCTTTCCCACATGACTGGATGATCCGCAATACACACATAATCCTCCGGAACGTCTCTGTTCTCGTTCTTCTGGGGACAAAGGTCCTCTGGTAACCCCAAACTGCATGGGTTCTTCTTCAGAGGATTCTCCTTTGAACGTTACATTTGTTCCTTCCATTCTTGGTCTGGGAGTTCTGGTGGTTAGATTCCTACGTTCAGTATGTCTTTCCTGAATAAGGTAGTCAATTTGTAATGTTACAGTGATCATATCGGCTAAATTTGCCGGTCTAGGCACTTTAGACAGCTCTTCCTTGAATTCTTCCGTCAGTCCTCTACGGAATAAAGTAACCAAATCACTGTCTGGCCATTCAATTTCTGCTGACAGTTACTTAAACTTAGTCACATACTGCAACAATTCTTGAGAGCCTTGGCGCAAATCAAGTAATTGTTCCTGAGAGGAAATCGAAATCTCTTGCCTGTTAAATATGGTTTTTAGGGGGCGTTTATGAATGCAGGGTAGGATTCCAGAATAGCATTTCCCGATGTAACCAAAGGTGTGGCCCAGGCAAGGGCGGCACCTGTGAGGTGGGAGATAAGAAACCCTGCCTTGTCCCTGCCTGTCAGGAAATATTTGGCTTTAAAAGTGAATTGAATGGTACAACTGTCCAAAAATTCTTTTAGTTTATGAGGAGAACCATCATATTTGCCTGTGGGAAGTGAGGGAGGGGGTAATTCTGTGTTAGCCCTGACTACTTGTTGTCTGAGGTGAGTGTTTTTCTGTTTAAGGCCTTGCATTTCGTACGATAAGGACTGCATGGCAGACATTAATTGCTGCATCCACTGTTCCATTGTTTCCGTGACAATAGTTCCTAAGTGGCACTTCCTTTTTCGGGCCAATCAGAATTCAATGTGTACCACAAAGAGAATAACTTTGACACAGAATCACTAACCTGGTCAGCAGATGTATTTGAGAAGAGTGTGAGACTCCCCATAGGGTCTCTACGGCCCCCAGCCTAACAATGGAGGAACTGGCTACCGAAGAAATCCCAGGGAAACCCTCTGGGGTAGAAAACCCTGCAGCGGCACGTCAGGAGATGGATAGAACATCGTTGCTGGAATGGCATGCGTTGAGAAGTCTACACAGGCGAGGCCAGGTAAGGTGATCATCCCGCGAGAAGACTGGTGTCTAAGAGGTGTAAAAAAAAATAAGGTAAGTGAATGAACAAATTAGAGAAATGCAGTAATTCGGAAGGTTCAGCAGTAAAGGAATGGCTACCTGAGAAAGAGACAAATGCGTTAAGCAGGAGAGACTAGAATTTCCTTCCACAGTCCTGGAGATGGGTCTGAATACTTGGGAAACAACAGAGTGAAGAGATATGTCTTTCTCCTGTTGATCGGCTCGAATCTTACGTCTAAGGAAGATAAAGGAAGGGGTCAGTGATGGATTGCTAGTAATGGTATCGAACCTACGAAAGAGTTTCCTACCGTTTCGGATCAGAAATGATTCTTGGGAAGACGACGTGCAGCCGCAGAGAGGAAGTACCGGCTTCTGAGAATTGCACGTGGAAAGAGCCCTGGCACGCAAGCCAAGAAGAGAAGTGTGTTCATGGGGTAGATCTCTGTGAAGATACAAAGGATTAATAGTAGGCAGAGGTAAGAAGTAGACAGAAATATGGAGCTGCTAAAGAGGATTCCTAGCTGCGAATTTACGGAGCGTCTGGAAACAGAGTAGCGACGCATGGAAGTGTTTGTGTTCCTGCTTGAAATACGGTCACCTGACCATCCGGGGGTGGAGACTCTTCTGTGATAGAAACAGTAGAAGGCTGGAGCGGTATAGGTCTGTGAAGCACCACCATCTTGGGAGGATTCTGTGTATCACGAGTCCCAGGATGAATACTTCGGGCACAGACATAGCGGCGTCGATTCATCCGCCACCATGACCATCTGGAGAACAGAGACATGACAATTATGCAGAGATCACCAGACCCTTGATCCATCTGTTGAAGGGGGGGTCAAGTAGGAGTGGGGTCCAGAACAAGCAGAGGCAGTAAAGCAACTCAAAAGAAGCCTCTCACAAGCGCCTTGGTCTAGCTTACCCTGTCAAAAACAAGGAAATCTTCTTGTAGTCAGGGTTCTCGAACACATGCTTGACAGCAATTTTAAATCAAAGGCATGACAAGGTCAATAAAGTAATCTCCTATGCAAGCAAGACTTTATCCTCTGTGGAGGAAAAATTCAACGATTGTGAGACGGCACTCCTGGCAACGGTGTGGGCATTGAAACATTACCACCCGTTCATCCAGGGGAAACACATCATAGTGGAGACTCCCCACCAGCCTTTGCAATATCTCCAAAGTGACAGAATCCGGGCCGGAATTGTGAGTAATTCCAGAATTACTTCCTGGATTCTGTCAATGCAAGGCTTTCCTGTGGAGGTCAAATATGGCCAAAACAAGAAGAGTCCCCTTGCGCAAGATCTGGCTGACTTGTATGATTGTGCCAGAGAAAACTGTCTCGAGGACGAAAGTCTTAAAATCCAGGACAACATGGAGGCATAGCTGAATTCCCTGCACAAAGTCTATGAAGAAGACACGTGCGAGGGAATGCCCACAGTTTATGTGGACGGGTGTTCCTACCATGTTGACAACAACAGGGAAAAGGAACTAGTGGCCGGCATTGGGGTTGCCTGGATGAATGATGCTCAGCAACCCCCCGCTGGGTACAAAATTGGTCACCCTAGTTGTCAGGTGGCACAGTTGATGGCAGTTCATCAAGCCATCCTCACTGCTGTCCAAAACCAACTCCACAAACTGGTCATAATCACTGATTCATTATGTCTGGAACGTGTTCGTGGAGCACCTGGTTAATTGGAAAACCAGAGGCATGCTGTGTGCTAACAATAAACTGCTTAAACGTGGCAGACTCATCCAAAATATTGATGATCTGGTCATCTTTAGTGGGATGACCATCTATTGGAAGAAGATCAAGGGTCATTCCAGAATAGAGGGGCCAGACAAAACTGGAAACAACGTAGCTGATCAGCTGACCAAAACCAGAGCGATCCAGGGGGAGCTCCTTGAGATCGAGTCCCTGTTGGGGGAAATCGAGGTCACTGCCATCACTAGGTCCCAGACAAATGCTCATAATAAACCCTCAACTGCCCAATGGAGTAAAGAGACCCCAGATGCTGATTTAATCGCTGCTCAAAAGGGGGATCTGATTATTGGTCAATTTTATCAACACATTGAGGACCCTGAGAACTTTCCCCTGATGGATACCGATTACACTGGGAAAGAGGACCTCAGGGTGTTAATGAAATGTCCAAAAATGTTCTGAATCCAAGACAGTGTGTTGGTAAGGAGATCCATATCTGCCTGTGACCAGTGGGTTGTCCCTACCTCAATACGAAGCCTGATGCTAAATCATGCCTATGATGCAGCCACAGCTGGTCATCGGAGGTTTCACACTACTTTAGAAATCTTGCGAGAGGTTTGATACTGGCCACACATGGGGCAGAACCTTGACCAATACCTGAAAGTGTGTCTTGTGTGTGCACAATTTCAGCCAACTTCACTCACACCGAGCTCCCCTCCAGAAGAGGGGGATGACACTGCCTTGGTCAGATGTACAAGTAGATTTCATCAGGCCCGTGATTCGCTCCTCTAGGGGGAACAAGTACATGTTAACTGTAACATGCTTATTTACCAAATGGGTGGAATGTCTCCAGGCCCCAAATTGCAAGACAGAGACAGCAGCTGCCCTGATGATCAATCACATCTTCTCGCGTTTTGGCCTACCCCAAAGGATTGAGTCAGACCGAGGTAGTCACTTCACCAGCGAAGTGATGACAAAGATGTGGGAATACTTGGGGTAAAAAGGAAACTTCACATTGCATACCAGTGTCCTCTAGTGGTGGAGTTGAGAGGTACAATAAAACCATTGTGAGTATTTTCAAAAAAGTGTGTGGAAGATTCTGGGCCAAGTTGGGACATCCCATTACCACTTGTCCAGATGGCCATCAGATCTACACCTTCTTCTGCAATTAAAATGTCTCCATTTGAGCTGATGACTGGCCGAAGGATGGTGCTACCTCAGCATCTTCTCTATAGAACACAGGAGCAGACATTGATTAACGCCTCCACAACTCATGAGTATGTTGAGAACCTAAGAAAACACCTTCAACATGCGTTTGCGTATGCTCAGCGGAATCTAAAAAGATCTGCAGAGGGGATGAAGACTCAGTATGATCTAAAAACAACCAAAAAGGAATACCAAGTAGGAGACAAGGTCTACTTGTGCAATTTCCAAAGGAACCAGACCAAAGAGAGCACATTTTTTGCTTAGCCGCCGAGGACCTTTTGAAATTGTAGACAAAATCTCACCTGTCGCCTACAGAATCCACATCCCCAAAGGCAAATTGACAGAAGAGAAATGGGTCCATATTAATCAGCTAAAGAGTTGTCACCCTAGGCACACTTTGCAACAAATTGAGGAGCCCAGAGAGAATCAAACCGAGGAGACATCGGAAACATGAAAATAAGCAAAAGAAGAGCCAGAAGGGAGCCGATAGGATTTGTAAATATGAACATGTAACAGGGAGTATTTTTCTTCATTATAAATTGCTATCATTGAATGCCTGCGTATCCCACTGCTGTCAACCCGATTGGTGGGCAGTTAGTGGGAAATGGTGGTAACCGGTCTGTGTTCTCTTTCATAGATTTGTACTGGTTGCACCGTCACTACCAAGGAGGACCTCTTCGGCAACCTGGAAGGGAGAAACCAAGGAAGATCCAGGAGTGTCGCTCCACACCATGAGAGGAAGATCCAAGAGGAAGCTGGGGTGTGGTGCCACGTTCCGACCAGAGACCATGAGAGGAGCAAGACGCACCATTCTCTGATGGAAGGACTCATACCTGCCTGATCATGTTGTGTCCGATGGAGAAATCCCACTTGCACGACTCCCCCTTGACTTGGAAACCCAGGAGAAGTTGGGGGATGTGTTCGATATATTGACCCACTCAATGGCATTGCCCCACATCACTAAGCTGCATTGGTGCAGAAACAGCCAAATAGCTGCGCTGGCTCCTGTGAGCACCATGGCTCAAAACTGCATGTTGCAACAAAACAAAAATGGCTGCACCGTCCTGCCAAGCACACATCAGGCAGGATGGAACCAGGGGCGCAGTAAAGGAGATTAGCAGTGGGTTCCCACATAAACAAAAGGAAGAACGTGGAAAAAGCAGTGTTGCTTTGCTGCAAAAGCCAAAATATCTATTGAAAAGAAACTCTTTTTCACCTTTAAAAATGCTGCTCTGACACTATTTCCATCTATTCTTCCTCCAACCACTGTGATTAATAAGGCCCTACCATGCCCATGCATATCCCCAGTGTCCCTCAGCAAAACCAAGCCTTCTTCCAGAATAACAGGCTGCGCCGGCCAAAACCTGAAAACCAACCAAAGCTGTACTGCATCAAACAAGAAAAAGCGCTTAACTTTGGCTAAAAAGTGTGAAGATCACAGTTTGAAAAGGAATCAGAGCTGCATGTATACATGTCAATTTTATGGAGACCTTTGCCTTGTCCAGACTGTTGTGTAAACCATATTGGA
This sequence comes from Ambystoma mexicanum, assembly GCF_040938575.1. Taxonomy (NCBI): domain Eukaryota; kingdom Metazoa; phylum Chordata; class Amphibia; order Caudata; family Ambystomatidae; genus Ambystoma; species Ambystoma mexicanum. Next base: position 220,980,906 of record NC_090933.1, on the reverse strand, counting down.
AAGGCAGGTGACAAACTGAATTTAAAGGAAGAAATGCTAGTAGTTTGCACCACGTGTAAAAAAATGGGCTTTTGCAAATTAAAGAAATACAAATGCCTGTGTTTTGGAACAGTACACTGGTGAATGAAAGCCTGCCAGTCTTTGGCAATATGAAGGGGTTTGTTGCTGGTGAGATTATATAACCTGGGTTATTTATGCAACAGGCTTGCTTTAATTTGGGATCTATGATCAGAAATTAAAGATTAAAACTATTGTGGCTAGAGCTGCAAGTGGAAATGCAGGTTTTCTGCTTGAAGGGCTCTCTCTCAGCAGATATTGACAACCCCCTGATAATTACGGGGTGGAACAGACTTTTGTCTCTGCTGGGACCCAAACAATGAAGCTCCCATGGAAGGAAGCCGGAGGTGTGAAGGGGGCAATATAACTTCACTGAAGGGAGAAATCTCCACCCTGATCTAAAGGAAATGACAGTTGGCAGCAGTGGAAGGACAGAACTAAAAATGGATGCAGGAACAAAGAGACTGCCTTTTGTTCCCCAAGACTATTTCAGGAATACATTTTAAAGACTTCTAGCTTTGCAATGTCGCAGTTTAAAAGTGATTTTTCATGCTTGCTTTAGAGACTTGGTAGAACTCACTGACACATTGGGGAAAGAAAGGGCAACATATTGAGGATAAATCGAAAAGTATCAATGTTGCAAACATACATTTTTGTACATACAAATATTACACGTTTAAAATTACCAAAATGTATCAGGAGGGCGAAACAAGGTCCCACAGACTTGAGGATTGGACTGGAAGGTGATGCACATAATATGTAACCTGTGTGTATAATTTACCAAGAGATTGCAATTGTGTAAATGTATGTTTCTGGCAAAATCAGATTTTCAGTAAAGTAAATGTGGGAGTTTTTGGACATTATAAAACTCACCTCATAAACCTGACATCATTCACTTGGAAATCCAACCATATGAGAGCATTGTAGAGACTAGCACCCCTGCCCAATCCAAGTAGTTTAGGGGTGTGCTTATCTAACCATGACCAGCCTATACTTTGATGATGTCATTTTGCACTATAAACAAGGGTCCCTGACAAGATTCCAGACACACAAACTCTTCCTGATTTCCTGCGCTGCGTTCCTGTACCCGTCATCTTCCAGATTCTAGATCCAATTATCAGGCTAAGCATTGCTGACCCTTCCAGTAAGGCCTCACTTTTAAAATCCCAATACCCAAAGGGAGAAGCAGTGGTGTTTTTGTGGGAAGGCACCTAACACCAGCCTGGCTTGCGGCCCACCAATTGCTGCCCAATAACTGCACCCAGAGGTACCTGTGCCATCCGGTTACCAGAGCTATCCTTTGGTATCCAGTCCCTGCCCAGCTGATCCTGTCCCACTGATTTTGTCTGGCTGTCCTTTGTTAGACCAGATCCGTGTGATGACCAGAACGCTGACTGTCCCAAAATCCTAAACTAAAGAAGACTGTAAGTATCAATCGGAACCATCAAAAACCATAGTATACCTTGCCTTCCCTTGTTCTTAGTTCCCCTCTTTAAGTCATCCTATCCTTACCTTGATAACTTGGAATACCATCAGAATCATTCTTGCAACTCTGCCTTTGATTTCTAGTGCTCTTGCCATCTCTTTCATTTCTGCCTTGTGTAAATCCTAAGCCCTTAGTCCTATTTCGAGTGATCGGACTGCTTCTGCCAGAGTTGGGCGCTGAGGTGCTAGGGTTGAATTCGCGAATCAACCCTGAAGCTTACTGTGTCCCTCTTTGGTAGTCTAGTCTGAATGTCTAATATTGAGTGAAACTGTTCTTGTCAAAACTGATTTATTTTCCTTTTTCACCACTCCATTTTACTCAATATGCACCTTTCTATATCTGTCATAATTCATTCCAGCTAGAGACTTAATTTCACTTCCATATTGTACCTGTGATCTATAGCTATCCCTCAACATAAAAAGCACACTTCAAATCAATGTATTTCACCTGTTTTTATTAAAAATCGTTTGGGTAAATTTCAGGCGGGAATTACAAAGTTTGAAAAGTTTCCAACATGTCATTTTGATTGCAAACTGTTTTAAATCTTCTACTCATTTTCAAACTGTATGCTCTTGGTAACCCATTGCTTGTGATTGTTTGTACCTTTGCCTTGTTGCTGTACTGAAGAATAATCTTTGCTTCAAGGTTTTTACACACATTCATTATACTATTCATCCATTTCCGAGTGTCATTTTTAACATTCAAATGGGTTTGAAATCCGTGTTCCTCTCTTATTTGAGGAGGGAAGGTCAGATTTCCATTCTGTTTCCTATTTGTCATTCCTGATTACCTGCTGCTTCTCTTTATCCACTCAGAATTGATTATTTGTGGGTTGATGGAACCTTGCAAGGGGAAATTCTAACTTCAGTGCTATCTTTCCTAAAATAAAAAAAGTACTCCTATTTCCTGGTGTTTTGTAGATGTGTCAATATTAGGTTAAACTAAGTGCATTGCTTACATTTCTATTGTTCTTATCACCCCATTGGTGATTGCTTTCCCATATTAAAAATTGTATGATTTCTTTTGATTTTGAAATAAATAAATAAATATTACATTTTATCAACCAGCCTGGTTCATGGTTCATTGTGACCCGGGGTATTTGAAAAGGGGATGTGATATGAGTGGTGTATCATCTCAATATTGAATTCAACACAAAAATAAGCATTTAAGTTGTGCGCTGCATACTAGGCCGAGACCAAGGTGGGTGTCGCCTGCTTGAAATCCTTAACAGGAGGTTGGGTCAAGCGGATTGCACTCTGCTGCAAACTCTGCCCTCAACTCTTGTTGGTAGGAACCTGTTTTTAAAGGGGTGTGTTCGGAAGGTTCAGAGGCAGCAAACATGTTTGTGGCAACCCACCCCCAGTCACCAGGGTGGGTCGCACCAGATGCCGGGATCACCTGGTACAGACACTGGAACTGCGATCACGCAGTAGACGCACCGCAGTGGGCACCATGCATAGTCCGGATCACCGGGCGGGGACACGGTAGCTGGGAGCACCCAGCAAACAGCAGCCTCGGCGCTGGGGGCACTCAGGCCGAGGGTGTCACAGGTTTCCCCCCTTCTCACCTGTCTATGTTGCCTGATGTCCTCTTTAGGTGGAGTCTTCTTTCGTATGGTTCAGCACTTAAATAAGCCTGCTCGGCCATCCTCGGCTTCCAGATTACGTTCAGCTTCGATGTCCACTTCGATGTCCACTTCGGATCACGGGAAACTCCAGGAGTATTCAAGAAGGTGTTGGGGGCACGCGGAAGCGGCACAGGGATTCCGGGAAGTAGGAAAGAGGGAAAAAGTCAGGAGAAGGGAATCCAGGGGCCAGGGGATAGCAAGTAGCACTAGAGAAGGTTCGGAGCACACGTCCGATCACAGCTAGTAGCAGCGTTGAGACGCGCGGGGCCGCGGGGGTGTGGCTTCTTTATAGAGGACGCTGCATAGAACGTGAAGACTGGCGAGCAGCGTTCTGAGCTTGCCGCCATGTTGGTAGTATTATGGAGTGTAAGGCCCGACGTGTCAGGGACTAGGAGGCCCAGAAGGGGCAAGTTTGATGGATCATGACAGCATGCCTCCTCCGGAAACTCGTTCCACCGGGTTTGCCCGGGTGTATGAGATGGAACCTTCTGAGTAGCCTGGGGGTATTTAGATTTGAGATAGGTTCCCAAGTGCGTTCACTGGGGGGATATCCATTCCACTCCACCAGGTACTGGAGTTTGCCACGTCTATATCTAGAATCGCAAATCCTGGAGACCTCATACTCCAGTTGGTCATTGATGAGTACTGGATTGGGCTGAAGGTTAGTTCGAGAGGTCTGAACATATGGCTTCATTAAGGACATGTGAAAGACTGGGTGGATTTTCTTCCAGGAGTCTGGAAGCTTGAGTCCGTAGGCCACTGGGTTGATGATTTCCTTTATAAGGAATGGCCCATAATATAGAGTAGCCAATTTATTTGGTCGCAAACGCCGTGGTAGCAGTTTCCAGGACAGGCAAACCTTATCCCCTATTGTGTAGGAGGGCCTTGATCTTCGTTTGGAGTCCGCATACAGTTTGGTCTGGGTCCTGGCCTTTTCTAATTGTTCTTTGGCTTCTCTTGGAACATTAATGAGCATTTCAATCCAGGAATCGACTGTTGGAACTGGTGTAGGATGAGGAAGGATGGAGGGTAGAACCGAAGGGTGGAATCCTTGGCTACAGAAAAAAGGACTGGTCTTAATAGCAGAGTGGTCCGAATTATTATAGGTGAATTCTGCCAATGGTATTAAGAGGGACCAATCGTCCTGGACCTTGGTAGCGAAGCAACGGAGGTATTGTTCCAAGGTTTGGTTTACGCGCTCTGTGGATCCGTTGGTTTGGGGATGATATCCTGAGGAAAGAGCGCGTTGGTTTCCTAGTATTTGGCAAAGATGTTTCCAGAACTGAGAAATGTATTGGTGCCCTCTGTCTGATATGATCTTGGAAGGAAGTCCATGCAGTCAGAATATGTGTTCCAGGAAAATTCCAGCAAGTTCTGACGAGGATGGCAGTTTAAACAGAGGTGTAAAATGGGCCACATGGGTGAACAAATCAATGGTGACCATGATGGTTGTGTATCCCCTGGAAGGTGGTAATTCCACAATGTAGTCTGTTGCTATGAATTCCCAAGGCTTTGTTGGAAGTGGAGGTTGCTGCAATAGACCCGCGGGTCTCTTGTTGTCATGTTTGTTTTGATTACAGACAGAGCATGCCTGGATATACCTTTGTACATCAGCTTTCACGCCAGGCCACCAAAATTGACTTTGTATTAATCGGAGGCTATTGGTAATATCACGATGCCCGGAGTAAAGAGTATCGTGACAGAGATGTATTATCCTTTGCTGTAGTTTTTGTGTTGGGATGACCAAGGCATTGTCTTTGAACAAGTATCCATCTTTGGTCTTCAGTTTCCACTGGTTCTTGTCCGAGATACCTTTCCAGAGTTCCGAGGATTGAGTCTGACTGCGGACTTCATCTAGGAGGCTGGTCGCCTGGGCTACAATTATTGTGTGGGAAACATCTTGGGAAATGTTCGGTCATCAGGAGGTTCATAGTCAGGGCGCCGAGACAAGGTGTCAGCAATTACGTTTTGTGTTCCCGGAACATGGTGAATTTGGAACTGGTATTGAGCAAAGAAGAACGCCCAACGGGCCTGACGGCTGTTCTTGCATTCCAGGGCCTGTAACACTTGGAGATTTCGATGGTCCGTCCGAACCTGGACAGGATGTTTAGTTCCTAGAAGTAAATTACGCCACTCGGTGAAGGCTTGACGGATGGCTATAAGTTCCTTTTCTAAGACTGAGTAATGAGTTTCACTGGAGGTCAATGTCCGTGAAAGAAAGGCAATAGGATGTTCCAGCCCGTCATCTAGTTCCTGTTTCAGAACTGCTCCGATGGCATAGTTAGCGGCATCTGTTTCCACTAGGAATGGTCGATTTATATCAGGTTGAACCAGGATGGGGCTTGTGTAAATTCTGTTTTTAGGCGTTGGAAGGCCTTCTCATGGGCTGGGGTTCAATGATAGGGAGTATCTTTCTTCAACAAGGAGATGATCGGTTGAACAATCTCGGAGAAGGATGGTATAAACTTCCGATAGAAATTGGCCAAGCCCAGGAAAGATTGGATCTGTTTTACAGAGGTCGGAGTTGGCCAGGATAGTATGGCTTTAACCTTGGATTGATCCATGCCTATGCCATCTGGACTAAGGACAAATCCTAGATAGTGAACAGTGGAAACATGAAAAAGGCATTTCTCGGGTTTTGCTAGAAACTTGTGTTCACGTAGCCATTGTAACACTGATTTAACATGTTCTTCATGCTTGAGAGGATCCTTATAGAATATCAAAATATCGTCCAAGTAGACGATGACGAAAATAAATAGCATATCCGAAAACACCCGGTCCATGAAGCGTTGGAAGATTGCCGGAGCATTAGAGAGTCCAAAGGGCATGACCAAGTATTCGTAATGACCAAAGGGTGTTCTGAAGGCTGTCTTCCATTCGTCACCTTCTCTAATACGAATCAAGTGATAAGCACCCATAAGATCCAATTTGGTGAATATTATGGCTCCTCTTACGGCTTCCAGGATATCCGAGATCAAGGGTAATGGATAACGATCCTTAAGGGTGCACTGATTAAGACCTCGATAATCAAGACAAGGTCTGACTTCCTTGGTGTCTTTTTTAGGAACCAAAAATAATGAAGCTCCAGCCGGAACCTTGGATGGGCGTATGGTGCCGTTTTTTAGGTTAGTATCTAGGTATTCACGAAGGGCCTTTTTCTCTGGTTCAGACAGGATGAACATCCTTCCAAAGGGAATCACGGCTGAAGGTTTGGTTTCAATAGCTGTCATGATCTCTGCTTCCAAAAGATCAGGACTTGCCCGACTCCCTTGGAAGCAGACCCATAACCCCGGTTCCGAGTGCCAGCCAGTCCCAATTGGGACTTTTTGGACCCTGTCCTGGCGCCAGTGGCACCAGGCTCATAAAGATGCCCAGTCCCAGCGCTGGAAGCGCCGGGCTCATAATGCTTGGGTGGACTTACCTGCAGCAGACCATGCTGCTTACTTACCTGCCAGTTGAGCCCCTGATCCTCTTCTGTTTGGGACTACTTTTCCTGTTGGGTGGGGCAGGAACCACTCCCTAGGTTCAGAACACTGGAACTCTTCTGGAAAGCAGGAACTCTTTTCTCACCTAGGCGAGGCTGTGGAAGGAGACACCTAAGCACTACAGGAGGCTATTTAAACCACACCCGATGGATGAATCTTGCTTTGCGTTATTCTGCATTCTCTGCAGCAGAACGCTCATCGTGTCTTCTGCTTCTGGTCCTGGGCCTAAGGGAACAAAGGCTTACCATCCTGGAATCCAGTCTTCAGCAGCACCTGTAAAGACAAAGAAAGAACAGGTTAGCACTACGGTCTTCAGTGGCAGCGCATCTCTTACCTGGTCCATCGGCTGTCACCAACGCCTCGCGCTGCATTCCGGCATCTGAAAGACAAAGGCTTACCTACTCTTCGCATGCTCCGGAGGTCTTCGCACTGCATTCCGGCATCTGAAAGACAAAGGCTTACCAGCTCTTCGCACGCTCCGGAGGCCTTCGGCGCTGCATCCCGCATCTGAAAGACAAAAGAAGGTGCGTTTAAAGACTTTGGGCAACTTTATTACTCACGTGCCATTACTCCTTCCCACGCCGAATCCAGTGGGTATTCTAGCACCCTTCAGCTTCTCTAAAGCTCCGAACTTGTACCTGCAAGATAAAAGGGACAGTTAGTGCGCATCGTGAAGCAGGCTACAAGCGCTTACTTACGTGCTTCCAAGCGCTTCTATTCCTCACGCGGGTTCGATCCTCAACTCTCATCAGCCCGCCATCCTCCATCGCCGGAACCCTGCAAAACAAGAGATATCATTACAAAAGACTTTTAAGACATTTGAAGTGCCCAGAACTTACCGTTCGTGCAGTTAACGACGGACAGCAGTCCTCTGAGGTCAAGAGGCCTGCACCCTTATCCAGTGAAGAAACTGGTTACGGCACCCTGCCCCGAGGCAGATGGAGAGCTCGGCGTTCACTTACCTAAGGTGAGGGCGTTAAATTTTGGGGTTCTACAGGAGAAGAGAAAGGGAAGAGGAGAGAGGCACCCAATAACCCCAGTTCATTAATCCCATATTTTCTATCTGCAGACATCTTACTCTTCGAGTCAGACATACAGTGCACAGAGGTCCAGCCCAAAGAGCCAACCGTGTGTTACACATCACCTTTGAAGACACGGCATTCACCCAGTCAAGACCGGCGCCTCTGCGGGAATCAGGTGAGCATTACAGAATGCAAAGCCCACCGCAAAACTCCCACCCAGGCGCTATGGAAACCTCGGATACCGACCAGCTAGCCCAGTTACTTGGGGAACTAAGAGCAGAAGTGCATGCAGCCCGTCAGGAAACGAATGCTCTAAGAAGGGAACTGATTATTTCCAAGGAGCGAACAGACGATCTCGCTAGACAATTGCTACAGTCACAAGCCGGACAAACTCCGTTACCCGCATCAGGGGCAAATCTTCCTTCAACATCCTCTACGAACCCAGTGCAGATCAACCTACCTGGGAATGTACCTCTGGCTCCGCCCGAACGATTTTCTGGTGACCCAAAGAGGTTTGCAGTATTTTTTAATCAGTGCCGGTTGCACTTCTTATGCCGGCCAGCAGCCTTTCCAACTGATCAAGCTAAGGTAGCTTTCGTGCTTTCGTACCTTAGTGGCAATGCCTGGTCGATCCCTCTAGTTAATCAAGATGATCCGGTTCTCCATGATTTTCAAGCTTTTCAGCTCAGTATGGAAAAACTGTTTGCAAGACATTCACAGGGGCAGGCCTTGGACAATGAGCTCCTTTCATTGCGACAGGGTAATCAAGACCTTTTGGCTTATATTGCATCTTTCAACAGAATGATAGTGGAAACTCGATGGCCTGAGGACAAAAGGATTACGCTGTTTTATAGAGGTCTACGTGGAGAGCTCAAAGATGTGTTAGCCCAAGTAGTGAATCCCCCGCAAGACTGTTCGGACTATATTGACTTAGTCGTTCAAATTGACCACAGACTACAGAACAGGAAGGCCGATCGTTCCAAGTTTGATGCTCGAGTATTTTCCAAACCACCAACTCCTACCAAAGGAGTAGACTCCGGGGAACCCATGCAAATAGGGGGCCTGAAAGGACCACTAACACAAAAGGAGCTGGAAAGGAGAAAACAGCTGCAATTATGCCTCTATTGCGGAAACTCGGGGCACTTTCTTCGAGACTGTCCGGTGAAACCAGCCAAGAAGGCAGTAGGAGCTGCAGTTACCGGGGTCACAAACTCTGAGCAGGGAAACGACCTTGCCCGACAAGAATAGAGGTCCTCTTGGCGAGCGTTAAAACCAGTTCCGTGACCTTGCATTTCGTGATACCTATGGTCCTCATTAGCCCTGAACATCCGGATCAATTACATGCGATTGAAGCTTACGTCGACAGCGGTGCCATCGGCAATTATGTGGATCATGAAATGGTTTTGAGGATGAATCTGACTCTTTGTCCAAAGGCTGTAAAGGACGTCATTACTACGGTGGATGGTACGGAGATAGCCTCCGGACCAGTAACGCATACCACCACTAGTAAGTCAAGATGGACACCATGAGAAGATCGTGTTCGATGTGATCAAGGCCCCTCAGTTCCAGATTATTCTAGGAATTCCTTGGTTAGAGAAGCACAATCCTCAGATCGATTGGCGAGCAAGAACGGTTCAGTTTCCAGAATGTGTCTCTACTTGTCACCCTCGACCTGGTGTTGCACTGGCAGCAATTTCCTCGGAGGCTCCCCAGTTACCTCCTGAATACTTAGAATTCCAAGATGTTTTCCAGAAGGATCAGGCTAACTCTCTACCTCCTCATAGGTCTTATGACTGCCAGATAGACCTGATACCTGGATCTACTCCTCCTTGTAGTAGAATTTATGCCCTCACCGAGCCTGAGAATCTTCACCTCCGACAATACCTGGATCAATACCTAGCGAATGGGTTTATTCGTCCTTCCAAGTCCCCTGCTTCCTCAGCTTTGTTCTTCGTTCCAAAAAAAGAAGGGGACCTTAGAACTTGTATAGATTATCGCGCCCTGAACCAGATCACCGTTAAGAATAGATATCCGTTACCTTTGATCCCTGAACTCCTGGACCAAGTCAGAAAAGCATGCATATATACAAAGCTGGATCTTAGAGGAGCCTACCACTTGGTACGAGTAAAAGAGGGCGATGAATGGAAGACGGCCTTCCACACCAAGTATGGGCTATTTGAATATCAGGTCATGCCCTTCGGACTTTGCAATGCCCCGGCCGCCTTTCAATATTTTATGAACGATGTCCTCAGAGAGCTCATAGATGTGTGTGTTGTTGTTTACATTGACGACATCCTCGTTTATTCTTCATCGGAAACTGAACATCTGAAACACGTGAAAATGGTCCTCGAGAGATTGCGTCAACACAAACTTTTCGCTAAGTTGGAAAAATGTGTTTTCAACGTGACTGAAGTTGAATTCTTGGGATTCATATTATCACTTAGCGGAGTGCGTATGGATTCAAAGAAGGTCGATGCAATTCTCAAATGGCCATCGCCATCCTCCGTAAAAGGTGTTCAAAGCATGTTAGGCTTCGCTAACTTTTACTGCAGGTTTATCCCCGAATTCTCTCGAATAGTCCAGCCCATCACCGCCTTGTTAAAGAAAAACAAACGTTTTGAATGGTCTACCGAGGCGGAACAAGCTTTCCAGCATTTGAAGACTAGATTTATCTCTGCACCGATCTTAAAACATCCTCGTCCAGAACTCCCCTACATCGTTGAAACTGATGCTTCGAGCCTTGCCATGGGGGCAGTTCTATCACAAAAGGACCCAGTAACCAATCAGTTGCATCCCGTGGCATTTTGGTCCCGAAAATTCTCACCTCCTGAAATCAATTACACTATTACTGATAAGGAACTTCTAGCTATCAAGTTCGCCTTTAAGGCTTGGCGGCATTATCTTCTGGGGGCCCGACACACCGTTACTGTGATTACAGATCACCGAAACCTGCAATATTTGAAAACAGCAAAAGCTCAATCCTCTAGGCACTATTCTTTGCCGAGTTTGACTTCATAATTACCTATCGACCTGGTACAAAAAACGGTAAAGCTGATGCCCTTTCTCGGATGGGAGTGGAAGAACATTTGATCAATCCTAAACCTGTACCTATCATTCCCGAACAAAGAATTCTAGGTGTAATCGCCACACACTCCATAGAGGAAGTTAAGGATAAAGCCAGGCTACTGGTAACTCCAGCAGACATACAGAATTGGCATCTGCAGGGAAAGGACTTTACGGTGAAGGACAACCTATTATATTTCCAAGAACGGTTATACCTGCCCAGCACAGATTTACAGAAAAAGGTAATCTCTTGTTATCACGATTCTTTAATGGAAGGACATCCCGGTATGACCAAGACCTCAGAAAAGATCAAGCGCTACTTCTGGTGGCCGTCTTGGAAAAAAGATATCAGAGACTTTATAATGTCCTGTGGGGTATGCGCCCAAAACAAGAGTCAAAAGGAAAAACCAGCCGGCCTCTTACGCCCTATTGACATCCCACCTCGCCCTTGGCATACGCTTTCTATGGACTTCATCACCGATCTACCTCCATGCTCCGGATACAATACGATCCTAGTAATCGTGGACCTATTCTCCAAGATGGCGCATTTCATTCCACTCAAAGGCTTACCAACAGCAGCAACTCTGGCCCGAGAATTTCTCGAAAACATCGTCCGACTGCACGGTTTTCCTTCAGTTCTCATTTCGGATCGAGGTAGTCAATTTATTTCTCATTTTTGGCGAAGTTGCTGTCGGTCGGCTCAAATTGATGTGAGACTTTCGACCAGCCACCACCCTCCAACCGACGGACAAACCGAGAGGACCAATCAAACTCTGGAACAGTATTTGCGCTGCATGCTACAACAAACTGAAAAAACTTGGAAAGATATCCTTTGGATAGCCGAATATGCCTACAGTAACTCTGTCCACTCGGGAACTGGGAAGACCCCGTTTTTTCTTTTATACGGTAGTCACCCTCGAACCTCGGAGTTGGATCCGCTCCAAGATCTTGGAACACCAGCAGTAGACCACCTGCATTCTACAATCACCCAAGCCTTTAAGGAAGCCGTTTCTCACCTTCAAAGGGCTAAAGAACAATACAAGAAAGGAGCAGACCAACATCGGAAGGAAGCCCCCCAATATCAACTAGGAGATCAAGTCTGGTTATCCACCAAATATCTACCTCTAAAAGGACCACGCACATTCAACCCAAGATACCTTGGTCCCTATTCCATCACTACCATAGTAAATCCAGTAGCGGTCAAGTTGGACTTGCCCCCTCACATGAAGATACATCCGGTCTTCCACATCTCTCTATTAAAACCCGTGCAACCTCAAACCCGACTAACTAAATCTCCAAAACCTATTCTAGTTGATGGAGAACTCGAGTTTGAAGTCAAAAGCATCCTGGATTCCAAGATCTCCAAATCTAAACTATTTTACCTGATTGACTGGAAAGGCTACGGTCCCCAAGAAAGATCCTGGGAACCTGCAGAATATGTCCACGCCCCTCGTCTAATCAAAAGATTTCATCGAACATTTCCTGACAAGCCCAAACCCCCGGAGAAGCCCGGTTTGGGAGGGGCCTTGAGGGGGGGTGCTGTCATGATCTCTGCTTCCAAAAGATCAGGACTTGCCCGACTCCCTTGGAAGCAGACCCATAACCCCGGTTCCGAGTGCCAGCCAGTCCCAATTGGGACCTTTTGGACCCTGTCCCGGCGCCAGTGGCACCAGGCTCATAAAGATGCCCAGTCCCAGCGCTGGAAGCACCGGGCTCATAATGCTTGGGTGGACTTACCTGCAGCAGACCATGCTGCTTACTTACCTGCCAGTTGAGCCCCTGATCCTCTTCTGTTTGGGACTACTTTTCCTGTTGGGTGGGGCAGGAACCACTCCCTAGGTTCAGAACACTGGAACTCTTCTGGAAAGCAGGAACTCTTTTCTCACCTAGGCGAGGCTGTGGAAGGAGACCTCTAAGCACTACAGGAGGCTATTTAAACCACACCCGATGGATGAATCTTGCTTTGCGTTATTCTGCATTCTCTGCAGCAGAACGCTCATTGTGTCTTCTGCTTCTGGTCCTGGGCCTAAGGGAACAAAGGCTTACCATCCTGGAATCCAGTCTTCAGCAGCACCTGTAAAGACAAAGAAAGAACAGGTTAGCACTACGGTCTTCAGTGGCAGCGCATCTCTTACCTGGTCCATCGGCTGTCACCAACGCCTCGCGCTGCATTCCGGCATCTGAAAGACAAAGGCTTACCTACTCTTCGCATGCTCCGGAGGTCTTTGCACTGCATTCCGGCATCTGAAAGACAAAGGCTTACCAGCTCTTCGCACGCTCCGGAGGCCTTCGGCGCTGCATCCCGCATCTGAAAGACAAAAGAAGGTGCGTTTAAAGACATTGGGCAACTTTATTACTCACGTGCCATTACTCCTTCCCGCCCCGAATCCAGTGGGTATTCCAGCACCCTTCAGCTTCTCTAAAGCTCCGAACTTGTACCTGCAAGATAAAAGGGACAGTTAGTGCGCATCGTGAAGCAGGCTACAAGCGCTTACTTACGTGCTTCCAGGCGCTTCTATTCCTCACGCGGGTTCGATCCTCAACTCTCATCAGCCCGCCATCCTCCATCGCTGGAACCCTGCAAAACAAGAGATATCATTACAAAAGACTTTTAAGACATTTGAAGTGCCCAGACCTTACCGTTCGTGCAGTTAACGACGGACAGCAGTCCTCTGAGGTCAAGAGGCCTGCACCCTTATCCAGTGAAGAAACTGGTTACGGCACCCTGCCCCGAGGCAGATGGGGAGCTCGGCGTTCACTTACCTAAGGTGAGGGCGTTAACCTTTGGGGTTCTACAGGAGAAGAGAAAGGGAAGAGGAGAGAGGCACCCAATAACCCCAGTTCATTAATCCCATATTTTCTATCTGCAGACATCTTACTCTTCGAGTCAGACATACAGTGCACAGAGGTCCAGCCCAAAGAGCCAACCGTGTGTTACACATCACCTTTGAAGACACGGCATTCACCCAGTCAAGACCGGCGCCTCTGCGGGAATCAGGTGAGCGTTACAATAGCACAGTCCTCAGGCCTATGGGGTGGTAGGGCTTGGACAATAGCAGAAGAGAACACATCGGCGTATTCCTGGTGGGTTTTAGGAACCTGGATGATGTTGGAGACCATAAGAGGATCTTGCTGAGTTGTTGAATGTTCTTCTGATGTTGTTGGTGAAGGATCCAGGAGCAGACAATGGGACATGCAAAATTCGGAACCTAGGAACATGGAACCAGCTGTCCAATTGATGTATGGGTTGTGTTTTTGTAGCCAGGGCATTCCCAAACCCATTGGGTAATGGGCAGATTTTATGATGTCAAACTTTATCCTTTCTCAGTGATGGTTTATAGCAAGCTCAATTTCCTTAGTCTGAAGGGTTATGGGTCCAGAAGAAAGAGGTCTTCCATCAATTGCTTCTACAGGTTGCTGGACCTTCCGGGATTCGTAAGGAATATGATGTTTAAGGACCCATTCCTGATCTATGAATATTCCCATGGCCCCACAGTCCACTAATGCCAGAATGGGGTAGGATTCCTTCTTAGATGATGATAGAAAAGCCTGTAAGACTACCAGGGAGTTTTGTCCAGGAGAGTTCAAGGATGGTATAGATGTGGAGCCTGCATCTCTCTCCCGAAAATGAGCCCCATCTAGGATCTGGAGCTATCGTTTCCCGAACGCTGTGGAGGGTCTAAGGGACATTCTCTGACTAAATGCTTGTCCGAGGCACAGTACATGCATAAGCCAGTATGGATCCTTCTCAGCCTTTCTTGGGGGGATATGGGTCCACAGAAGGCCCCTAGCTGCATGGGTTCGGGTTCATTTGTAGGAACAGGAGAATCTTCGGATTTTGAAGGGCTCACAAGAGGATTTTTTTGGATGGTTGACTTGGTCTTCCTTTTCTCTGCCTTTCTTTCCTGGATGCGGAAATCAATTTGTAGAGCAAGATCCATAAGTGCCTGGTAAGAACTAGGACGTGCTACCCTGGCTAATTCATCCTTAACATCTTCATTTAGCCCTCTTCAAAAGAGGGTGAAGCAAGCTTCAGAAGGCCAACCCGCTTCTTTAGCCAATTGCTTGAATCGAGTTACGTAGGTGAGCATGTCCTGAGAGCCTTGCTGGAAATTGAGTAAACGTTCTTGAGCATCAAAGACCTGTTCTGGGCGGTCAAACATAGTCTTTAGTGCTTGAATGAATCCATCATAATCATCCAAAAGGGAATCTCCGGTGTTAACTAATGGTGTGGCCCAGGCTAAGGCTTTCCCGGAGAGGTGAGAAATAATAAAGCCCACTTTAGCCCTGGGGGTGGAAAAATAATAAGGTTTAAAGGTAAAGTGGACCAAACAAGAATCCAGGAATCCTCGGAGGGTTTTTGCACAGCCGTCATATTTGTTAACAATGCCGCCCAATAGCACGCTGTCCTTTGAGGCAGAGTCACGTGAAAGTACCAATTGTTTCAGTGCGGCGTTCTCCGCTTTCAAGTTCTGTACTTCGCTCGATAGTTCTTGCATGCCACGCATAAGATCCTGGATGGCCGCCTCCATGTCTGTATCGACTTCGGTCAGGTGGCGTCTCAATCTGTCACAGGTTTCCCCCCTTCTCACCTGTCTATGTTGCCTGATGTCCTCTTTAGGTGGAGTCTTCTTTCGTATGGTTCGGGACTTAAATAAGCCCACTGGGCCATCCTCGGCTTCCAGATTACGTTCAGCTTCGATGGCCAGGATCACGGGAAACTCCAGGAGTATTCAAGAAGGTGTTGGGGGCACGCGGAAGCGGCACAGGGATTCCGGGAAGTAGGAAAGAGAGAAGAAGTCGGGAGAAGGGAATCCAGGGGCCAGGGGATATCAAGTAGCACTAGAGAAGGTTCGGAGCACACGTCCGATCACAGCTAGTAGCAGCGTTGAGACGCGCGGGGCCGCGGGGTGTGGCTTCTTTATAGAGGATGCTGCGTAGAACATGAAAACTGGCGAGCAGCGTTCTGAGCTTGCCGCCATGTTGGTAGTATTATGGAGTGTAAGGCCCGACGTGTCAGGGACCAGGAGGCCCAGAAGGGGCGAGTTCAATGGTTCATGACAGAGGGTTCTCCACAGGCGATGGTCACACGGCAAGAAAATGACAATAAACAACACAGAGACAGATTTGCCACTTCCTGGGGCTCTGCTGCAGTGACCCTCACGTGTTAGCAGAGCCTCTTTTATTGACAACAGTCATAACAAGGTCATGACACACTTTCTTAAAGGGGCAATACGCCAATGTTAAATGAGCCACACACAACACTGTTCGAGTATGGCATGAGTCACAGCAGGGACCACGTCCATTTCTAATTGGGGTTCTTCTTGGAACCAGTCGGAGGTGTTATGGGATAGCAGCATTCCCTTTTATGCAGTATAGTGGTCCCCACGACAGACCATGTGTGAAGGGACACATGGGTGGATGGGGGAGGGGAAGAAAGAGGAATGTCAGTTCCGGCATAGAAGGCAGAGCAAGTCTTTGTTCCAAATCTTTCCTGAGTCCTGCGTTACTTTACTCCAAGAAGTTAACCTGAGCCACTTGTTAATGTGACGCAACACAGTGGGAAGTGCTGGTGCTTAGCCCCCACCTCCAAAATAAGTCCAGGGCTTGAGTATGGGCTGAGCATGAACAACATGCATTAAATCAGGCACTGGAGGTGGCTGTTGTTCTGTGTGAGGATTCCCCCTTAGTACTTCTCCGGTTCTTTCTAATCCTAGTGCATGATGGGAAATTAATATTGTGACCACCCAGAGGTCTTCCCATATCTACGCACATCCAGGGGTGTCATCTTCTTTAACAAGTGTAAGCAGACACTTGAAGAGCTGAGTAAATCCAATGGAAAGGGGCAAACTTGCACCGCTTAGGCAGCTTCCAGGTAAATGTGAGGTTTATTATGGATTCTTGCCAACTACCATTCGACAATGTAGAAGTTGCATCTACATGCGCATCAGCAGAGGGAACAGCTGATACTTGTGTCACCCATTTGCCAACCGGGTGCTGCCTCCGTTTCCCCTGAACCAGAGCTCTCAGTGGCAGCACCAGAGAGAAAGAGCCAACAGGGCTCTATTGAGAGCTAGAGGTAGATTGAAAGGGTCCCGAAGGCAATATTGACAGAGAGGTTCCCAGAGTGGTTGGGGTATGGCAGGTGAGTCTAGGGACAGGGGCGCCAACAAGGGGTGGGCAAGGGAGGCAATGGCCACCCTTATACAAATGCTGCCCACCCATCGACCTCCCCGCGAAAAAGCAACAAATAAAATACTTTTTTTGCACTGAAATGTACATGGACAATAATAACATGCCCAGTTCAGTGCGAAAAAAAGAGAGCCACGTATGATGGGGGCCGTCCCCCATTGATTGCACATGCTCAGTGGACCCCCAATGGACCTAGAAATAAACACAGCCTGAACATGCGCATTTGTGCTTTGGCTCGCGCTTCCAGGTTGTGTTCCAGGCACTGAAAAGGAGACCTGGGCTACGGCGCTGAGTGATCCAGTTGTTCCGGACAAGCACTTCAGAGCTGAGGTATGCGTGTGGTACTAAGGCAGCGAGTAAAGCCCCCCACTTATGGCATACTACAGTGGGGGTGGCCTGGCTGGGTCTTACTGTGGCATGGAATGTTGTAACCGCCTTAAGGTCAAAGGCAACATGATGAGTGTTCTTACATGGGGAGCGCATGTTCACTTATTTTTTCTTGGGTCTTTATTTTAGTGGTGTTTAAGGTCAAAGGCAACGTACATATTCTTACATGGGGGAATCTAACTTGATGCATTCAATGTCAACATAAGTGTTCTTGTATGGGGGGATTTGTGTGATGATATTCTATTTATTTAGCTTTTTTGCCAATTTGATGCACAGAGAACATATTTACATAAAATGATTTACCCTGACGAAGTTTGCACTCATTTAATGAGCTTTATATATTTATTGCATTTATTGACATCGCCCAAACCTGTAAGTATCACGGCGGTTGTACAACATGGTGAGCAGGGAAAACAGTACATTACAGAGTAAAAGAGAGGTAAAAAGGAGCAAAAGCAACATAATAGTACAAGGTCCATAGAGGCAGCTAGAAATCAGGGAGGTCACTTTGAAGTATGAAAGGCAGAGTTGGCCTTGCCTGGATTTGAACCTGCGAATCACACTCGGATTATAAAATGATGTGCTCAGCCCGCTGAGCTATCTTACCGGCTAGCCAGCAAGAGCATGTTTTCTTTCTGTGGCATTGCAGTTTATTACTGGTGTTAAGGCCAAAGGCAACATAAGTATTCTTACATTGGGGTGGGGGCATTCATGCTGCCTGCCAGGCTGTTTTTATTGCTGTGACATGACATGTTTTACTGCCATTAGGGAGAAAATACAACATGATGAGTGTTCTTATAGGAGGAGTGGGGGATTTGTGTAACCAGCAAGGATATCATTTCCTACGGTGGCATGGCTTTTTTTTTCACTGCCAGGAGTATGTTCTTACGTGGGGATGCTGCCATGTAATGAGAGAGCTATCATAAACATGCTTTGTCATAGTATGGTTACTGGCATTCTGGACAAAGCAAACATGTGTATTTTCCTATGTGGGTATAGTGGCATATATAGGTGCACCAGAATGGACATGTGTGAGCTCAATTAATATGAAAATAAGTTTTTACACTTGCAGAGTACTAGCATATAGCGGACAAAGGCATCATGAAAATGTGTTTGAAAATGCTCCTGTGCATTGTTGGTGGCTTGCCATCTAACGTACCTTTTATGTCTTACCCTACAAAACTGATTGTAAACTGTGTGGCCTTTTATCTAATTTATCACAGAAAGTGTACTGTAAAATGCATTATTATAATGCATTATTTAAAACCGTTTCTCGAGGGGACAACCCCCCCTTGATTGGTTCACCCTCCCTCACTACTCTGTTACTCCTATGCATTTGGGTGGGGGCAGAACAAGTGCCCTTCCTTCTGTAGGATCTTCATAATGTGGGCCCTTCTACGTTAGCTCCAGGCCCCAATTGTTATAGAATAATGGCTACATCTCTGGTGAGTTGGGGTGAAAGATGGATCTAATGGGCCAATGGAAGGCGTAATAGCTATTCAGCCTCCTGGGCTTAGGGAGGGGGCATTAGGACAGGGGGACCAGTAGCGCAATCGGTTTAACGTCCCGTCTCACTAACAGTTTTACAACTGCCATCCAGCCCCCCCAAAATGGTGAGGCTGGCTCCGCCCCTGTGTGGCACCCTGACCCACCACTCGCATATGGGCCCTGGAAAGAATGTCAACAGCCTGCAAGGATGGCCCAGGTGTGACTCTTTCTTCTAGTATTTGAACATGACCAACAACTTGGGAGCTTAATCAGTGGAGCTCAAGAGTAGAGCGAGAAGAGAGAATTTGAACGACTCGCTGACACAAAACCTGCCACAGTCCAATGCAGGCCTTTTGAGCTGCCTCTGGCTTGGAGGTTAGGCATTGCAGGGTGTGATGAAAATCGTGTCAAAATGGTATTTGTGTGATAGTCTGACAAAAAAAACACAGAAAACTAGTGAATGCAAGTTTAAACAGCATTTTTGATTTTGGAAATGACCCACGTTATTGATACACCTACGATTAGTAACTGTAACTATGTCATTTAGCAGATGATGAAGAGGAAGTCCACAGAAATCTCTTCCTTCTTTAAGAAAAGTAGTAGTTGAGATGCAGTGAGGATGAATGTTAGTGAGGATTCAGTGGAAGAGAAAGATAACATAATCAGGGATGCCGCCAAGTGGTGGCCAAAGGGGGCCATGGCCACCCTTGTAAAAATACTGCCCCCCATTCGGCCACCACTCAAAAAAGCTAATAAAAAAATACTTTTTTTTCGCACTGAACTGTACATGGACGATGATAACATGCCCAGTTCAGTGTGAAAAAAGTCTTTTTTGTGCTTTTTTGCCACTGCCTGCGATGCACTTGAGTCAGAGAGCCACGTATGATGGAGGCCGTGACCCCCATTGATTGCACATGCTCAGTGGACCCCTGACAGACCCGGATTAAACACGGCCTGAGTATGCGCCTTTCTGCTTTGGCTCTCGCTTCCAGGCTGTGTTCCAGGCACTGAAAAGGGGACCTTGGCTGCGGTGCTGAGGGGTGCAGTTGTTCCAGGCAAGCACTTCAGAGCTGAGGTATGTGTGTGGCACCAGGGGCAGTGGCAGGCCTGGGTTTGGGAGGGCTAAAGTCCCTCACTTTGACACAGCAGTCATCATTGCTATTGTGCCCAGTACCGGCCCAGCCGGCAAGAACCTGTCACATATCTCACCTCGGAGAGCGGTGTATTTACGTAAACCAATACACTGCTCTCCGAGGTGAGAAAATAGGCATTGAAATGATGGGTAGAGGCTGAGATCAAAAGCCTGCCAGCCCATCAGTAGGACTCCCTCCACCCCCATCTTGCAGCTAAAGGCTTAACTGCTGATTCAGCTTTTACATGGCCCATGCTTTCAATAATTACCATTAACAAAAAAATAGTATATTTGTGTGCATTTGGGGATGGTATATATGTATGCATGCATGTATAAATATATGCGTGCATGCATGCGAGGGAGTGTGTAAGTGGTTGTATGTTTGTATGCTAGGCGGTGTCTGCAAGTGCACACCTATGAATGAATGCAGTGTGAATGGTGTGACTGCGCGTGTTTATGAGCGCACAGTCTAAAAGTTGTGGCTGCTCATGTGAATGACAGATCAGCTGTGTGGGTGCATGTGTCTGAATGTCTCCATATCTCTGTGTATCTGGAGAGGGGCATTGGAGCATGAACATTTGTTGACAAGAGAAAGTCATGTTTTACTGCCATTTTTGGGCTAAGGATAGCCAACTTGAGTGTTTTTACGTGATAGTGGGGTTGGATTGGGTGTGGGGTGCGGGAGAATACTACAGTGGGGCTGGCCTGGCTGGGTCTTACTGTGGCATGGAATGTTGTAATCGCATTAAGGTCAGAGGCAACATGAAGCATGTTCTTACATGGGGAGCGCATGTTTCCTTATTTTAACTTGGGTCTTTATTTTACTGGTGTTCAAGGTCAAAGGCAACATACATATTCTTACAAGGGGAATCCAACATGATGCGTGCAAATTAAGTGTTCTTATATGGGGGATGTGTGTGATGATATGCTATTTATATAGCGCTTTCGCAAAATTGAAGCACAGAGAACATATTTACATAAAATGTATCACCAAGTCGAAGTATGCACCCATTTATGAGCTTCATATATTTTTTGCATTTATTGACATCGCCCAAACCCGTAAGTATCATGGCGGTGGTACAACTTGATGAGCAGGGAAAACAGTACATCATAGAGAAAGAGAGAGGTAACAAGGTGCAAAAGCAACATGATAGTACAAGGTCCATAGAGGCGGGTAGAGTTCAGGGAGGTCACTTTGAAGTATGAAAGGCAGAGTTGACCTGGCTAGGATTTGATCCTTCAAATCACACTCGGATTATAAAATCATGCGCTCAGCCCGCTGAGCTATCTTACCGGCTAACCAGCAAGAGCATGTTTTCTTTCTGTGGCATTGCAGTTTATTACTGGTGTTAAGGCCAAAGGCAACAGAAGTATTCTTACATTGGGGTGGGGGCATTCGTGCTGCCTGCACAACTGTTTCTTTACTGTGGCATGACATTTTTTCTGCCATTAGGGAGCAAATACAACATGATGAGTGTTCTTATATGGGGCGTGGGGGATTTGTGTAGCCATCAAGGATATATTTTCTTACTGTGGTGTGGCTTTTCTTCACTGGCATTAAGGCAAAGCCAACAGGAGTATGTTCTTACATGGGGATACTGGCATGTATTGGGAAAGCTAGCATAAACATCCTTTGTCATAGTTTGGTTACTGGCATTATGGACAAAGCAAGCATGAGTATTTTCCTATGTGGGAAAAGTGGCACGTATTGGTGCACCAGAATTGACATGTGTGAGCACAATCAATATGAAAATGCCTTTTTTACACTTGTAGAGTACTGGCATATAGTGGACAAAGGCATTATGAGAATGTGTTTGAAAATGCTCCTGGTGGCTTGGCATCTAACATACTTTTTGGGGAATGGGGAACAAAGTGTGAAAATGAGGGCGTACCTGTGGAAGTACTGCTGGGAAATACATGGAACACCCACACGCGCACAAACAACACGTATTCATGGAATGGAAAAGGGGAAACCCGTTCACACCAAAAGATACACACAGGCGTAAACACGTCCGCCACACGAAGTCAGGCAGAAGCGTCCCCGCACAGTATAAAAGTGCACACAAACAACAAACACATATATACAGCTGCAATGAATGTCCCATTTCGCTCCGCAGTGATCGTGGAACACTACAGGAGAAGGAGAATAGCCAGGCCCCGCATTTTTTGCCCATGACCAGCCTTTTTGAGATGCCTGATGACGAGGTCTGTGGCAGGTATAGGTTTCCACCTCATATCATCCTAGACCTAGTCACTGAGTGGGAGGATGAGCTCACATCACCCACCTTGTGCTCCCAAGCACTGAGCCCCTTGGATAAGGTGTTCAATGTCCTGCATTTTTTGGCCACTGAGTCATTTCAGTGGACAACTGCCATAGTTGGGGGTGTCTCACAGCCTACGCAGTCACGCTGCCTACACCAGGTGTTGGCAATCATGACTGCGCGCCCCTCAGTCCACAGGCACATATACATGCCCAGAACACCCGCAGAAAGGCTGGCCATGGTCCGGGACTTTTACAGGGTGGCGCACTTCCCCAAAGTGCTCAGTGCCATAGATTGCACCCATGTAGCCCTACGTCCACCTAGGGCCACTGAGAACATCTACCGCAATCGCAAGCACTGGCATTCCATGAACGCACAGGTTGTATGCGATGCCCTTGGAATCATCACCTATGTCTATGCAAACTATCCTGTGTCTACCCATGACAGTTTCATATACAGAATGTCTGCCCTGAGCCGGGACCTGGAAGCTGGGAAGCATGGCGACACATGGCTCATTGGTGAGCACAAATGTCTGTGCACATGCATGCATGTCATACACAGAGAAATATGCAAACCCAGCTAATGACAACCAGCATCACCTCCCCAGGGGACAGTGCCTACCCTCTGAGCACCCACAAGATGACGCCAATACGGAACCCCACCACACCACCCCAGGTAAGATACAATGCAGCCCATATTGCAACTAGGGGCATAGTGGAGCACCCATTCAGCGTGCTCATGTCACGCTTCTGCTCCCTTGACCGCTCTGGCAAGCAGCTACTATATGCACCTCCAGTAGTGTGCAGGATCATTGTGGTAGCATGTGTCCTGCACAATGTTGCAACACGGCGGTGCGTACCAGTGGACATGGTGGTGCCCCCACATCCCCAACCACAGGCACAGGCGCTGCTCATGGGAGGGGAAAGGGCACGTGGCGAGGCAGCCCGGACCCAGCTTGTGGCTACATTTTTCACCTAAACTCCCACCTCTGCGGAGCGCACACAGGCCTGGCACATACCAGGTGGCAATCGATGATGACAGAGACAGTCAACTGTCACAACCTTACCACCCTGAGAATATTCCACAGAAGTGTTACATTTTGTGCATGCCTAGCTACTTAAACATAACCAATCCGGTGTGACCTAAAGGAACACATGCAAGGTGGATATCACACACCCCCTGCAAAACAGGCCATGAAAATCACTGGTATGTCAACCAAACCCTCCCAAACCCCATCACCCTTGTTGGCCACACCATGACATGGCATGCAACAGCAAAAGAGCAAACCAAATGCACTACACATGACAAATTAGTTACAAAGTGCCACATGATAAATAGAAACAGGCCTGAAACAATCACACCTGACATGGAATCAGATGAAATGACTGACCAACAACCTCCCACCCATACAAAGTAATACACAAATGCATGTCGCCAGCGGTGTCATCAACAAAAGACAGAATGCCTGTTGGCATGCACATTGGCCAATCCAAATCGGCAAATCCCAAAACCATGTGCTGTGTGTGTCCCCTGCAACACACCGCTCAGCACACAGCACAGTGAGCGGCCATTGTGTTGGGGATACACCTTGAGCATCATATAAAAAAGGACAAGCAACAAAAAAATATCCAGTGACTCATGTACGCGATCCCAAAATGGTAAGTGATCATGTGCTGCAGGGACACAGCATGGCAGAGAAGGCAATCTGTGTAAACGTGTGGGCATGGATGGGTGGTTGTATGAGTGGTGGTGCATTGTGTAAGTGTGTGTGTCAGTAGGGACATGCACGCAATACATGCATTTGAAATGAAGTGACCCTCAGTGTCCTGTACACATCACATGTGAACATTGCCCATGTGGACACCCAGTGTGTCAAACCACACCAGTCCCCTGACACCTGAAAAGTAAACCCAACACAGGAACCGCCATTGACCAGCTGAACACATCATCTACATAGTACCCCACATTGACAATGTCAGACAGTGACCAATCACTGTATCCCAAGCGTACTGTCCGACAACAAAAGCGCCTCCCTCATTTCCTCATCACCTTAACCCTCAGAAGAACTGTCTCTGGGGTCCATCGGCTTCTTCCTTCTAGTCTACATTGGTTTCAAGATCCACCTTCCCCTTGGTTTCCTTGTTCTTCCTTTGGTGTAAATAAGGTCTGCCCCCCTCAGAGGCCACCTTGACCGGTAAAAATACAAAATCGCAGAGAATTCCAAGGAGCCAAAAAACCTCAAACCAGGGAAAAAGCCTCTAGGCACCAGAAAACCCTGCAAGAGTCTCCAGTAGATGACTTGAAGTTGTAGAATATGGCGAAGTACATGTCCAAGCTGAATGATAGAATAACTCCCAAGGTTGCACAGGTTGTACAATGGTTCAATGAGGATGCCACAACTGATGGGTAGAGCTGAAACTTGAGTAGAAAATAACCAAGGATGCTGGCACAACTGGATGGTTGAGCTGAAACCCGATCAATCCTTGATAGTGTGAACGGAGAAAGGCAGAGACAGCACAAGTCTGGAAAGGCACAGTGAATGCGAGATTGCCAGAAACAGCTGACAGCAAGTGAAGAGCCAGAACAGTTGAATAGCTTTGGTGAAAGGCCAAAGTGAACATAAAGGTATGGATGGAATAGATGAAAGATAGGAGGAGCGACAGAGAGAGATGCTGTGGTACAGAGGTGCACTGAGGCAAACCGAGGCAGCGTACAAGTACGTGGAAACAACTGCTCGAGAGACGGGCGGACAGATCTGCAACAAGTACAGTAGCAGGAAGAAAAACAGAGACTAAAGGCACCAGAGTGTGAAAAATGAGTAAAAGAGCTATAGTCCAGTAGGAAAACTGTGCCGTAATGCAGCAGCAAAGTCCAAGAGGGAAGACAGTTACAACGTGCTGTCCAAACAGAACGGAGCAGAGAAGTAGTCTAGGCGTACATCTCAGTTGAGGACTGGACCATGAGTTGTGGTTCTTGGGTCACATTCTTTATGCTTCCACCTTTGCCACAATTCCCAGGGGCTCAACCTAACACATACCAACTTGACATTGTCACCACCCGGCCCCCTCCCACCATCAGTGTGGCTTTGGCAGCTAAAGGGTGCAGGCTACCCTCTACAGCATGAAGTGCATCAAGCACGCACGTATACAGGCAAGAAATTAAACAACATCACAATCAACTTCAATAAACGCACAGTTCAAAAATGTACTCACCAAAATTGATTGCAGACATGCCATGGAGAAACCATCCATAATCCCCACTAGGGGTGTAAACACAAGTAGAACAGCAGCAGACTGGTCACAGATATGACGAAAGTCTAATGCCCTTGTGTAAATTGCTGTCACACCGAACCATCCTTGCAAGCCCATGGAAAGGGGAAGCAGGAGTGGCAAATGTGTCTGGACCCTAAGCCACAAACACATACCAGGGACAAGCTTGTATGGGCCCAGCTGAAACAGACAGTGGATGCTTTCAAAAGCCACAAAACACCACACCGTCACAAGAAGGCACAATAGACAAACAATATTATACAAATAAAATAAATGGCCACATATGACCTGGAGGGGGGCACCCAGGAGAAGGGAGGTACAGGGTGCACTTCAACACCCACATGCGATGATGTTGAGATAAAAGCAACCTCCATGGGCTCAACGACTGCATGGCCCGAACTGTGTTGGAGATAGTTTGTGGTCCTGCTCACCCTCTGGATGCAAATCAGAAGGTGGACGTGGCACAGTTCCCTGACCACGGCTATGCGCAGCTTACCCCTCGACAGGAGCAAGCCTGCAGGTCTGGTAAGCCCGGTCCTGTGTGGCAATGGCACGTAGGTCAGCATGCAGCATCTCACGTGATACGCGTGCTTCCTCTTGCAAGCTAGCACGTGTAACACAGAGTTCTGCATGCATGTCCTCGCATGACATCTGGAGCACCTCCCGGCATGCACATAGCTCAGCCAAGATGGTGTTCTCAAACTGCTCCAACCTCTCCTCTGACCGCTGCCTCTGGAACATGTTGAGCACACCCAGAGTAGATCTGAGGGATTGATGGTCATCCCTCAGGGCCTCCATGTGTGCCTGTGTGTGAGCAGCAAGTGCTTCATGCAGAGAGACCATTTCAGCCCGGTGTGCCATGTCTGAGGCCGCAATGCCCAGCCTGAGTGAGCGGCCTGTGGACTGCGCTGCCTGCTGCTGGAGCTCCACCTGCCTAGCAGGGGTGAGCACGGATTGGGCCACACGTTCCATGCTCTGACCGATCTTATCAATCGCTGCCCCTTCTGGCTCTGAACTGGCATACATGGATTGCTCCCACTCAGTATACTCCGGTGGCGCATGGCCACCGCGTTGCCGGACATGACACTTGCAGGGCCCAAGGAGCCGTCGGCCTCGCTGGATTGGCACCACTCACAGCTGCAGGACTACATCCCTCCATTGACATGATGCCCCAGGCACATCAGCAACTGGTGTGGAGTGTGACCCTGCGTTCATAACCACCACAGATGGAGGTTCCAACACTGTCTGGGCCCTCAGTGCAGGTGTCATGGACAGAAGATCGTCCACATCAGGATCACTCACCGGCGATGAATGGACGTGACATGCATCCAACTCAACATTGTGCTCAGAGTGATCATCAGTGCTTGACTGATTGCCAGCCCTGGACACGATTGTCTGGAGCACAAGTGGGTTCTCATGGTCTACCACCTCACGACCCCCACTTGTGCCAGGTTGCTGATGTAGTAGCAACCCTGTGTCTGGAATGACATCACCATCCTCTGGCTCCATTGCGTCATCACCTGTAACGTGAAAATAAAAACATGAGTACAATGTCAGAAGCACATAACCCACACACACATAGACATCACATCGACAACCAACACATGAAGCAGACATGTCACATACAACTGAAATTCCAGCATGCTTTCATGGCATTGATATGCAATGGCACCCCAAAAGCAAAATGGATGTGTGTAAATTGCAAAGCCTACACATGTACTGAATGTAGTATATCACCTCCATCACACACCACCTCTGTTAGGCACATATCACAAGCAGAAATGACAGATGGCAACAAAGAGATGGCATGTACCATAAGCATGTCTGAACAGCCAAATGGCCACAGCTGCAAGTGAATCAAAACACACCATGACACACGTAATATGCATGTACACATACATCACTAAATCATCATCACCAATATAGCTTCATCCATCTGCAGCTCGGCCCGTACCAGGCGTCATGGGCCATGTAGACATGGTGAATGTCCCGAGCAAAGCGAGGGCCTGCAACAAGGCATGAAGGACCATAACGCCCAGTACGGTCCGAGCTGCCGGTCCATGAAGCCTCCAGAACACCCGTCAGGGCCTGATTCAGCACATTGTGCACTGAATGTGCCAAAAAACATTATTCAGTGTCTCAAATCATCATGCCCAGGCTCCACCAGATTTGCGAAGTGGGCCTGGGTGTACACGTACTGCATGACAGTGCACCTTCAGGATTGAGCCAGTTGAACTTAACAGGCGCAATGTTGAAATCTCAGCAGCATTTACGTTAAATAACAACATATTAGTCATCCAACAAAAAAGCTGCAGAGAACACATGTGTAAATAAACACTTTCTCACACACACATAAGTAGATGCAATGTTGCACTACACAACGTTGAAGCTGCTTGCATAGGTATATGTGAAAGTGTACAAATACACCGTGTTCATATACACCCGTATGGTGAATATGAACAGCATCCTATACAGCAAAGCAAGCAGCTACAACGCTGCTTGCTTTGATGTATGTGAAAGTGTACACATACACACGTACAGGCAGCTCCACAGTCATTACAACCCGATTGGTTGACTATAATCAATCTGGGGCCTATACCAGTTAGTATAGGCCGCAGATTGACCAATCAACTTTGCTAAACACCGGCTAGGGTGTTCCAATACAGAGTACATGTGTCACAGGATGCACCTATGCCCGTGCGTTTCATAACAGTGAAGGGATGACAATCTGAACATACATGCCAGGTCACTTTGACTTTGCAGCAGTGAGTAGGCATGTAGAACGGTTGAACATGGCTCAGAAGTGGGTGGGTGCAGTGCAGAATATGTGTACCTTACCAAATATCTACATCAACAAGTACGTTATGATTTCAATCAATAAACATGAAGGGAGTGTAAGGGCAAGTTCAGCCACCATGTGCATGCAATGGGTTGCATGGCTACAGGCAACCCTCCCCCCTTAGTGAAAATGCAGGGAGGCATTGCATGGCAATGAAAGGTTGACCAGAGAACTGTATATTGGCAGACAGTGTTGACTAGCGTCAATTGCATCATCTCAGTCAACTGACACCACATCAGATGAGAATGGGACAGTAAGCAGGACACATGAAGAACGCTCAGTAGTACACCTATTCGTGCAGAAGGCACTACACCAGTTGAACAGGGTCAGGGGGCCTCCAACAGGGGGAGGAATGCACCCCACACAGTCAATGACACCCTAAACATGTGCGTGATGCAGGACTGAGCTAGAGTGAGCATGGAATGGATGACCAAATGCCATGATACTATGTAATCCTGGACATGTACTACAATGATCATCCTACATAGGGGCATGCATGGAATGCACATGGAGCATGAATGGGCACTCCTGTCCCCGGGGAGCATCTGCCATCTGCACAGTCCGAGTGAGACACCCTGCATCAAGGACATAGGATGTACCCCGCAGTATGTGTCTGGCAGGTTGGCAGGGGGGAGTGTGCATGTACACAGCAGCATGGAACAGGCCATTGCAGTGGTCCAACATGTGACCCACCAGTTCCATGGTGAAATTGAGGTGCAGGGGGGTTTAGGGGCAAGGAAGCATGCCTGCATGGAGTACCCGCATGCAGGCTGAACACACGTGCATATTAGTCAT
This sequence comes from Ambystoma mexicanum, assembly GCF_040938575.1. Classification (NCBI taxonomy): domain Eukaryota; kingdom Metazoa; phylum Chordata; class Amphibia; order Caudata; family Ambystomatidae; genus Ambystoma; species Ambystoma mexicanum. The sequence continues at coordinate 220,951,803 of NC_090933.1, read as the reverse complement.
GCATTGGACCGGAGGGGCAGCCAGGTGACTCGCATGTGAGTAGCATGCATGTGTGGTGATGAGGACAGTCCCCGTCTGCTTGACAGGTCCAGCATGCATCACAAAAGGCACGCATTAGTGAAACATTGCATGACTCGCACATGAGAACCATGTACTCATAGCATGTAGTGGCAGTCAAGCACAACACATCACACAAGCAAACCACACATGAGCTGGACAAACACGCAACAACACTCACCAAACTAGGTATCATAATCCTGCATCTCTCCCACTCCTTCGACCAATGGTGCTGGGATGAACTCTGCAGCGATCACCTTGTGCAGAGTGAGTACTTCCTCCTCAGGTGCTGGCCCACTGCTAGTCACCCGAGTCATGGCATAATTGGAGGCACGCTTTAGCATCATCCCACTGCTTTTTGCAGTCCTGAGCTGTGCGCATCTCATGTCTGAATGCACTAACCCTATCCGTAACATGCTTCCAGTGGTCCCAACGCTGGGCAGGCGTAGTGTGGCAATTTGGGCCCACTAGCATATCATGTTCATGTTCCGACACGTAGCCCACAAGGAATCCAGTTCCTGCTTGCTGAAAGGCTTCCTCCTCGACGTGCCGGAGGCCGGAGCCATGTCTGGGGTCCCAGCCTCTTGTGCAGGAGCAACCTCCCTCCTCTTGGGCAGTGGTCTGGACCCTGACTGGCAAATGCCGCCCTGATGAGTAGGGGCAGTGGTGCTGGTGGACTGTACCAAGGGAGTGGCAGGTAGAACTAGGATGGAAGCCCTGACTTGTGTCAGTGGCTGCTGGGTGCTCTTGACTGGACCCATCGCAGCAACATACGCTGTGCAAAGGTCTGTGGCCGAGATTGTCCTGGCTAGCAGACTCACAGCCGGGGTGGTGTTGGCTGCATCTGCCCATGCAGTTGCCAACACCTGGCTGCTCGGGGCAGCAGATGACAACACTGCCCCAGGGACATGTGCCTCGGTCAGAGCAGCCCTGCGCACACTTTGCTTGTGCTTCCTGACCACCTGGAATTCTGCCTGGGAGTCCTCAGGTGCCAAGGCATTATGCACTGGCCGACCCTGAGCCTGGGTGGTGGTTGCCACAGCTGCATCTGCAGCTACCACTACCATTGGGCCCGTGGCAGTAGATGAAACTGACTGCCGGGTCACATGGGCGTCAGTGTCAGATGCAAGAGCTGCATATCCCGGAGCCACAGGGGGTGGTGGCATGACTGCACCAACATGTGGCAGAACATCCTGCCGAAGTGGCGCACCCCTGCCTCTTCCCCCTCTGCAGCCACCTTGGGCACCCTGGACACCCCCTACTCCCTGGTCAGCCCGGCCACATCCCTGACCACACCCACCACATGGAGGACACCCAACTGAGGTGCCCCTCACCTTTTGTGGCCTCCCAACCATGGCACAGATGTACTAGTGCCAATGGGAGGTGTACACGACAATCGCCCTGGGCAATTGAGGTGAAGGGGGTTGGGTACTAGATGTAAAGAGTGCCCCTCTGCGCCTGCAAGGCTGTATGTGACCCCAGTGAGAAAATGACGGGTTGCACAACATCCAGGCACCCCAAATCTGCAACAAAACCATGCACGCAACCCCCGGTAGCCCACGTGTGTGGAATTAAACTTCTGCAGTTCGCTGTGGCACCCAGGGACACAAAAAACGCATACGCGAGGGAAACACAGGCTACTATGACCTCAAAAATGCGTAAGTGATACACAGAGGGACCAGCAGTGGGAAAAATAGCGCGTGCGACTCACCATCTGACTAGCGTGGGAAAGAAAAACACACATAGGCAAGACCCCCGGCAAAAAAGAGGTACGTCCTCGATCCTCTGTGAAGTGATGACGCGTGAAACAACAAGAAGTAGCAACAAACGCGTCGATCTCCACGAAAAGCATGTATAGTGAACTGCTGGGCTGCACTCACCTTTAACCCGTGCCTAGGGAAACGACTGCGCATGTCACGTCACTTACAAGCTTAGGCCCTTTTCTCAAATTACATGCATACACACGCGGACGTGCTGTTTTTGCACGTGCGGATTCACTATGCACCCGTGCCGAGAGAAACACCTGCGTGCGTCAAGTGACTTACGTGCTTACGCACTAAAGCCCTTTCCTCGAATTACACGCTGACGTGCTGTTTTTTCACGTGCGGATTCACTCTGCACATCAAGCTGGCCATGTGACAACATACGGAAGACCACAACCAGAAGGCCATTTTCCTGCCCCCCAGATCCCCGAGCTGCCTCCCGCGAGCCATCTGCTGCTGCCTGCTGGCCACGTGCCCTGCTATTTGGTGCCTGCACATCAGCCATCTGCAGGGGTCCAGTTGCTGCAACCACCCCTGCTGGCACAGAAGACTCCCAACTGCTGTTCTATCACTCCACAGCCCAGCACCAGGACCCAGTTGCCCACCCAAACCTGCCTCGGAGGTTGCCATGTCGGGCCAAACTCCATCTGGGACCAGTGGCGATCCCCCAGCAGAGAGGCAGAAGGCTGCCAGCTTCACTGCAGGAGAAGTTGGCAACCTGTGAAAACATAAAAATTGATATGAGGCTGGGAAGCCCAAAAGAAACACACCAACACAGGTTACAAAGGACATACAAGTGCTTTATTTAAAAGCTACAACAGTTACCAAAGTCAATTGACAAACGGATAGCTATTCGGCTCTCAGAGTAACGTAACACACTTCAACGAGGGTTCGATGCATTAGTATAGAGACCGTACATTGGAATACTTGGGCTTTTATATCCTTTATCCAGCCCTTGGCCAACCCCCTCGTGGGTTAACCATTCTTGGGACCAGGCCTAGGGTTCCTTGCCAGGTCAATCCTATAATGTATGCATTTTGATCAGTTCCGCTGATACAGTTGTTCATTTACACACAGGTCAGTGGTAGGACAAGGTCTCAGTTCGCGACCCCGACAAGTGGCCTGCAGGCATATTAATTATTCGTGTGTGCGGAGGTCACAACGGCCAGAATCTCACTCAGAATGTCATTCGGCCTCCATTTTGATGTTCAGGGTGACTTCCACATTACAAGAGAACCTAAAATGGCGGCTAAATCCAAGATGGTGACTTACATTACTTTTCGTTAAGGTCAAGACCTTGCCGCGGAATCTATTTACATGATATTTTAGACAACTTGGCGTAGGCCAATACACATTCAATTACTGCGATAGGAGGCATAATATTATTTCATTTCCAACAATCCTGGTGGAGCAAGTCTTGGTGCATTATGATGCCCTCTTCGGATGACCATGCACCGAAAGGAAGGATGGAGGAGGATCTGGTTGGACATCGTGGGTGCCATCAACGTGGAGGGGGTAGCAACCCACGAGCTGAAACATGTTAATAAGCGCTGGGAGGACTTCAGGTCCAGGACCCTCAGTAAGGCCCGGGCACTCTTGGACGCAGCGGATGCCGGGTCCACCTTACCACCGACCACATGAGGGTCCTGGAACGCATTCACCCAGTGCTTCACCTCCAGGTCCTCGAGAGGCAGACCCGTCTGGAGTCGAGCGGTAAGTGTCCATGCATACTCATTGGACGCAGTGCATTTTGAGGTGTGCCAGGAGTGTGCAGCTTGGACATTTGTCTGACATGGCCCATGTATGGATGTGTATTTGCAGGGACATGACCCTGCTGCATGTGGGTCCAGTCATGTGTGATGCATATCAATGGTGTATGTGTTCCAAAACATAATGCACAACTGCATGTGAAGATGCATACATGTTTGCATGCCTGTGTATGTACTCAGCCATGTTTGGGGTGTGACACATGGATGCTCATCACACCTTCATGTACGTGCATGGTGTACATGTGTGTGTGTCTCTTTGGGGGGGTGTGTGACTGTGAGACGGCATGGATGCATGTGACACAGACTTGTAGGTACCCGATTGTCAGATGTGACATATTTGCCGATGATTGCACTGTGACAGGTGGTGGAGATGTACAGATGTATGTCTGTCTGGTGGCGTGTGTGCATTTGTTCGGCACTCCCCATGCTTGTGATGTCATGCCAACCTTTGGATGTTCATGCAGTTGTGTGTATGGATGCTGCTGCCTGCTGCACGATTCCTGTTAATGTGTGCATGTGTGTAGGTTCAAATGATATGAGTGTTGAGGAGTGTGATGCCATCTGTGAAGTTTGACAATGCCACTCATGTGCAACTGTCATGTGTGTATCAGACCATTGTACAGTGCCCTGATGCCTTTGTTCTATCTCTCCCTGTCTGCAGCGTCAACTGATGAGGAGGGCGGAGACGGTGCTGTGGAGCACAGCGGCAGGGATGCCACCGCCAGCTGGAGACGCAAGGCCCAGCTCCCCTATGAGGTAATCATATCTTCCTGGAGTGAGGAGTCTGGTACTGCATCCATGGCTGCAGCTGCCAAGGAAAGGTCCAAGAGGTGGAGGTTGGAGGTGGACTCCTCAGCAGAAGGGGCAGCTGAGCCCCCACAGGGGCATATGGAGGAAGAAGGGTTGGTGGGGGGTTTGGTTGAGGAGGAGGCCATGACAGCCCCACGCATAGGGCCTGGAAGGAAGGATTCCACTGGTGCTACGGGTGCAGTCCAGGGGCAGGGACAGGAGGCAGCACAGGCCGCCACAGAGGTGCCTGTGTGTAATCCTGTCCCCGATGCTGGGACTGCATCATCCGGCACCAGCAGGGATGCCTTCGCCCAGACCCATTTTCAGGGAATGCGCAAACAACAACTGGCCTTCCTCTCCCTGCGAACGTGGCAATCCGTGACCAGATTGAGCCTGTCCTAGCTAGTTTGACATTGCGTGCACGTGGTATTCGGGATGACATGCAGCGTTCTCGTCAGGACAATGCACATCATTTCAAATACCTGTTCGGGCGCATTGAACTGTTAGGACAGGTCATCGGCACTGGGTTCCTCCATGTGCTGGATCTTCTTACAACCACCTCCTCACCTGGATCTCCTATGCGCCAGTCGTCCTCTGTGCCATCTTCCTGCCCAAGTATCACCTTGGCCCCCTGTGGAGCTGCCCCTAAGCCAGGGGCCAGGCTGGTAGAGGACACATCCCTGCCACAGTTGTGAGTCAGAGGTCCAGCAGGGGTGGCCCCCCCACCAACTGGACCCCAGCAAATGGAGGACATGCAGGCATCAACAAGCAGGGCACATGCACGGCGGCACCAGAGGATTCATTCAGCCTGGATGCCATTGTGGTGCCAGAGGCAGTTGCATTGGAGGCAGCAGCAGGCTCAGCGTGGGAGCCATCATAGCTCGGGGCCATCAACATCCCAGGGGCAGGCATTGGCCGGCGGGCAGGAGGACCCAGGATTCGGAGTGTCTTCCGTGTGGCAGCGGTTGGGCCAGCAAATAGATGCAGAGTGGTGGTGGACGGAGAGGGCATGGCTCACAATGGTCAGGGCAGAGAACTCCATGCACCGGGCTTTGAGGTGGGTTGAGTGCCTTGAGGCAACTCGCAGGGAGTTGGAGGATGCCATTGCTGCATCCCTGTGAGACCTCCAGGCCAGGGAACAGGCCCGCCTCTGGAACATCGACATGGAGTTCGATGATGCCCTGGCCTGGGACATCAAAAAGTGAGCCATCAGACTAGCCCACCTCCTTTGTATATAGTTCTTTAGGTTTAGGTTTCATTTTGTTTTTTATGATTTGGAGTACACAGACTTTGCTCCCATTTTTGTATATAGTTGTGGTTTACATAGGGTTTTCTGTAGGTTTCATTTTGTTTTGGGATCATGGACCCTTCAGACTTTCATTGTAAATAGTTCCGAATATCTACATACTTTCTTTTTGACATCATCCCATGGAGTAATGGTTTTTTATGCTTTTAATTTTGGGATTTTTTTCTATGGACTTTGGCGATGGACCACGTTTCATTTTTCATGTCTTGGATTTTCATTTTTCCTTGGATTTTACTTTCTTTTTCATATTGCATTCATTATTTCTTCATTTGCATGTGTGGTTTTCATGTTGTCATTTTGTTCTATTTTTAATACATTTCATGAATCTTCATTATTGGTGTGGTCTACTCTGATTGGTTTTGTGCATGTCTCTATGAGCATTGGCTCAGTCATGTGTTGCCACTGTAGGCTCTGTAGGGCATTTATTCATGGGCATGCTGGTTCTTTTCAGACTCTCATGGCATGGGTAATTTACTAGGGAGTGGGTGCAGGAGATGGTTGCGTGTTTGTACTGGGGTGTCGGTGGGTGGGATTTGGGTTGGCTTTAGGGCCATGGGTCTGTATTGTTATGACATGGTGTTTGACAGGACATGAATCGGGGCCTGCTGGCAGGTGCCCGTCATTGGTTGGGGGGACTTGAATCAGGGCCTGCTGGCAGGTTGCCGTCAATGGGGGTGGGGTGGAGGGACATGTGTTGGGGCCTGCTGGCAGGTGCTCGTCACTGGTGGGAGGACATGAGTCGGGGCCTGCTGGCAGGATGCCGTCAATGGGGGTGGAGTGGAGGGACTGTGTCGGGGCCTGCTGGCACGTTGCCGTCAATGGTGGTGGGTTTCAGGGACATGTGTCGGGGCCTGCTGGCAGGTGCCCATCACTGGTGTGGGGGACATGAGTTGGGGCCTGCTGGCAGGTGCTGTCACTGGTGGGGGGTCTTGTGTTGGGGCTCACAAGTGCATGGCGCCATGTGGCCTGCCTGCAGGGCATGGTCAGCAGTTGCAGGGTTCCCCCGTGTGATGTGGGCTGCTTGCAGGACATGCCCAGGGATGTAGGGTGGTCCCCCGTGGTGTGGTTTGCCTGCAGGGCATGGTCAGGGTGGATGGGCTGCCTGTGGGGCATGGTCAGGAGTTGCAGGGGTCCCCCCTGTGGTGTGGCCTGCCTGCAGGGCATGGGGAGTGTGGATGAGCTGCCTGCTGGGCATGTCCAGGGCTGATGGGCTGCCTGCGGGGCATGGTCAGGGTGGACGGGCTGCCTGCGGGGCATGGTCAGGGGTTGCAGGGGTCCCCCTGTGGTGTGGGATGCCTGCAGGGCATGGGGAGAGTGGATGGGCTGCCTGCTGGGCATGTCCAGAGGTGATGGGCTGCCTGCAGGGCATAGTCAGGGTGGATGGGCTGCCTGTGGGGCATGGCCAGGGGTTGCAGGGGCCCCCCTGTTGTGTGGGCTGCCTGCAGGGCATGGGGACGGGTGATGGGCTGGCTGCAGGGCATGGTCAGGGGTGTATGGTGGGTCCCCGTGGTGTGGCCTGTATACAGGGCATGGTCAGGGTGGATGGGCTGCCTGCGGGGCATGACCAGGGGTGTAGGGGGAGCCTGTGGTGTGGCTTGCCTGTGGGGCATGAGGAGGGCACACCCGGGAGGGAACACACTGGCAAATAACATGTAATTCTCACTCGTGTACCCCGGAAGACACATATCCTGCTTGTGCCAGTGAATTCACATGGAAAGCTCACTTGCATACCCTGGAATACATGTACCCCGCTCCTGCTAGCGAAATCACGTGTATAGCGCACTCACGTACCCTACATGCGCCAGCAAAATCGCGTGTAATTCTCACTCGCGTGCCCCGGAATACATGTACCCCGCTCGCACCAGCGAAATTGTGTGTAATTCTCATTTGCGTACCCCGAAATAGAAGTACACCGCTGGCACCAGAGAATTTGTGTGGAAAGCTCACTTGCGTACCCCGGAATACACGTACACCGCTCATGTCAGCAAAATCGCATGTACTTCTCACTCGTGTACCCCGGAATACACGTACCCCTGCTCGTGTCAGCGAATTTGTGTGGAAAGCTCAGTCGCTTACCCCCAGATTCACACCGCAGTGTGGTGAGGAGCCACAGGCACCCCCTGCAGCCAACCCACACCACATGGGTCCACCCTACACCCCTGTCCATGACCCACAGGCAGCCCTCACCACAGGGGACCACCCTATACCCCTGTCCATGACCCGCAGGCAGCCCTCACCACAGGGGACCACCCTACACCATTGTCCATGACCTTCAGGCAGCCCTCACCACATGGGACCACCCTACACCCCTATCCATGACCCGCAGCCAGCCCTCACCACAGGGGGCCCCCCTACACCCCTGTCCATGACCCGCAGCCAACCCATCACCCCTGGACATGCCCCGCAGGCAGCCCATCCACCCTCCCCATGCCCCGCAGGCAGACCATGCACCCTAACTATGCCCAGCAGGCAGCCCATCCACCTTCCCCATGCCCGGCAGGCAGCCCATCCACCCTCCCCATGCCCTGCAGGCAGATCATCCTCCCTCCCCTTGCCCTACAGACAGCCCATCCACCCTGACCATGCCCAGCAGGCAGCCCATCCACCCTCCCCATGCCCCGCAGGCAGCCCATCCACCCTCCCCATGCCCCGCAGGCAGACCATCCACCCTCCCCATTCGCCGCAGACAGCCCATCACCCCTGGACATGCCCAGCAGGCAGCCCATCCACCATCCCCATTCCCCACAGGCAGCCCATCCACCCTCCTCATGCCCCGCAGGCAGCCCCTCTACCCTACCCATGCCCCACAGACAGCCCCTCACCCCTGGACATGCCCAGCAAGCAGTCCATCCACCCTCCCCATGCCCCACAGGCAGCCCATCCACCCTCCCCATGCCCTGCAGGCAGACCATCCACCCTCCCCATGCCCCACAGGCAGCCCATCCACCCTGACGATACCATGCAGGCATCCCATCCACCCTGACCATGCCTCACAGGCAGCCACACCACAGGGGACACCCCTACAACCCTGGGAAATGCCCCGCAGCCAGCCTACACCACAGGGGGGACTTTTTCCATGCTATTTGCCTGGCGCAAGTGTGGTACGTATATTCCGACGGGTGCGCTGGGAGTTTTACATGTGATTGGCCTGGTGCAAGCAGGGTGCTTGTATTCCAAGGGGTGCACGGGGAGTTTTACACACGATCGGCCTGGCGCGACCGGGGTATGTGTATTCCAAGGGGTGCAGAGGGAGTTTTACATGCGATTGCCCTGGCGCGAGCAGGGTACGCGTATTCCGAGGGGTGCACGGGGAGTTTTACACACTATTGGGCTGGCGCGAGTGGGGTATGTGTTTTTGCTGGGGTGCACGAGGAGTTTTACACGCGATTGGGTTATCGCGTGAGGGCTGAGTGGCATTTTTAGTGCAAATTCGTTGTTGGGGGGCTGTATGCTGGTCCACTGGCCTTTGCGCCATGTAGGGGATTTGTGCAGATGTTTTTGATGCATGGGGCAGGGTTGGGGGTGCAACTGGCGCTGCTGCAGGGTCCCTGTGCCACGCTGCTCCACGGCTGGTCATGGATGTGTAAATCCATGAATACGTGGTGCATCAAAATGGGTTTTGGTGCACCCAGCTGGCGCAAGCTCTCTCTGTGTGCCAGATGCGTGTGCCACTTCTGCACTTGATTCCATGAATTACCCCCTTTATGTCTTACCCTACAAAACCGATTGCAAACTGTATGGCTTTTTACAAAATTTATCACAGAAAGTGTACTGTAAAATGCAGTATTATAACCCATTTTTTAAAACCTTTTCTCAAGGGGACAATCCCCCCTTGATTGGTTCGCCCTCCCTCACTACTCTATCACTCCTATGCATTTGGCTGGGGGCAGAACAAGTGCCCTTCCTTCTGCAGGCTCTTCTTAATGTGGGCCCTTCTACGTTAGCTCCAGGCCCCACTTGTTACAGAATAATGGCTATACTTCTGGTGAGTTGGGGTGAAATATGGATCTAATGGGCCAAAGTAAGGCGTAATATCTATTCAGCCTCCTGGGTTTAGGGAGGGGGCGCTAGGACGGGGGGATCAGTAGCACAATAGGTTTAACATCCCGTCTCACTAACAGTTTTCAAAACTGCCATCCAGTCCCCCAAAATGTTGAGGCTGGCTCCGCCCCTGTTTGGCACCCCAACACACCACTCGCATATGGGCCCTGGAAAGAATGTCAACAGCCTGCAAGGATGACCCAGGAGTGACTCTTTCTTCCAGTATTTGAACACAACCAACAACTTAGGAATGTAATCAGTGGAGCTCAAGAGTAGAGGGAGAGGAGAGGGTTTGAATGACTCGCTGACACAAAACCTGCCACAGCCCAATGCAGGCCTTATGAACTGCCTCTGGCTAGGAGGTTAGGCTCTGGCATAGCAGGATGTGATGGAAATCGTGTCAAAATGGTATTTGTGTGGTAGTCTGACAAAAAAAAACACATTTCAAAGAAAACTAGTGAATGTAAGTTTAAACAGCATTTTTGAGTTTAGAAGTGACCCACGTTATTGCTACGCCTATGATTAGTAACTGTAGCTATGTCATTTTGCAGACAATGAAGAGGAAGTCCACGGAAATCTCTTCCTTCTTTTTGAAAAGTAGTAGTGGAGATGCAGTGAGGATGAATGTTAGTGAGGACTCAGAGGAAGAGAAAGATAACATAATCGAGCAAGCTAATGAACAGGCAGAGCTAAAAGAAGAATGTGACAGCGACGAACAGGCAAAGCCAGCAGCAGGGACAGAGAACAGGGAAGAAGCAGCATGGCATGAAATTGAGGAACAGGCAGCAGCAACAACAAAGAGAGGGCGAGGCAGGACTCAGCTCGAGCTATTCAAACTGTTCCCGGACCAACAGGTGAAATTATGACGGTGTGGCAGTGTGACCCTGATAATAAAATAGATGGCTGGCTAATGAGTAACTCGTGTTTCATTCTTCTAGTTATATCCCAGTCAAGAGGAGAGGAGCCCAAACAGCCACATCTGAAGTGTTTCCCTCTGACCGGTCCAGGGGGTAGAAGACAGGCCCATATAAATGGCGGGAATACTCTTATAGTAAAGATTCTGCCTACTGCTATGCCTGTTGGCACTTCAGTCTCCCCTCCTCAGATGATTTGGTGTTTACATCTGAAGCAGGATTCAGAAATTGGAAAAAAAGCAACTTACAAAGATGGGGGGGTTGTAGGCCATGGCAAATCAGGATCACATTCTATTGCTATGCTAGCATGGGCATAATATGAAAAGTCAGTTGCAGGCAAAGGTTCTCTCTGAGCCTCCTTAAATGCAGAATATAATAAAATAGTGAGGTAAAATAGAGAGTACCCTAAAACTGTTGGAGAAACCCTGCTCCTCACAGCTACGCAAAACATTGCACAGAGAGCACATAAAGAAACAGAAGGCCAGAATAAAGGAAATGTACTCTTTATTACGGAACTGCTAGCCAAGCATGATCACATAGTCAAAAGAAAAAGGACAAGTCAAAAGAATGCAACATACCTTGGGCACAGTACACAAAATGAAATAATTGATTGCCTGGCTGAAATTGTCCGCACCTCAGTAATTAATGAAGTTGCGCAAAGGGGGGCTTTCAGCATTATGGTCAACAAGACCAAAGACAATGCCAAGAAGGAACAAATGTCCTTGGTAATTCGATATTATTACAATTGCTCAATATGTGAAAGTTTCCTCACATTTGAAGCAACAGAGCGAATAGATGTTGCAGCGATTTCACAGAAAATTATACAAATACTTCAGAAGTATGGCTTTGACTACATGTTTATGTTTATGTTTATTTTATTTATATAGCATAAACCACCTACTAGGGCAAGCATATGATGGTACCTCTGTCATGAGTGGAACGAACACAGGAGTGCAGGCACACAATAAATCAGAGGTCCCATTAGCTTTTAATGTTCACTGCAATGCACATTGCTTAAAATTAGTGTTAGTTGACAGTGTAAAATGCACCCCTGAAGCCTATTGTTTCTTTTCTCTTCTGCAGAAACTGTATGGGGGTAATTCATAGAATTTAGCGCACAAGTGGCGCACGTGGCTGGCGCACAGTGTGCGCGTGCGAATCTCTGCGCCAGCCGCGTGCGCTAAAATCCATTTCCGTGCACAGCGTATTCATGGATTTTAGCTACCAAAACCAGCCGTGGCACACAGTGGGGCAGTAAACCTGCAGCAGCGCCAGTTACGCCCCCAAGAATGCCCCTCGCGCAGAGAAAAGCTATCAGAATCCCCAATCCAGCGCAAAGGGCTGCCCTAACCCTGTACCAGCACGGCAAGCGGGGTACGTGTATTACTGGGGTTCGCGGGAAGTTTCACACACGATTGGCCCTGTGCGAGCGGGTACGTGTATTACTGGGGTTCGCGTGAAGTTTCACATGCGATTTCAGCACGGTACGTTCTCTTTAAATTAGAATTTGGATAGCACTTACTTCTCTCCCTCGATCTCTCTCCATAGTTGCTCTGTTCCTCCCCCGCCCGCCCTCCAAATCACTCATTGGTCATGCGAATTACACACATGACTGGAATGCCCATTTTAGAGGTGCTCCCAGAGCAGCCTTGCCCACGCGGCCAGCAAAGGGCCACAGCAAAGAGCAGCTCTCCTCTGGGCAGCTCATGTTCCCTATTTGCCCCTGTTTAGCCATGGATGCAGGAAGGGACATCCTACAGTGACAACTAAGGTAGGGAGGTATGGTCGTGGAACAAAGCCATGACTGCACTCTAGGAAAACCCTGCCACTCCTATACTATTACCTGCCGAAAACAATGTACAGATTTACACTGTGCTGTTTGGTTTACCATGATACAATACAGTAGGGTGACCAACCCAGTTACACTGGGAAAAGGGGGGGAGTAAGTAATGCACTGCACCTGGCAAGCCTACTGACCCCAAGTTAACTCATACTCCTGTACCGCTGAATCCTCTCACACATCGTATGTTTGGATACTTTTGGAAACTAGGTGTAATTTCAACACAGTGTAAGCCTTGTATCTAGGTGTTTTTTCAACACAGTGTAACTGTTGTATCTATGTGTATTTTCAAAACAGGAAATGCTTTGCATCTAGGTGCATTTTCAACATAGTGTATGCTCTTTCTATAACTGTATTCTCGACATAGAATACACTGTGAATCTAGGTTTCTTTCCAATGCAGTGTATGCTTTTAATCCCGGTGTATTTTCATCACAGTGTAAGCATTGTATCTAGGTGTTTTTTCAACACAGTGTAAGCATTGCATCACAATATATGATGTGAATCTAGGTATATCCCCAAAGCAGTATATGCTTTGTATCTAGGTGTATTCCCAACCCAGTACATACTTTCATTTAGGTGTATTTGCAACACAGTTTAGGCTCTGTATGTAGGTGTATTCTCAACACAGTATATGCTTTGAATCTGGTTATATTCCCAATGCAGTGTATGCTTTGTATCTAGGTGTATTTACAACATGGTATATGCTTTGAATCTAGGTACATTCCCAACACGGTGTATGTGTTGTATCAAGGTGTATTTTGAACATAGTGCATGCTCTATATCTGGATGTATTCTCAATGCACTATATACTTTGAATCTAGGTGTATTCTCAAAGCAGTACATGCTTTGAATCTAGGTATTCTCCCAATGTAGTCTATGCTTTTTAATCTAGGTGTATTTCAACACAGTGTATGCTTTGTAGCATGCTTTGCATCTAGGTATATTCCGAAAGCAGTGTCTGCTTTGTATCTAGGTGTATTTTCAACACAGTGTATGCTTTGGATCTAGCTGTATTTTTCAACACAGTATATGCTTTTACTCTAGGTACACACCCAACACAGTCTATACTTTGAATCTAGGTATATTCCAGGCATGGTCTATGCTCTGAAGATAGGTGTATTCACGACACAGTCTGTGCAGTCTACACCTTGAATCGAGGTATATTTCTACACAACAGTGTATGCTTTTCATCTAGGTTTTTCAACGTAGTGCATGCCCTAAATCTAGGTATAATTTGTGCAACAGTGTATGACTTGATTCTAGGTGTATTTCTCAGGACAGCATATGCTTTAAATCCAACTGCATACTCTGGACAGTGTAAGTATAGGATCCAGGTATATCCTTTCCTCTCCACTTCATCACTGCTTGTCTTTGTGAATGTTGAAACAGAGCCACTGTTGTAGTCAGGTGAACTATCACTTTATAAACTCTTCTTAACGCATACAATGTTTCAATTTCGATTTGCATGATCTGTACTACTCACTGGGTGGCACATGGCTGTGCGCTTAAGTTGTCATTTTGACAGGAATGAGCCCGGGTGAGTTTAAAAATTCAAATTCAAATGAATACTAATATTTAGACTAATATTTGCTAATACACAGGGAATGTTATACCTAGGTGAATGCTGACAACCCTAACGCTACTGAATGCCACTGACCCTACTCAAACCTATTTAGTTCCCAACACAGACACTGGCCATCCCAGATGAAATCTTACAACAGAAAGAATATAATATAAACACCACTGAAGAATCTCTGATAGCAGCAGTACACACCACCTCATATCAAACTCTGCCTCCCCCGACAGTGTCTCCGTACATAATGCAGACTAGATGTAAGACTATAACCGCTAGTCACCAACAAGAATCTGGATACCACAAGAAGACTACCATCTATGTGAACAGATACAAACTCTCAATCCACTGAAAGGAGTCACAACCACAAAGAAACCAACAAGGGAATCAGACAACTGACCACCACGGATAGGCTATTGCCTCTGTGAACAAGGTACAACAGAACACAAACAGGAGACCCACGGGGAAAGATAGCCACACAGGACACCAAAAGGAAGACACACACCCTGGTCAAAAAGGAATCCAAACATAAAAAGACAAACACACAGGAACCCACAAGGGAACTCACAATAACACTTCACCACAGGAAGGCTAACGCCTCTGTAAACCAGACCCATATACATCAAGACCCAGCCAAGAAGCCTCAAAAGGAAAGACAGACACACAGGACCCAACCAGAAAATACCTAACCAAAGGAGCCATTCACAACTCCTAAACCCAATTCAAATATAATAGCTGACAAACAGGGATAACCCACAGGAAGCACAAGAGGTCATTTGAACCACAGATTGCCACAGGGAAGCTTAGCCAAGGTGAACCCGTACTATTACAACTCCTCTAGTACACTTAAGTAAAGAGCAAACCCAAGGAACCACAGGAAGACCTTTGCAACTGGTGTTACCACACAATCTACAAATCCACAGATTCCCACAAGATTCCCACAAGAGAAGATCAAACTACAGAATCACATGAAGGCCTTCGGAACTGTGAACCAGACACCAACACAACTATGGATTGAATAAACCCCACGGGAAAACACAGCGACACAGAATATGCCACATACCAGGAAAGAATGATGTGCAAGAAAACACCAAAACAGTACAAACAAAATCCTGATACAGACAGCCATCAGGGGACAACACGCCCACATGCCCAACTGAAATAAACTCATCCATGAGATTGAGACCAACATCGCTCTACCTAACACCCTACCTGTCAACCCACCACCCACCTGGACAACAACCAGCAATCAAGAACACTAAACACATCAGCAGGATAACAGGTCTCCAAAGGGAAAGTTGTGAGATATACAGAAACATAACAAGAGGAAATGACACCACTACACCATACATCACAAAAAAACGGCATGACCAAAGGGACCATCAACAAGAAGAGGATCAAGAAGAAAACATCAATTGAATATGGAACCTAACCAAACCACTTAAAGGAGAAACAAATTCCACAGAACAAAACATCCAATGCAAATGTAATAATGAACACTGGTACAAAGACCATCAAAAGACACAGCCAAAGACCAAGCAGACCACAATAAACAAAAAGATACACTGCAACTTAATCAACACCAGATCAATGTCCAAACACAAAACAGAAATCTACGATCTAATGTGCAACTGAGGGATAGACATCCTATTCCTCTCAGAAACCTGGCTAACACAAAACTACACAGTTATAGTGCATAGCTGCCTGCCCAACAACTTCATATTAAAGCAAGCCAACAGTGAAGGAAAAAGAGGAGTGGGACTCGCCTTGGCAAACAAGGACCATCTAAAAGTAAGAACAATCCCAACCACTAAACATCTCAAACTGTGAATCACTTGTCTTACACCTAGCCTCAGACCTCCAAACAAATCAAACATGTATACCCATCTACAGGCCACCAACCTATGACGCAACGTTCATAGACACATTCATAGAAGCTGTCACCAACATGGTCATTGGCAACAGCCACCTGATCTTTCTTGGTGGCTTTAACACCTGGTTCGAAGAAAAGACCATAAATTCACCCAAAACATTAACCAACCAATTGGTGACAATGCAACTGTGACAAATGGTGAACGAGTGATGCACACAGCAGGCCAAACTCTAGATACAATCTTTGGCAACAAAACGTTTATTGCAACAGTTCCCCCAATCCATATACTCTGGAGTAATCACCTCATTATACCCTTTGTTATCCAAGCACCATCAAGAACACCCATGGACCTTCGTACTGGGCCTCCAATCTGGAAAAGAAACTGGAGTACCTTCAATGGGTGGACCTTAAAGTGAAACTGGAAGCCACAAAACCATGAATCACCACCCTAGACTGAACTGGCATTGAAGAAAGAACAGAAATAATCCTCAACTGGATCAGGAAAACAATAGATGACATTGCACTGGAAAAACCTTTCAACCCATCAAGAAGGAGAATGGTGGCTTAATGGTTCACATCCCACCTCAAAGCATTGAAAAACAAACAGGAAACTAGAACAAGAAAGGAAGCTAAGAACATGACTAAAAATCACATATCAAAAACAGATCAGACTATACAAAGCAGAAACACTCAAAGTGAAAAAGAAACACTACAATGAATGGAACGCAAAAGCAGGCAACACTCAGAAAGAACTGTTCAGCATCAAAAACACGAGGAGAAACCAAACCGGATGTAACAACTCTCCAGTCCCTACACAGAAACTGTGCGACAAGAGACAAATTCAATAGTCTGGTGAACAAAAGCAACAGAGCAGGTTCTCCAACAGATCCCTGCGCACAAGACATCTACAAATCCATCCTAGCACTGAGAACACCAGCATAATACTACCTCAGCCTCTCCAATCTCTCAATAGCAACTGGAACAGTACCAGAAGCCTTCAAAACAGCCAAAATAAAACCACTTCTTAAAGATACATTGGGTAACGGGGAAGACCTCTCCAACTACAGACCTATCTTAAACATTCAATACCCGACAAATCTACTAGAAACCTTTCTGTATAAACAAATGTCAAAAAAACCAGATAGTAGATCAAGTGCAAATAGGCTTCTGACCCATGAGAGGAACAGAGGCCATACTGCTATTTAGATGACATGATCTAAAAACCAAAGCAGGCTCCAACACAAACTCAGCATTAAAACTACTCAATATCTCTGTAGTCTTCAACACCATCATCAATGACACCCTTATCAAACAATTAGAAGATAGAGGAATCGGCAACACAGCCCTTCTGTGGCTAAATGTATTCCTGACAGAAAGAACCGAAACAACATGGCTAGCACTATTCAAATATACACCTCAGAATAAACATGTGGAGGCCCATAGGGCTTATTGGTGTCGTTGCTACTATTCAATATCTGCATGAAACTCCTAAACATGGCCTCACCTGCTACAACTCTGCAGACGACACCCAAATAATGTACAAAATCAGTGCCAGTGAAGAGAACCCCACACTAATGGACTGTCGCAAAGAACTAAATCAATGGATGAGCTCCAACAAACTTAAACTCAAACCAGACAAAATGGAAATCTTGATTACAACCAATGACCGGGTGAACAGCCACCACATACCATGGCCCACCTAACTGGGAAACCCCCAGAACCATCCAAAGTGGTCAATAATCTTGGTATCCTAATGAACAATGAGCTAACACTTGAGCCACAGGTCAATGCGATAATTAAGAAATGCTTCTTCCATCTGCACACAATCAATAAAAGATACTTCCTGTACTCCTTCACACAGGAACATTTGACATCATGTCTCGTCATGTCAAGAATAGATTACGGCAATAGCATCTACCTCAGAATGCCAGAATACCTGTTGAGGAAACTACAATGAATACATGACCTGGCTGCATGACTTCTTCTTAAACTCACCCAAAGAGACCACATCACACCAGTGCTGAGGATGCTACATTGGCTGCCAGTAATAAAGTGAATCGCCCTCAAAACACTCTTCATAACAGACAGAGCAATCCATGGCCAAGGTGCGGAATTCATACAGGAGAAAATCATCATTCACAAACCAGCATGAACACTTAGATCTAGCAATGACATTCATCTCGAACTAAAACAATACTCAAAACAAAAACCTGGAGGATCAGCACTCTCCTGCGTAGTCCCTCCGAAAGGAAATACGTACAACAGACAACCACCTACATTTGGGGAAGCTATTAAAAACCTGTTTCTTTAACTCCCAAGATGAAGAAAACATCTGAGCGACAAAATTCACCCACTGCATAGCAAGTAAAATACACAAAAAGACATCTCCCAAAACCCATGGCAACCCAGACATAGGCCAAGTTGGACAACCCTCAGTGTGGCCACGGTACTGAGCCTAGCCGAATTTGATTCAACTGTCAACTAACCCTATAAAAACTCAATATTCTGCATACTCATTTTCAAACTCTAAACAAAACACACCACTACCTCTACCGCACCACAAACTGCACACACTCCACAACACCCAAATTGAAACCAAACACAATAACACACAAAGTACCCATGCCACAAAACTCAATCATACCTCAACATCACATGGCATCTAATAACCAAAAACACACTAAAGCGCAGTGATCGGTCTCAATCCCACTAACAAACCCCCACAAACCTCCTTCCATTGCAAATCCATGAGGGCACCAAGAGTCCACGCAAGTGGCAGCAGTGTGCGGTACAAGACCAGATAACATAACATAACATTGTGTTTTAAAGAAAAGTGTCAAAGGCCTTCTTTCTATGATTTTGTGTGTTTGTTTTCTGTGATGACAGTGTTGTCCTTTTGTGTCACCAATATAGGGCACAAATTATTCTTCCTACATTCTGAGACCCTGCTCTTCCCACAACGCCTCTCTCTGGTTCAGCTTTTCTATCTATACATACACAGTTGCAGGAGGTACTGCGGAAACCTGTGTGTACCGCCCACTGCTAGAGAAGAAAGAGAAACATGTGTGTACATGAGATATAGGCCTCTCTCCAGGAAAACGGTGAAAACACTGCTTTTCGAGAAGCTGTTTACCAATGGTTGGATGATTTGTTGCCTGCGTAAATCCACCCCTGCACTTAGCTTTACCTGCTTTTCTTCAGCTATTTCACACTGGACTGTTATTATACCATAGCTCTCAACTCATATACTTGCAATCAGATGACTCACCCGCCAAGCCAACCTATACGCCCATTTACTTCAATGGGCGCTCACCTACCCAAATTAAACTCTGATGTTTTCACCCACCTTGACAACACAAAAGATTGAGAGTTATATTATACTTACCTGTAATGCTGAATGTTGCTTTGACATGAAGGTTAAAACATTCTTCCCTAAACCACGTTTTTAATACTTTAACTCTTCTCTACCTCTGTGGTTCCTACTCTTGCCTACTTCCCCTATCAAACTTGGAGGTGGGCCATTATCCTTTCACCTACCCTCCCACTTTCTACTTCCATATTTCCCCACCCCAACCATACACCCCATGCTCTCTTAGATACCTTGCATATGTGTGGAGCATTATAAAACACCACATCAAAAGAAATAAGC
Source organism: Ambystoma mexicanum (assembly GCF_040938575.1). NCBI lineage: Eukaryota > Metazoa > Chordata > Amphibia > Caudata > Ambystomatidae > Ambystoma > Ambystoma mexicanum. The sequence goes on along the minus strand of NC_090933.1, from coordinate 220,932,227 downwards.
CAAACCGTCTCAAATCAAACACAATGCTTGCCCTTGGAAGCTTTCCTTCTGTACCACACCATATAATGCTCACACAAATGAAGCATATTGACTTAATTCATTTAAAAAAAGAAGATAAATTGAAACTAATATGAAGTACACTATGATAGCTAGCATTCATTTTGTGGTGGGACAGCATCCAGTTGAAATACCAAGATCGGAATACGTGCATGCATGCCCTCTCCTCCTGATTGGTAATAATGAGAACATGGGCATTAATCAAGTTGACAGACCACAAAATCAGAGTGAACAACTCATGTCTGCCCGGCATAAGATTAAATGCACACATATCCATGAACAGCACTGAAAGCCCTACTCTCTCGCAAGACCGTTTCATGGTAAAAAGTGGGCACACTTGCTGCAGACCATGCAAGCTGCAGCAGGGCACAATATGAATCCCAGTAACATAACATTACTTGCACCACTAAGCATTGAAAAGGCACAACCAATGTAATCTGGGCCCATCACTACTGACCTGACAGTAGTGTCTTGTATGCCTGTTAATGTGCTCCCATCAAGCTCAAAAGTAATGTCGCCAAGCAACATTAATATGTTTTCTTTAATCATCTCACTTTGTATTTCCTTAAATTGTCTTTCTCTCTCACTCACTCTTTCTTCTTTTCTTCCATTTCCTTAATGTATTTACTTACATCACTTTCTCTTTATTCTTCTTTCACCCACCATCCGGCTTCACCTGCCTCACCTAACAGGGCCTGGAAACAAACCCTGTCATAATATGTATTTGAATTTAAATAACCAACAAACTCCAACCATGCAGTATCATTTGACATGGTAGTTTGGGATTACATATGGATTCTGATAGGTTCCCTTCACTTACTCACATCCACCAGGAGGCCTCTCTTTTCTTTCATTGGCCTACTGAATGTTGTTTGTCATAAGGGGATATATTACGTATGAGGTAGCCCTTAAAATTGGAAAATAAAAATGTGTCTGAAATATAAATTTCCCTTTTAATTATTTGTGGTATGAACATGTGATGTTAATGTCATGCGCTTACTGCGGTTGCAGTCCCAGAGTTGGGCTCCTTTCAGGCCCCTGTTTTAGTGCCGACTCTGGGGCCACCTTGCCTCCTCACCTCCATGTCTGCTGGGGTCACTGGGGTGCCACCGTTCTTCCACACTGCCATCATGGCTCTGTGGCACTTCCGTCAACCTGCCCAGGCCCGTTTCTGCACAGCGCTCCTTGCGGCATTGTTGGCAGTTGCCATGGCGCCTCTTGGACGATATGATACATTCCCACTCATGTGACCAGCACCAGTTCACATTACAAGACACAACCAGGAAGAAGCCCATAAAAGCCCCAACCATCCACAATTCAGTGCTTCTCAGCTATCCTTGTGAGTGGTGTTTTGGGTGTTGCTTCCTGATTTCCTGTTTCTGTGGTTTTGACCTTGGCTCTTGTCTACTGGATTGCCTTTGGATTGTCCCTGGATTGTTTGGCTGTCCTTCTGATTTTTTCTCCTGGTTTTTCCTCACTTTTTTTTTTCTATTTCACATTGCTTCTGTATTTTCCTTGTGCTTTGGTGACCTGGATTTGCTTCTGGACTCTGAAAGTACTTTGGGTTCTGTTTCTTTTGGATTTTTTCCCTGGTACTTACTACTGGAACATTGACTGGAACACTCTCCATTATTTTGCACTCATTCCCTGAGGGAGGTTTTCCCATGTCTGGGTGTTTCCCTTTCCTCCATTCTACCTCCTTCTGGTGCTTTTATAGGTAGGTTGCAATACCTGTTTCCATACATTGTTGTAGTGCAAATTATTGTATCCTAATAGTGCTCCTTTCTTTCCGGCTGCCTGGGGATCAGGTGCTGCAGTTCCAGTCCACCTGTGGCCCTAATAACTGGTCAGGGAGTGCTTTTTACTTCTCTGACCGGTGCTTGGGAACAGAGGCATTTAGTCCACTCTGGAGAAAACGACTTGAGAGTTAATAAGAATTATATATTCAGACTTGCAAGAATATTCTGAATCAGGAGACATCCTTTATATTCTTGTGCAGCTTATGCACATTTACTAATGTTTCAAGCATTTTAATATATCCTTTTTATATGTATGTTAGTAGTGCCTTTTTGCTGAATATATATATATATATATATATTTTTTTTTTTTTTTCAAAACAGACAAATGTTTTTAATGTTTTACTCAAAAATGTAATTCCCACTTGCCCTCTTCAAATGCATTATTCGGTGCAAATTTCTATTGTACAATGTAGCTTAGAATTATGTGTTGTTAGAGTTTTGTTATTAACAGAACCATCTGCTGCCACAAACAAAAGACCCTTTTAATAGGCTACTTTTCTGGAGCATGATGCCTTAGTGCTCTGTCAGGTCGAACATCAGGGGCTGTTCAAGTCATCTGCTTTTTTGAAGTCACAATTACTGAATGACATTCATCAATCTGTTGTCAGGGTGACCTTCGGATGAACTTAAAACAAGAAAGCCCTAAGTTTGAAATATATGTTGGCTTCTTTTTTTCATATTTTACAGAGAGGTTTTTGTCCTGGGTACACACAACTGTGCCACTAGCCTTTGTAATGCCTCTTTCATAATTATGGATAACGGGAATGTTTTCAAGAAAGCAGATCCTTGCATAATTATGAAGTTTAGGTGAACCAAAGTTCACCACTTCGATTCACAGTACATAAAATGCTGCAAGAGATATAGTGTTGCAAGTAACAGAAATATGCCTTTGCCTTGTCTTTATTTATAATAACACTTAAACAATAAATAGTTCTGTTAATAAATATACTACATCTCTCCTGTGATTTGAAATGACAGTTTATCCATAATTGTTTTGTTGAATACTAAAATACAAGTTTTACCGATTATGATCTTCCATTTTTATATGACAACAAGCCATAGAAGCTACTTTGTATTAGCTCATTTCGTTTTGAGTAAAACATTTGGCCTGCTTATGTTTGAGAACAATTACTTGATTTGCCAGTGTAAAGCCATTGTGAATTCATAATGTTTAATGGAAAGCATACATTCGATACAATAATTACTTACAGACATGCCGTCTCATTGTTTTGTTTGTGATCCTACAATTCCCCAAGGGAAACACATAGTACTGCATCTTGGAGCCCCTTCATCCACCCTCCTTAAAGCCCATCTAGTAGTGGCCAGACCACCTCAGTACGCCCTTCATAGCAAAGATGGTGAGTGCCTATAACTCACCACAGTGGAGGGAATATGGGGAGGATTGGAATTCAGAGAATGTTTCTCAGTTTACAGTTGGTTGGGAATAATTCCTGTAGGGAATTCAGAGTAGGGATTCCAGACTGGGCAGAGTCCTGGTTGTGTCCATAGGAACAACTCAGCATGCACCTTGTTCAGGGTGCAATATCTAGGAGCCAGTCAAATGAATTACATTGAGAATCAGAGAACAAATCAGAGTATTTAGTATTTAGTATTTTATTTATTTCTATAGCGCACCAGGCCCAGGGGCATCCGGGCGCTTAACTTAGTTACAACAAGATGAAAGCATGACAAGGCAATGTGACAGAGTATTACAAGATTATTACAGGAAGATTTACAAAATTTACAACATATACATTCAAATGAATATCGATAAGGCAGTGATTTACAGGATAGTTAATAAGGGATGCCGAGTAGGTCAAAGTGCAAGTAGGGCAGTAAGCTGATGTTAGCAGTCTTGGGCGGATAGCCATGCTTTGGTAAGGTATTTGAATTTCAGGAAGGAAGGTTCTGCTCTAAGGTCATTGGGGAGTGAGTTCCAAAGTTTGGCTGCCAGGATGGGGAAGCTGGTTCCACCAGATCTTAGGAGATTAAAGCGCGGGATGACAAGGCAGTTGGCTTGGGCCGCTCTGCGAGGTCTGGTGGAATTGTGGAAAGAGAATCTGTTTGCCAGGTAGCGAGGGGCTTGGTTGTGGAGGCATTTGTGTGTGAGAGCCAAGGACTTCAAGGAGATGCGCTGTGGGATAGAGAGCCAGTGCAGGTTGCGCCTGGTGTCAGATATATGCTGGCGCCTAGGAATGTTAAGGGCCGCTCTGATCGCATTGTTTTGGACAATTTGTAGCTTATTTAAGTTGCGGAGATTAGTACCTAGATAGAGGGCATTACAGTAGTCAACCTTGGATAGAACAAGGGTCCTGGCCAAGGTTACACAGTTGGCAGTGGTTAGGAACGGGCGACAGGCGGTGATGAGCTTGCAAGTAAGCGCTGCTGCAGATGAGACTGCGTTGGATTGTCTAGTCAAGGATAGGGTTGAGTCGATGTAAATCCCAAGGGTTTTCGTGTCCTTAGCAATCGGGATGGTATTCCCATCGATGGTGAAAGACTTGAAGGCAGGGTTAAGTTTAGTGAGTTTTTGTGGTGAACCAAGAATGAGGAGCTCTGTCTTTTCATCATTTAGGCAGAGGCCGTGCTGGGCCATCCACGCTTGGATGACCTGGTAGATGGCGTTGATGGCAAGGGAGTCAGTTGTGTAATCGCCTGTGATGGGGATGAGTATCTGTGTGTCATCAGCGTAATTGGTATACGTGACGCCCAAGTGATCCAAAATATCGAAAAGGGGTTTGGTAAACACGTTATATAACGTGGGCGAGATACAAGACCCTTGAGGCACACCACAGGCGACCGGAGCGGGTGGTGCGGCCGCAAGTGGGGAGAATACACGCATAGATCTATTATCCAGGAAGGATCTGATCCAAGTGGCGGCATTTTCTGAGAAGTGTGCGGCTGATTTGAGGTGATGGCAGAGAATTTTGTGATTGACGAGATCAAAAGCAGCAGAGAGGTCCAGGAGAAGTAATAATGCCAGTTTGCCTTTGTCTTTGAGATCTTCGATCTGCGTTTTTAAGTCAATAAGGGCGGTCTCAGTGCCATGGCGAGGCCGGAAGCCTGATTGCCTGAGTCCCAGAAGTTTATTAGATTCAAGGTATTCCTGAATTTGTAGGTAGGCCGCGCGGTCGAGGATTTTTAGTAAAAAAGGTACAGTGGTAATTGGTCTGTAGTTTGTGGGTATACTGGGATCGAGGGTAGGTTTTTTCAGAAGCGGGATGACCCATGCATCCTTAAGATTGTCCGGTACAATCCCAGAGCTAAAGGAGGAGTTGATGAGCGTAGAGATGAAAGGTGCTAGGTCGTGAGCAGCTTCCTTGATAATAGGTGCAGGACAGAGGTCACCCTGACAATTGGACGGTTTAAGGCTAGTGATAATCTTTTCCACTTCGAGAATGGAGAGTGGAGAGAAGCTAAAAGGAGTCAGAGAGTCTGTGATAGAGGGGTTTGTGGTAGGTATAGGGATCTGTAGAGGGTTGGATTGAAGGCTAGATTGTTTGTTGTTAATTTTAATTTGGAGAGTGGCAATCTTACCTAGGAGAGCTTCTTGGATTTTGGAGCACCAGGTGCTATCTTTGGTACATGTGTCAGGTGGGGTAACAGGAGTTTCAAGTTCTTTTAGAATTTTAAACAATTCTTTGGTGTTAGATTTGGCTTGCTCGATGCGTTTGTTATATGTGTCTTTTTTTGCCTGGAATATAGCTTCCTTGTAGTTAAGGGTGGCCAGGAGTACGCGTGATTTGTTAGCTAGAGAGTGATTGCTTCTCCAGTGGGATTCTGCAATTCGTTTTTCTTTGCGTAGTGCTCTGAGATGGGGAGTAAACCAGGAGTTTAGGTGGGCTCGAGGTTTGGATTTTCTCAGTTTCGAGGGTGCAATGGTGTCTAAGGCTGTAAGCATGGCCCGGTTGAAGGTGTCGACCAGGGCTGTAGGGTCAGAGCATGATGGATCCAGAACATTAAGAGCTGGAAGGAGGAGGGGTAGGAGTCTATCGCAGGTAATGTTGCGTTTGTTACGGGTGGCCATAGCCGGGGCAATGTTGTGAGGGAGGCTGATAGGTTTGGACTCAATATTGAATGTAATTAAGTTGTGGTCTGTCCAGGCGCACTGTTGGTTGGAGGTGATGTTGATGGGACAGTTGAGGGCGGCTAGCCAGTCAAGGGTTCTGCCCTTGTTGTGGGTAGGTTGGTTTAGGAACTGAGTGAATCCAGCATTAGTGAGGATGTTGTCAATAGACGAAGCAGCGGTGTCCTTGGGGTCGTTGAGGCCTAAATTGAAATCCCCCAGTATCATAACCTGGGAGGTAACTTTGGTGCTGTGTGTGAAGATGTTGGAGAGGTCCTCCGCGAAGGTAGATAGTGGGCCGGGTGGCCGGTAGAGTAGATGAAAGGTGATAGAATGGTTGGGTGTGAGAGCTAGTTTAGCAGTCAGTGCTTCCAGAGTGGAGGAGTGATGTGTGGCTGAGAGGTGGAAGTTCAAAGCGTTTTTGTGGATGATGGCGATGCCACCTCCTTTAGATTGGATGGAATTACGGTCATGTCTGATAATGTTGTAGTCAGGAGGGATAGCGAGGGAGAGAAGAGGACCTGAAGCTGGGTGGAGCCAGGTTTCAGTGATTGCTAAGAAGTCGAGGTCAAGGTTGAGGATCAAGTCAGCTACTTCTAGGGCGTGAGCCGGGAGTGATCTGGCGTTGATTAGCGCGCCTTTGATGTTGTTTAAGTTAGGGGAGTTGGAAGATGGTGGTAGATTAGGTGAAAGTGTAGGTGGTGACAGAGGGAGAGGCAGTTTGATGCGGTGAGCTGAGTGATGGGAAGCGTGGGTGAGACGCGAGCCAAGTCTAGCATTTCTCAAGGAGATAGAGCAGGGTAGGTTAGGTAAAGGTCTGGTGGCGAAGTGCTGGATCCAGAGGGCTGGGTTGTTAAGATAAGGGTTGGTGTGGTAAGTGTGGGATGGCATAGTTGAGGTAAGATGCAAGTAAGAGTAGTAAATAGAGGTGGTGGTGTGGTAAGGTGCGGTGCAGCCAGGGTGCAGTATAAGGATGAGAAGGGTAGGCAGCAGTCTGGTCAGTAGTGTACTGAAAGAGTACAGTGGTGAGTTTGCAGTAGTTAGACTGTTGGTGGGGGGCATGTTGACCTGGTAGAGTCTAAGCGCGCGTAGTATGGTAGGGAGAGCGAGGGCGACCATATGACATTTACACAGTAGCACTGGTCAGTTAATGACCATAAGGCACGACACAATTGCAGTGGTCAGTTAGCGACCATAGGGCATGACACAATTGCAGTGGTCAGATAACGACCATAAGGCACAACACAATGGCAGTGGTCAGTTAATGACCATAAGGCACAACACAATGGCAGTGGTCAGTTAATGACCATAAGGCACAACACAATGGCAGTGGTCAGTTAATGACCATAAGGCACAACACAATTGCAGTGGTCAGTTAATGACCATAAGGCACAACACAATTGCAGTGGTCAGTTAAAGACCATAAGGCACAACACAATGGCAGTGGTCGGTTAACGACCATAAGGCACAACACAATGGCAGTGGTCAGTTAATGACCATAAGGCACAACACAATTGCAGTGGTCAGTTAAAGACCATAAGGCACAACACAATGGCAGTGGTCAGTTAATGACCATAAGGCACAACACAGTTGCAGTGGTTGGTTAACGACCAAAGGGCACAGCCAGTATCAGTCATGAGACATACCACATTAGGGGCAGAAAGTGACTGAACTAATGAGAGGTGGCAGTAACGCAAAGAGGCAACAGAGTTGGCGGCATAAGTGTATGTAGCAAACAGTTATCGAGGTGAAGAAAAACCGAGTCTAAATGTATGTGATTGCGGAGTAGCAGAAGACATACCAGAAAGCACAGTAGTGTAGACTGAGGGTAACCCCTCTACTCACAATGGATTAGAGGTCCGAGTAGACATTGGCTCCAAGGCTCCGGAGGCGAACAGGGGCCTTAGTGCGGGCCTTTGTTGAGAGGCCGGCGTTCCCGCCTGCCGGCGGAGGGGCTAATTATGAATGGGGAGGTCAACAGCTGATTCGTGCGGCCAGAGCCTCGCTCTGGTGCCGCGATGCGTCCGCCATTGCTGGGCCAGGCGGAAGAGTCTGACGGAGTCAGTCGATTCCAAGAAGCGTTGCGCTTTAGCAATCGGCGAGCAACTGGAGATCAATGGCAACCCTAGCCCTTGAGGGAAAATCGGTGAGGCAGGGTGATCAGACGCACGGCCGAACCGTGTGTAGCTGGAGATGCTCCTCGGCTCAGGAGGCTAGTGCTCCTGCCCCTGATCCGAGGTGTGCTGCTGCGGCTGGAGCGGTAAGGGCAGAGTTCCTGGCCCCTGGCTCCTGTGGCTCCGAGCAGGCACCCAACAGGCCTTAGAGTGGCCTTGGAGCTGGCCGCCGGCGTGATCCGCCTGCCGGCGGTTACAGCTGATGTTAACGAGGCTCAGCCTCGGTTTCAGGCCGCGCTGCGCCCGGCATGCGCGAGTCAGGCGGCGTGTGGGGACAGGGTCAGGCAGGCCCTGTCCGTGTTCCTCGTGGTTCCTCTGCTGGGCTGGGGTGCTGGGGGGGCTCCTGCCCTCGCCCCACGATGAGGAAGAGTGGAGTGAAGGGGTGAGCAGGCACCCAACAGGCCTTAGAGTGGCCTTGGAGCTGGCCGCCGGCGTGATCCGCCTGCCGGCGGTTACAGCTGATGTTAACGAGGCTCAGCCTCGGTTTCAGGCCGCGCTGCGCCCGGCATGCGCGAGTCAGGCGGCGTGTGGGGACAGGGTCAGGCAGGCCCTGTCCGTGTTCCTCGTGGTTCCTCTGCTGGGCTGGGGTGCTGGGGGGGCTCCTGCCCTCGCCCCACGATGAGGAAGAGTGGAGTGAGGGGGTGAGCAGGCATTAATTGCAATGGGAACTAGGGGGTGAAATCTCAGTGGGATAACATGGAGAAAAACCTTAGAAGGGCAAAGTTAAAGAACTCTTATAACAGGTACATTGTCCATATTGAACTCCTAAAAAACGACATATTATAATTTTATCTAAGCTTAAAGTGATGTGCTGGTAACCCGCACTCAGCCAATAGTAAATTGCTTTCTTGAGTATGGTAAGAAATGATTGCAAATGTTCATTGAGTTATGGTTGAAGGTTTAATTTCCATGTGATCAGCCGACACGTGTTTCGACACTTGGATCGTTCTCAAGGCAGTACATTTATGTTGGTATATCAAAAGATGAACAACATATACTTTTAAAAAATCAATAAATAACAGAACAGTTTTCATCAAGTAAAAATAATAGAGAAAATATAGCGGGTGGTTATTATTATTATTATTATTATTATTATTATTATTATTATTATTATTATTTTATCTATTTTGTTTTTAGCACTGCCACACACCATATCCATGCTTGGTAAGCTAATAACATTTCAAGCTACCAGTTTGATGTTTTATGTGTTATAATGGTAATACTTTGCATGGCCACATTCTGCATAGATGTCAACAATGATTCTACACTGCCGGTCATAGGTATTGCTTTGCTTCCTCAACTAACAGTCACCAGTTGCATTATTTTCGATTTTACCGTAACACTGCTTGCCATTCTGTATTAAACAGTATGTTTCAGAAGAATCAGTCCTTCTGTATTTGATGTATTTGAAATACAATGGGCCTCATTCCGAGTTCGGAGGTAACCAAGCCGCTATTTGCGGCATGGCTGCCTCCGAGCTCGTCCAAACTCCCGCCTGGTGAATGGAATAATTACCGGTCCATTCCGAGGTCGGAGGGACCAGTAATTCCCCATTCACCAGGGCCATTCCCCATTCCCATTTGAGCCCCCATAGGGTTCAATGGGAAGGGGGAAGGGGGAAGGCGGCAATAACGGTACCGTAAATTGCCGTTATTGACCCCGTAGTCCCTTTGCGGGTCCCTCTTTAACGCCTGCTAAAAGCAGGCATTAAGGAAGGACCCGCAAAGGGAACTCGTAGTAAGGCAATAAGGGTTTAACGGCACCGGTCTCGTTACCGGTGAACGTTAACCCTTACTGCCCTACTCGGAATGAGGCCCAATGTCTCTAACCTAGTGTGCACTTGTTGTCCACCCTTTATTTAATGCGCTTGTATTAATGCACTCCTTTGCCTAGCTTCATGAACACTCCTGAGGATGATCCCAAACTGCCTACTGTGCCCCGCTCTTATCATTAAAATGGGTAAACCTCTCATTCGTTTCCATCTATTCAGGTGTATCTTCCTAGACCAAGATGATGTCACTCAACCTTTTTGTCTGAAATTCCAAATTTGAAATTCAGAGATTCAAACTTTTTGTCAGGAGTACTATACATGTATGTGATCTCAGTTTGTCGCACCTCATAATTCATGAACTTGAAGCATATATTGCTATGCATCAATTTGATGTATCATTGCACAGTGCTAACCTCCTTCTATTCTGTGCCTACTTTATGATCTCACTATTGAGCCCCCCTTCCCTACATCTTCATAAGTAAATGCAACTCCGTCAGCCTCTTCTTTTGAAACCAGCTTAGGCTTTTCTTTTCGTTGAGCACTACCTTTGTGAACCTTTCCATCCTCTTTGCTGTCCACCCTTGTCTGTCACTCTTCCCATCATTAACAGTTCTTGGGTATTTCAGGTAGATGTTGCCACTCAATCGCACTATATGAATTATGAATTGTATTATGTTGACCTGGTTGTTCAGGTTTTGCAAATTGCCAAAATGCTGGTTATCCATTCTCTCTTCTTTTCAAAATTAGTATAAAACCAGGGAGGGATCGATAGCAGAAGGGTCTGCTTCAGCGAGCTCTACTCCCTCATGCCTTACACATACAGGTGCCCCTCTGCCACTCCATCTAGCCTCATATGGAGAGGTAGGGGTTCCATTTCTGGGACCAGATCATCACAACCTTTTCATGGTGCTAGGAAGATGCACATTCTGTGCTTGGTGGGAGGAGTGGTTCAGACAGCAGGATTATGAGTTCTCTCCAGCTGCATGCTGGCACCATATCCCACCCGCACTCACCTCACCACTGGCCGCTGGCTGTCATCTCCCTGTCTTCTTTGTGGTGTCTTGTCTAAAGGTAAAAACGTATGCTATATGTTCATATGGGTACTTTTTTAAGCCTCAAGAATATTTGGAATACAAGAAATTAATTGTATGTGGTATGTGTGGTCTTCCTCTTGTTTTTGAACAAAAAACGGCTTATATTAAGAATAGTTTAGACTGTTTATTCAAGGCTTGTATCCAATTGTCGCAGTGAGTCCCTTAATCCTTGACTCTCGTTCTACAACACAGGGCCCTTAATTTTGAGCTACTTTGATATTTTGTAATTTTACAATTCAATTCATTCATTAATTTCCTTTGCCTTTAATTGATATAAAATCATTAGGCACACAAAATTGTAGAACAATATTTAGCATGCATAAACCATAATAAGAACCTGCATTTCCTCCTAAAGGGATCATGCCCACAATGGCCCTCCACAAAGCCCATGACAATAAAGCAATGCATACAGGCTTATAGTAAAACAATAAAGCATGAAATGAGACAGAAATGCATTGCTATTGCTACTGGGGGGTTAATATCAAATGGGTGTTGTTTAGAGTATAGACGACTTCTTAAACCACACTCTGTACACGTATGTGGCAACTGCATGGACATGTGCAGCCTTCGCTGTACTTCTGCCCATTGCTTCATGCCCATGTCTTACACCATAGATGACAAGCCTTGGTTTCAAATATGCCTTCATAAGGCGCAGACATAGTGGACAGGTAAGCAAGATATCTTCCACTATTCCAATAAAATGTTCTGAGCAAAATAATCCTGCCTCACTACAAGTCCCACAATCCAAAGGTGAAAAGACGTGCATAGATGATCTACTAACACTCTACACAGGCCAGCTTGAGATCTGTGGCTGTAAGAATAGCATTAGAGCAATAAATAACTAGTACTTTCCCTGCTAAACTATAGTTGCTGACTGAAGGTCATGTTGTGTTTGCACTTTGTTTTTCAGCCTCGTTTTAAAATGATGTCAATCCGTGAGCCTCCCTGGACAGTGCATGATTTGGGAAAATGCATGCGTGAGCTCATGCAATTCGGCAGATGTCCATCCGAGACAGCAAAACAAACAGGACGTGATGAGCAAATCCTGGATGGCATGGGACATGTAGGCTCAAACCTTTCAAAAAGTGGCATCTGTTGTGCATGGTGAAAATGTATTTCCTGAAACCTTAGTTGCAATTCGTGCACTGTTTCTAGATCCAATCCCTGTGTACATGAACACAACAGATTATGAAGAGTCCAAAGTCACAATGCAGGCTGCACAGGGCTGTGGAGGGCAGCAGCACACAGGGACCTGTGACCAAACGTGCATAATCATAGCTGTACTACCTGGCACTGTACATAAACTGGAAACAACAGGGTCCAGTGCTTTCAGGCGTGCTCTGCTTGCTGGGCCAGGAGGGTAGCACAGGGACATTTGTGCTTGTCCTGGAAGCAAGAGAACACAAAGCATCACAGGTTTGAATCCGGCTCAGCACTAAGACGCTGGTCTCCTGCACAAAACACGATATAAGAGCTTTGTTTAATTGTATGTTTAGATTACTCTGCATAGAATGCATGCACATGTTTTCAGTCACTATACAAGTAAGATAACATAACCCGCGTATCTTTAGAGCGCACGTTCACCCCGACAATTAACAGATGTTAATTGTAAACCAACTTAATGGTACTCATTTTATCGACCACAGAAGGATGAAAGGCTGAGTTGACTTGCCAGAATTCAAACCTGTGGCCTTGAAGTCAAACACAGGCCCCACTAGTGTATGCCTTAGGCTGCTGAGCCACAGACCCAGCTGTCTACCATCATGTTTTTGCATTGCCTTCCACCATCCCCTCACTATTGCTTATTTTAAGTTACTCTGGATTTGTATAGTGGCCATTTGCACAACCTGTAGCTCTGTCTGCCAAATTGTGTCCAAGATAACATCAAAGGATTAATGCCGTGACTAGTTCATAGTATTATCATCCATGATTTAAAGTGGCATTCATAACTACCTGTAGGGCAAACATGTATGTAATGAACAGTGAATATGTCCAGGGCACTTGGCCTACGATGGCTCTATTGGGTCTAACACTGGCATGACATGGCTGAACACCTGGAGCATCAGTGAAGGTCTGGAGGGTTGCCCAGAATGCTGGCAGATGTTAAGATCAATTACAAACCTTTGAGCCACCTCTTTTGTTTTGCTTTAGTCACCCCAAGTGGGACGGCTTTTCCCGGATGTGGGCCCCAAGTCTGCTTGGCCTAGACAGCCAAGCTACATTTCACTGCTGACGCCCAGTGAGGGTGAAGCATGTCTGGAGTTGCTTGTGGTCTCCTGCATGTGACCAAGCATTTAGGGGTGGGCTGCCCCTCTAGGGGTGGGACCAAGCCCTACTGGGATATTCTTGCTCTCTTCTCTGTAATGGCTTGGCAGCCTGGAGAACGATGGTCTGGAGGGTTGTCCAGAGCTATGACAGACGCTCAGATTGATTCTAAACCTTCCAGCCACCCTCTCTTTTGTTTTGCTCTAGTCACCCCTGGAATATTAAGGCAGCGTCCCCCAGTTAATACAAGGTTGCTAATTAAGATATCCATTCATCTGACAAATGTCTCTTTCTGTGATTATTCATCTGTGTGAAAAGATCACGTGAGATCAATGAATGTGACATTATTAAAGTGTAATGCCACTTCTTATGCTTATGACATTTTGGTGAATTGACCCCCCTGTGTTTCTTTAGTTCTGAACATGCCTTCTTAGATTAAACAGAATTAAATCCAACAATGCATGAGCAGCAAAAAAAAAAAAAAGAAAAAAAAAGGTTGCCGGATTACATACATTTGCACTGGTACCGGACAATATTGAAGTGATACTGGGCAATTTCTAACCGGCATTTTTATGAATTGGCTAGTGAAAAATGTCAATGTTGTACTTGTCCGTTGCAGGAAATGCCATTTTGGGGCTTGCCAGTCTATCCAAATGCCATTGAAAACGACTGGTGCAAAATTACCTGGTCTTCGTACAAAGTTGCATATACTGGAGCAGTGTATGTAATCCGGCATGTTGTAGCTTAACAAAGGCTCTCACGGACATCTATGTGACATTGTATATCTTTTTTTAAATTCTTCAATGCAAATTTGCATTTAATTTGTATTAATCAATGTTAAATATACTTAGGGCCTGACTTACAAAACAACATTCAATGGCACTCCCCCATGTTAAAACAAGTTTGTAAATCAGGCTCTTAGTCGTTAATTTGAATAAACCTTTGCTTCACCAAGACATTTACGACTACGTATAGAGAGGCAATTTGGCAAAAGAAGTATGAAAACTAACAATATTCCTGATTTAGAAAGAAATCAAAATTGGGTGCACCTTTCTAACATTGGCACAAATAAAATTCCAGCAAAATCATTACTTCGGGCCTCGTTAGGCAAATGGCTAAATTTGCCCTCAGCTCTCTGCATGGAGTAATTATCATTAACGAATGTGGAAATCCGAAGCCCTCCAAAAGGATGACAGCTTCTTGCTTCCAAATGGTGGTTAAACCAGTGGATTCTTTGATAAACACTGCATGCAGTATTTTTGAAAATCACAGAGTAATGCTGCTTCTCATGAAGAACATCGATCACAATCCCTGCTTTGGTGGTAGAAATTGACATGCCACAGGATAGGGTCATGCTGCAACTGTCCCATGTAAAAAAAATATGAATATGGTCATCAATGACTCTCCTGTTTATTATTCAGCACAGGTGGTTAGAAAGTGGACATCTGAGATTCCCACATGCCCACCAATTGTGGGGGTTTCCTAGCACATTTTAGTCCCTTAAGTTAGAGATGCCTTATCACATCCATTGATTTACAGTACCTGAGGGTGGCACTTGAACATATGGCTTTTTTTCATCTGCTGAATACACCACACTTTTACACATCTCAACTCTATTTCCACCCTGATGTAGATGGTGAGAATGAAACAGTTGCACCTTCACGCACTGACTCTAGCCAGACTTACACTAGCCAGACGTACGCTAGCCAGACGTACACTAGCCAGACGTACACTAGCCAGACGTATGCTAGCCAGACGTACAATAGCCAGATGTACGCTAACCAGGCGTACGCTAGCCAGACGTACAATAGCCAGACGTACACTAGCCAGGCGTACAATAGCCAGACGTACGCTAGCCAGGCGTACAATAGTCAGACATAAGCTAGCCAGACGTACAAAGCCAGACGTACGCTAGCCAGGCGTACAATAGCCAGACGTACACTAGCCAGGCGTACGCTGTGAAGGAGAAAAAAGTGTAATGTAGGTATCCTTTGAAGCAGTAGGTGAACAGGTAGCTGTTGCTCACAGTGGCTGTGGGGTCGAACGCCCACCACAGATTGGGAACCAGGGTTCAAAGCTGGTCTAAGTGTCATCAGCTGGATGAACTCCTGACAACTGGGGCCCCTAAATCAATTAGGCTCCAAAATTCAATCTACCCCACCATTGTTACTCGTAATGCATTCAGTACATTTTCTTCACATGTATTATCAATTAATATTTGAGTCATAATCTGTTTTCTTATAATTTAACTCCTGCTTTTATTTGTTTTCTTCTTTGCAATTTAGTCTATTAGTTCCCTGATGTCTCTGGTACATATTATTATTAGTGTGGTTGTTTTTTCATGTTTTGTATGAGAAACAGTCACAAATTAAGTTATTTTTCTAACTTTGGTTTACTACACAAACTCACCAAGTCAAAGGGTCTTGTATTGTAGCATGTGTCAGCAGCCATTTCAAACATTTGGAACAAGTACAGTATACCTATAGTAGCACCTGTAATCTGGCTAATGATACCCATGGCATTTTTCTCTGTTCCATGTTAAACTACACCCTCTAGTCATCACCGTGTGCAGCACCTCTAGGACCATTCTTGTATGTTATTATTTAATTACAACATGGCTGAGGAGGTGGCATACTTTTTGTTTCTTGTCTTTTGTTATCTCATCTGACTCACCCACAGCCAAAATACCACCAAACTTGAATCCTCTTGTGCCTCAGCCTCTGACTGCTTTTTTAGCAAAGCAGTCCTTATTCACCTGACTTTAATTTGTTTCTCTGTCATCCATTTTACTAAAAGCCCTTAATAGGTCCTTCAAGCACAATTGTGGCCCAGGCACAATGCCCTATAGCATTGGCCCCTCCCCTCTGTCACAGGTTACTCGAATATTAGTACAATAGACTGATCAAATTGAGCCCACAATACAATATCTTCAATATAGATAATTACATAATTGAAGTCCAAAAGAAAGTCAAGACTCTCAGGCAGGCTCTCTGTGCATTTCTCCCCTCTGTGTCAGGCAAGATGGTGTTGGTCCTGATGTGTGGCTGTGCATTACCTCAAATAGCTGAATGCTATGGGCGCCTTTCCTCTGTGCCGTGTATCAATCCAGTTGTGGTTCTGGTCTCTAGAAAACAGCATGTCCCTGACTGCACCCCATCTGGCAGGCAGGGAGAAAGTGCTGGTGAATGCACTGAGCAGACAATCTTCAAACTCCTATGAGTGGGAGCACTGCCAAGAAGTTCTGGAGGAGCCTTTATCCCACTGGGATACTCATCTACTGGATCTCTTTGCTTTCAGTGCGAACAGGGCGGGGAAGTGATTCTGTGCCATTGAATTCCCTCACCAAGGAGCTCTGGTGGACACCTTGACAGTCGAGTAGGACTTCGACCTGCGGTATGCGTACTTGCTAATCCCTGTAATACCACTGATTCACATGAAACTACACCTGGTTGGGTCCACAAAGAACTGGTCACCTGCCCTCCCTGACACAGAAGATGGATCTCCTCTCCCACTCGGAGGGGTGGGTCCTGCACCCGAACCTCAGCAGCCGAAACCTTCATGCCTTGCTGCTGAAAACTTGAGGCATAAGGAACAGGATTTGTCGGAGGACCATCTAGATGTACTTCTCTCAGCTAGAAGACATGCTACCAAGTCCATATATTTCTACAGTTGGTGTATGCTTTGACTTGGTACTGTGAGAGGGATATGCATCCTTTTACTTGCTCCACATCCTCTGTGTTGGATTTTATTCTGTTTTGGAACCAGACGGGCCTACAGATTGGTGTGGTGAAGGGGCATCTTGCAGCCATTTTGGTCTTCAAGAGGACCCAGAGGAAAGGCTCCCTTTTCACAATCCCCACGGTCATGCAATTCCTTGTGGTGCCGAGACTGTATGCAGTTGGTTTGGAGTGTTATGCATTTCAAAATCAAAAGCGGAATGCCAGTAGGGTTGAACATGGCAAGGGCATTTTCCCATATCATCTGCAGTTATCACTCAAAACCAACTGCATACAGACTTGGTACTGCAAGTAGCCTGAATTGAGTCACACATCACACTAAACCAACCGCATGATCTCTAATAAAGTTAACTAGAAATCTAATATACCTATAATTTGTGCATGTATAACACGCTGCATAGAAGCAACCTAATGCAAGTTACAAGAATCACAAGATTTGAACATTTTCTAAACACACACAACAAGCAAATCTGAATAGATATATATCACTCTGCCTTGCTTGGAGAAGACCAGTGGGAGTCGAAACACATGTTGTCTGTTATATCTGTTATTTCATATTACGGTTACTAACATGTGATTGAAACATTGTCAGATTAATCTTGGCCGTTATGGTTGTTATTACAGATTCTGGTTACTAACCTGGGATTGAAACATTGCCAGATTAATCTATTTTGTTGTAAAATAAATGTTACAAATCTTTAAAATATCGATATAGCAAAAATCCTATCAGGGATTACATTTGGAAAACACAATTATTATGTGACCTACCACAATACTGGCCTAAGACCTTTTAGAATTTTCCTCCAGAAATATCCTTAAAGTTTATGCCAGATATCCGTCAGAATCGCTGGCATGGCTTCGGCTTCGTAGACGATTGCTGGTACCGACTTGCCCTTGAAGAAGTTCAATGACGGTGTCAATGAAAAACGGCCACATTTTTAATCAAGAATCTTCACCTGTGTTGTCAAGCTTTTGATTTTAGTGGGCAAAGTTTCTTGCATTGGGACTCTTGTTGACTAGCGTTGATTGTTACCCCCAAGTACTTAAAGGACTTTCCTTTTTCAAGATGTTCGCCTGCTAAATGCCAGAGAGTTTTTTCTTTTCTCTTTGGGTTTTTCTCGAGAGTCATGACTTTGGTTTTACTGGAGTTGATCGCTAGATCGCTCAATTGCAGGTAGGCAAGAAGACTGTCCAATTTTCGTTGAAGACCTACTGCGGTTTGGTTGGTCAGAATGATGTCATAGTGTAAAGCATTCTGCTGATTGTTTCCTTTCCCACACTGGGTGGGAAGGCTCTGATTGTTTTTCAGAGATCTGGTAGTCTCTGATGTATGCATTATACAGAGCTGGTGCCAAGGGGCAGCCTTTTTTGACTCCTCTGAACATAGCTATTTCTTACGAAATCTGGCCCACACCGCTAAGGCGCACTTTCATGGATGTGCTGGTATATAGCTCTTTGATGAGCTCAAGAAATGAGGAAGGGCATTTCCAATTTTTCAGCTTCTCCCATAGTTTCTCCCAGTTGACCTTGTTGAAAGCCTGGGATAGATCAATGAAGGCCAGAAATATTCTAGGGCTTCCCTCCATGACCTTCACTTTCAGTGTACTCAGGAGCATGATATTTGCTGATGTGCCCATGTTCCTTGTGAATCCAGTTTGAAAAGGATCATTACCTTATGAAAGGTTCGCCCAGGTTTTAAATTTGTCTAATAGAAGAGACCCAAAAAGTTTTCCGACGGTATCCAAAAGGGCTATTGGGTGTTAATTGCTCAGGTCTCCTTTATCACCCTTTTTGTAAATGCGGACCACATTAGCTGTTTTCCATGAATTAGGAATAGAGTGCGAGGTGACACAGTTCTTAAATATTTCCACAATTAGGTTTGGCCAAGCTTCAGGGTTGTTCTTTATATCCAAGTTCGAGATCCCGTCCGGACCGGGAGCTCTAGAGTTTTTTACTTTGGCTATTTTTTGACAGATCAAGGTTTATCATGCTCGACATCCCAGAATTCGGGGGAGGTAGGCAAGCTGGGTATTGACTGTGCTGATAGTCTGAACAAATTAGAGAAGTAGGACACCCATCTTTTCTCCCCCACACTATTTAAAAGCACGTCATGTGTAGCTGTTCCACACTGGGCTATTAGTGACCAAAATGCTTTAGCTTGTTTCCCACGAAGGGTTGTCAGCATTTTTTCGGAATCTTCTTGGTAGAGGATGATTTTGTGCGATTTTAGGCAGTTTTTGTATTTCGTCGTGGCTTTTTTTGCAGCCTCTTTGTTTTCCATTGTTGGCGATTTTTTAGCTCTCCTTATTTTCTTGCGCATTTCTTTCCTTTTCGTGATCAGGAGCCAATTTTTGGTATGGAGATGGATCTTGTTGAGTTTGCTATTGTTCCTAGGTTGTTGATAGGGAACCAACAAGGGGCAGTAGTCTGTCTTTGCCATTCCTGAAACCTCCATGTCATTTGATTTTAATTTTAGATATTGTTTCGTAATTTCCCTTATGGAAGCACTGGTGTATCAGGTGCGTGCCTCTGTTGGCTGTTTCAATCTTAGTTGTCATATGTTTTCTTCTGGTGAATCCCTGATTTTCTGGGATGGCCCAAACAGCTGTCAGTAGGTTGAGGTCGCTGTTTACTGTTCTGATCATCTCGAACAATGAAACCATAGCCAGTAGGTCTCTGGAAACGTAGATGTGGTCCAGGGTTGCTTCACAACCTTCTTGTTCCCAAGATGAAATATAGGGCGTTGTGAGGCACTTTAAGAAGTGCAGGTTATGCAGGTCTCTTGAGTTCATACAGGACGACCACAATTTTCCTCTAAGAGCTGGGCAGGATGGGGTCACCCCTGTTCCGCCAGTCTTGTTCTTGATTATATCCGGGCCTGCGTGTTTTCCATGCCCTAAATTTGATAAAGTGGCATTAAAATCGCCACATATGACGATGTGGTATATTTTGTTTTCTTCCATGGTTTCTTCTATTAGTGTTTCAATCTTGGTCAGGAATATTTAATCAGTTAGTGCCTTGGGGTTCCAATATACGTTGATCACTAGGTAGAGCTTGCGTCTCGATTTATCCTTGTAAGATAGACTTGGTTTCAAAGAGATCAAGGTTGCTAAGATGAAAGTGTCCGTCAGTAGGATTTTATCCAGATAAAGGCCACTGCCCGAGCAGAGGGCTAAAAGCAGGCCCTAAGAAGGTCTCCCCATTAAACCTTGTAATTCGGGCAAAGAGGTGATGTCAAAGCCATCTATTGAAGTTGTTTTTGTAAACCAGGTCTCCTGAAGACACAACAGGTCAAAGGATCCAAGGTTAACATCTCTTGAAGTCATTAAGTGAGTAAAGCCTTGCGTGTTCCAAGATCCTATGGTCACCTGGTGTGGTGCGTGGCTTTTCGATGTACTACTTAGGTCACTTATCGTACTCGAAGGGGATTTTGATGGCTAACATCTGGAGTGGCTTGCCTAGGGTTCCGGTAACCAAGCCCTTCTCCTTTGCTATTTTTCTTTTGAGCGTTGACGTAGTGCATTATTTGCCTCCAGATATCTCGTTCTTGATTTATCTCGGTCTATGGTGATTTTCCAATTTGGCAAAGGACCGTGAGGAACTCGTTCACGGTCAATAGAGGTCTCAAAGTCCTCATTTGCAAAGCAAGTGAATTGGGTGTCATCTTTGTCTTGTCTATTTTGAGGAGAGGGCGATTTGCACCTGTTTGATGTTTTACGTTCGTTCCTCAAATATCTAGAGCTACTGGGCCATGGGCGATTTGCATCTGTTGAACTTTGACAACCCCTTGGGTCAAGGTCTTACGAAGTTAATCAGTCTGTTTTGTCCCGATTCACCATGCAATGTCTGCTCAATACCCCAGCCATTCTGGACATGTTGGTATATGGGGCTTTGCTTCTCCCAGGGCTAGATGGACTCTGTTGTTGGGGACTGGAGTAAAGAAGGCAAATCAGCCTATCCGAGTTAGTTCTCATTCTCGGTCTTTCTGTGTCAGATTCAGCGGGGTTGATTTCTCTTAGATCATAGCCTAATGATCTCAATTTGATTTCTGCCTCCCTCACCATTTCTTTAACCGCTGGTGAAAAAATGTGCGGGTAAACGCTGCCCATGGAATTTTCATGAATAAACTCTATGAGGTCTATGTCAACAGAACAAAGTGACCTCAGAGTCGGAATGTGATGCAGTAAGGTTGTAATTGTTTTCCGATTCAGGATGATGCAACCACCTTCTTTAATTAAACTTTCTAGTATGAATGAGCGTGTCTTCATTGATCTACCTGCTCTTGAGTTTAGGGCAATTTTCGTTTGTCTGTCCATTTGTACATCGGAGGTGTCTGTTTAGTGTGTTCTCTTAGTCCTTTTGATGGCAGCTTTGGCTCTTGTTTTCTGTGTGCTTTTGGTTTTGAGGTTGGAATCCGGTGCCTGTCATTTTGGTTTAAGTTTGATCTATCTTTCACTTCCTTATCTCTGTTGGCGTCAAGGGCGTTTGTCCTTTGGTGGACCAGCTTATTGTTTTCTTCTTGTCATTCTTCATCTTTAATGAATTGTATTTTTCCACCTCCTTTGCTAGGGCCAGGTCTTTTTTGGCCTCTAGTGTGAAGAATACAGGTGATTCCGGATCTAGGATTATGAACCCCTTTTCAGATTCACCATATGCTGAGCTTTGCAGAAGACACACTGCTTTTCTTTTGCCTTGTTGTTTTACCATGGGTTCACTTTCAGAGTCCTCAATTGAATATTGAGTAAGGTCCATTATGCTATCTATGAGATCGCTTTCTGTTGGCAAAGTAATTTTCTTAGAGGTTTTCGGCGTGTTGTTTTCACATGTTGTTACTTGATTCTGTTTCATTTGGGTTCTTTCCAGCTGCTGTCTGAACAGATCAGACACCTCTGTTTTATGATACAACCTATCTAACAGAAGGCCTATATAAAAAGTGGGTGTATATATAATTTGATATCACTCATTTTAAGGTGTTCTTAAAAATATAAGTGGTACAATTAATTGTCCATTTGTTATTTTCTAGCATAAGGTGTGTTCCAAGACACAGGGCCTCATTACATGGTAGGCGGTAAAGGTTTACCGGTACCGGTAAGGGCACCGGTACCGGTAAACCCTTACCGCCTTCCTACGAGGTCCCTTTGTGGGACCCGACCTTAACACCTGGTGTAGGCCAGCCGTTAAAGTTGGGACCCGCAAAGGGACCTTGGTGCTAATTACGGTACCGCAATTTGCGGTACCGTAATCAGCTCCTTCCCCATTCCCATTGAGCCCTATGGGGCAAAAATGGGAATGGGGAAGGGCCATGGAGAAAGGGGGAATTACCGCCCCGCCAACCTTGGAATGGGGTGGTAATTCCCCTTTTCTCCATGGTGGTACCGGTATGGTACCAGCGGCAGCCATGGTGCTAATAGCACCATGGTTTACCGCATAACGTGTAATGAGGCCCACAGACTTTTAATGCTCTACACTCCTATAAATTGAGTGAGTATGAGTTTTCGCTCTGGGTTTCACGTGGTGAATGTTTGGACCTAGTAAAAAAATGACTTTTAGTGGGATTCTTGGTAGGAATGTGTTGAATGTCCTGACGAAAAGCACAGGATGTAGAGCCTGAATGTTGAAACTAGAGGGGAGGACACTATATCGATGCCTCCACTATGAGCTATGATTACAAGACAACTATTTACTATTGTTGTCGCATCTACTAGACGCAACCTATTAGAGCCTTTCTCACTAACATTCGGGAAGGTGGATGGGGTGTTATGTTTTTTCAAACTAGCGGTTTTTGACAGTACACACTAGTGATGATTGATTTTTATGTACTGTGGTTGTACATTATGAATTGTATTTTAACTATTTATAATATTTTTTTACCTGTGTCCTTAATCGTATAAAACCATTTATACAATTAAATCCTGTGTGTCTGGACTTCACCAGTGTTATTCACAGTGAGAACTCTAACTTATTTAGTTCATGTATTAAAGTGGGATGTATGCTAACTTTATTGCTCAGGTTGTTGTTTTCACTCACCTTCATTTTGCTTAATTATTATTACTTTCCACCTGTGTGAAGACTCCATTGAGGACTGCCTACACATTTTCTTCTGAATTCATTTTTGCAGCTCATCATCACTTAAATCCATGTATCATATGCTGCAGCAGCAGACATCAAACTAACGGCTGAACAGGTGTTTCTGCCGTAAAGCAAGCATGCCACAATACATTGCAGCTAATCAGATTTTGTATGTATGCTGATGTTAATCAGGGTATGTTTGTTGGCATTAAAGTACTTTGATTACCATCATGTATGATGCTAGTCACAAACCTTGGCAAATCCATACCTGGTGTAACACATCCATGTGGACAAGTGTTGGCTATTTCGAGACTCATGAGGCCTCAAACAATTATTTCATTGTTGGTCTTAAGGTTTCTTGGGAACTCCTATTATATATGCCATAGACTTATATCAATAACACCATTCATAATAACCTATTATGATGATTGTTTTACGTAATTGATTTTCATGTGCAATTTTGCCCCTCGTACACACTTCACATTTTGTAAAATTGAAGGTACTAGGTAGATGTACCCACTGTTGGGGAAATGCTGCAGAATCAACATTTTTCTAAAACATCCAGCCCATAAAAGTAATCTAAGTAGACACAGAGGTTTTTTTTAACCTTTTTTTCTTTGTTAATTAGGGATTCCAATTTCAGTCTTTGTGTGAAATTCTGTAGATAAATCTGCTTTGTTTTTCATAGATTGGAGAAACATTGATGGTAACATTTTTTGGGAAGACTTCTTTCATTTGTCAATATGCTGTAGCACTTGAGACACATTTATTTTTATTTATTTATTGGTTATTCAGAATGTCCACTATACTTACAAAATTGGGTTTCAAGGTGAAGACAATGGGGGATAGGGATGAGGAAGAGGGGATAAAACAAAAACAAAACGTTCTTAAAAAGTCTTGAAACATTTGGAACGTGTTAATGCTATAGCACTTGTACATTCACATCTCCCCTGTAGCATGAGTACACGGGAGGGGGGGAGCAGGGGAAGTGCAGGAAGAGGGAAGAGGATAAGAAAACAGAGAAAATGTTCTAACTAGATCATGAGACCATTCGGAATGTGTAAGTGCTGAACATGAAGAAAGGGGGAGGGAAGGAAGTGGGAGGTACATTAAATGCAAAACAAGTAAACAAAGTGCAGGAACAAGTAGGTAAACTGCATTAAGGGGAGACCAGATATGCAATTGTGACAAGCAGGTCAGAGTGACTGCAGCCTGGAAAAGCTTCGCCTCATGGAAAGAGAAGCTACATCAGACATACAGGCAAGCAAACGTGCGCCTCCTCACACATAAAGACAGAGCAGGCTGGAGTGGAGAACCTACAGACCCAGGCTCAGGCCCCTTGCATGCATGAACAGGAACCAGGAAACTTCCTGATTCCTGTTCAGACTTGCAAGGGGCAGGAGCACTGGAACCTCCAGACCTGCGGCAGAAGGAAAGGGTGTTTATGTTCATTTATTTAATTAAAATTATGTTATGGAATGTGTGCATGCTTGTGTTGTTAGGTGAATGTATGATGGTGGATGATGGATGCTGGTGTGAATGAGAGAGTGCTTTTTCTGTGTACCTTGTGTAAATGTGTGTGTTTGTATGTTCGTTTATTTAGTATTTAAATATGTGTATGGATGCATGTATGCTTGTGTTTTGAGTGAGTGCATGATGAATGTTTGTGTGAATGAAACAGAGAGTCCTTGGTGTGTATGTTGTGTAAATGTTTATGTTTGTATGTTTATTATTTAAATATGTGTATGGATGCATGTATGCTTGTGTTATGAGTGAGTGCATGATAGGTGCTCTTGTGAATGAAAGAGTGCTTGCTGTGCGTATGTTGTGTAAATGTGTGTGTTTGTATGTTTATTATTTAGATTTGTGTATGGATGTGTGTATGCTTGTGTTTTGAGTGAGTGCATAATGAATGTTTGTGTGAATTAAACAGAGGGCTTGCTGTGTGTATGTTGTGTAAATGTGTGTCTGTGTGTGTGTTTGTGCTGATCCGAGATGACTTTGGCGAGTGGGGTAGGACATTTGTACAACAAAGGCATTTTAAAAATACCTTTGCTGCACAAATCCCCTCCCAACTGGCCAAAATCAGCTCTCCGTCTGAGGTGCTGTGGGGCCTAGGGGGCAGGGATACTATTTTTTTACTGGACATATATGATAGCTGTCTAGTAAAAAATACCATACCTGCTCTCCTGATCCCCCAGCAGCTTACATACACACATAATCACTTTGTGTGTGTCTGTGTTGGGTGCTGTGAGGCCCAGGGGACAGGCATGGTATATTTTTACTGGACATCTATAATAGATGTCTAACAAACTATACCATACCTGCACCCCCACCCTCCTACCCCCCAGTGCCTTGCATACACACATAATCACGTTGGTTGTGTTTGTTTGTTTGGTGCTTGAGACCCAGGTGACAGGCATGGTATTATTTTACTGGACATCTATGAGAGATGTCCAGTAAAAAATGTCAGACCTGCCCCCCTGCCTCCCCAGTGCCTTGCATACACACATAATCATGTTGATTGTGTGTGTTTGTGTTTGTTGCTGTGAGGACTGGTGACATGCATGGCATTTTTTAACTAGACATCTATAATGGATGCCCAGTAAAAATAAATACCATTCCTGCCCCCTGGTCCCTCAATGCCTAGCATACACACATAACCACATTGATTGTGTGCATGTGTGAGGAGCTCAGGACGCAGGGGACAGGTGTGTCATTTATTTTCCTGGAAATCTATGATAGATGGCCAGTAAAAAAACATACCTTACCCCAGTGCCCCCTAGTGCCTCGCAATCACACATAATCACATTCATCATTATTGTGATTATGTTTGACTGCAAGGCGCTGGCACACCCTGGGGCAGGCATGGCGTGTTTTACTGTGCATGATTGACAAAGCAAGCAGGATATGTTTTATTGTGAAGCAAAACTGCCATTTTTTATGCAACCAGTCCAGCCAATTCTTACTGTGGCATGACATTGTGTATTAGGCACCTTTGTTACAACAAGCTTAAGGGTTATTATGTAGCTAGACTGGCATTTCAATGCAAATTGTTCGGTCATTTTGTATTGTGGTATTGTGCATTGTTGGTAAAGCAAGCATGATAAGTGTTATTATGAAGCAAGACCATCACTTTTATGCACTGTAGCTCGACTGGCATTTTAGTACATTCATGTTTTCATACTTTGGCCTGCATTTTTAATGGTAAAGCCAACTGGAGTATGTTCTTACATGGGGATACTGCCATATGTTTGCAGAACAAACGTGGATATGTTTTCTTATGGTATCATTAGTGGCATGTTGCACAAAGCAAACTTGAGTATGTCCTTATATGGGAATAATAGGGTATGTTGCAGTCAGCATGGAAATGTATGGGCATAGCCAGTGTGAAAATATTTGATACTGGAACATGTTGTGGGAAAGGGCATTAGGAAAATGTGTTGGAGAAATGTTCCTTTGCACTGTTGGTGACTTGCATCTTTTGGATTTTTTTCATGAGTTAGACTACAAAACCCAATTGCAAATTGGTTTGCTTTTTACCCAATTTTTCTAAAAAGTGTGCTCTAAAATTCACCATTTTCACTCATTATTTAAACAAAATTCTCAGGAGGAGAACCCCCCCAGACTCTCCTTGCGGGAAGTGGGCTCCATTGCTACCCTTGGTCAATCGGCCATATCAGGGAAAAATATTTACGCCCCTCTAATTAAGAAATTCATCAGCCGCCACTGATGGTAAGCGCATCATAGGAATTAATCGCCTCAGGGGAAGGGGGCTACATCAGGTAAGCAGGAACAGGTAGGTACATAGCAACTTTGGAAAGCCAGAGATTTAGGTGCGACAAGTCAGTATTCGTGAATGCAGATCTGAAAAAAGCCTTGCCTCATGGTCTGAGGGGCTACATCAGGCGTGCAGACGAAAGTGAGCCAAGGTGGGTAAGGGTATCAAAAGTGTTGAAATAAACAGTGACAGAGTGCAGAGACAATACAAAGTTACAGGCTATGAATAACTGCTAAATGGCATAAAGCTGTGAGAAAGTTCAAGTCAGTAAGTTGCAGCAGGGTAATGAAGGTTCTGCTCACGGCTGAAGAGAGAAGGAGGTCGAAGGCAAGATGTTGAGGCAGCATAAGTCTGTTCCAGGATAGCAGATGAGGCTTATGTGAAGTAGATTGAAGGTACTAACAATCTTCACACATACAAGCAATGGGAGGGAGGAAGTGCAATAGTCAGCGCAGGTTGGGTGACTCACCGTATTTGATGATGGGAGGCAGGTAATGCAGAGGTGAATGCAGCAGTAGAAGGCTGCAAATAAGGGGGTGAGCAGAACGGTGTGTGCAATGAAGTCCAAGGGAAGGAAGGTACTGCAAACAGGCAGGAAGGGTAAACAACTCTGCAAATAAGACCTTTACACAACTCATAGAGTAGACACCAAAATACAATCAAGGCTGCATTGATGGCACCTTAACTCGTGAAAGAGCTGTGGATGGCGATGAAGAGTTGGGCCAAGTAATGAAAGGCGGAATGGTCCGCCGGCACACTGTCTGTGCCCGGACAGGCCCAGACAGGGTCACACAGACCTTACAGGTGGCCCTTAGAGGAGGCCATCATCGCCTGCCGGCTCCAGGGCCTAGAATGTTGAAAAAGGAGCCCCAGCCAATCTGCTTTTGGCAGAAGCAGGCTCCAGTACTCAATGAATTAAGTCCTTGGTGGTTGTGGAAGTGCGGCAGCCATGATGGAAAGGCCCAGCCGGGATCAAGATGAATGGAGCCCCTTCACTGGTTCATGTTCAACGAAGTTCCCCCATGGGCAGATGTAGATTAAAAGGCCCAAACAGAGTCACACACAGTCCTTATGGGTGGCCCTTTAAGGGGGTGGTGTCGCCTGCCGGCTCCAGGGCTCACCGTGTTTAAAAAGGAGCACCAGCCAATCTGCTCTCGGCAGAGGCAGGCTCCAGGAGTGGATGAAGGAAGTTCTTGGTGGTTGTGGAAGTGCAACGGCCATGATAGAAAGGCCCAGAAGGAACCAAGATGAATGGAGCCTGTCACAGGCTCATGTGTAACAAAGTTCCCCCATGGGCAGATGTATATTAAAAGGCCCAGACAGGGTCACACACAGCCCTTATAGGTGGCCCTTGGAGGGGGCTGGTGTCGCCTGCCGGCTCCTGGGTCCACAGTGTTGAAAAAAGAGCCCCAGCCAATTTGATTTCGGCAGAGGCCGGCTCCAGTACTAGATGTAGGAAGTCTTCTGTGGTTGAGGAAGTGCGGTGTCCATGATGGAAAGGCCCAGCCAGGACCAATATGAATGGATCCCCTCATGGGCTCCTGTGAAACAAAGTTCTCCCACATGCAGATGCAGATTAAAAGGCCCTGACCGGGTCACACATAGCTCTTCTAGGTGGCCTTTCAAGGGGGCCGGTGTCGCCTACTGGCTCCCGGGCCCACGGTGTTGAAAAAGGAGCCCCAGCCAATCTGCTTTTGCCAGATGCAGGCTCCAGGACTGGATCAAGGAAGTACTTGGTGGCTGTGGCAGTGCAGCAGCCATGATAGAAAGGCCCAGCTGGGACCAAGATAAATGGAGCCCCTCACATCATTAAAATCTCGACTACAGCAAATGATAAAGGCAGTAACCCACTGAGCAGGGCACACCCAAGATACAATTTCCTGCAAAAGAAACCTGGTGATAACTGCACCCTCAATGCGCATACACTGTAGTGACCACATTTTAATACACTTCATGATCCATGCACCAACAAATATACAATCCAAACTTCTAAAAATACCTTTGATTCAGAAAAGAAACTGGAAATGCCTAAACACCATGGAACTCAACACAAGATTAGAAACCACAAAACCACTGAGCGGTGTCATAGAGACTCTTAACTTGGAGGAAAGAACTGAAACACTCAAACAATGGATGACAGAAACACTAAATGCTGTTGCACGAGAAAAGCCTTTCACCCCTTCACAGAAGAAAATAAAGGCAAGTTTGTACACACCCCAAATCAGAGCCCCGAAGAAAACAAACTGGAAACTGGAACAAGCATGGAGTAAAAATTACGACCCACAGAAAAAAAAATTGAAACCTACATATATGAGCAAATCCTGGAACATTTAGAAAGCAATCAGTTACTTGACCAGGCATAAGTAAGTTTCAGACCCTGAGAGGAACGCAAGCAGCACTGCTATCCATCTGGGCCGATCTAAAAGCTAACGCTGACTCCAACAGCAATACTATTAGACCTTTGAGCAAACTTCAACCCAGTCACCATGAAACATTCATCTCAAGAGCCCAAGCAACAGGGATTAAGTAAATGGCCTTGCTATAGTTAAATTCCTTCCAAACAGAAAGATCAGAAACAACTTGGCTAAGCCCCTTCAAGTCAAAACCATGCACACCAACCCATGTTGCCCACAAGTGTCATCCCTCTTGCCGTTACTCTTCAATATCTACATGACCTAGGGTGACCAGATATCCCAGTTTTGCCAGGACATTCCTAGAATTGCGACCTCTGACCTATGTTCATTCTCAGTAGAGGGGCCTCCACACACCCTTTCTAGCATCACATTCCATGGCCTAGTGAAATGGGAAACCAACCATAACCTTCAAGAATATCAACGGATAAAATCTTAACAATGGAACCACAAGTCAACTCAGTCATAAAGAGATGCTGCTTCACCCTACGCATAATAAAATGGATTCTACCGTTCCTCACTATCCCACACAGAACATTGGCTGTCATGTCCCTCGTCATGTCAAGAATAGACTACACCAACAGCATCTACCTTGGAATGCCGAATTACCTCACCAAATAAATCCAGTGAATACAGATCGCAGTGGAAAGACGGCTTCTCAGACTCAACAAAAGAGAACACATCACACCAGCATTGAGAAGCCTACACTGGCTACCAGTATAAAAAAAAAGGATTTACTTCAAAACCCTTTGCATAGTACACAGGGCAATGGTCAGACAAGGAGCAGAATTAACCTGCAAACTGAAACGAACCCTGAGATCCAGCAATGACATTCGCCTTGAACCACTGCAACACTTGAAACTGAAATATGGAGGGCCAGCACGTTCATGCTCATTTCGTTGATGGCAATTTGCTCGAGGCAGATTTTTTCGTAAGTTTGTAACACATTTCCTCACAAATATATATGGGGTGGCTTTAGGTATTTAATTAGGGTGGCAGATGTGGAGGGGTTGCAGGGTTTCCCCGGTATTTTATTTGAGCCAAAATGTGTTAAAAATATTTAAAATAAATGCAATCAAATCTGCCTTGACAAAATTGCAAAGAACAAACAACGTAGAACTGGATCAGCATTCTCCTGCATTTCAGCAAAACAATGGAATTCACTCCTCAAGGAACTATGAACAATAGATGAACACCTAAAAATAAAATAACTATCAAAAACCTGGCTCTTTAACTCACGCACCTCAACAGGAAGCTCTACTGAGAGTAAAGGTCACCACAAAATTAGGAAAGGCATCAGAAAACAATGCAAAGCTAAATTGAACAAAAAAAACTGCACTAGCTGAACAAAGGAACGCACAGACCACCCTCACCACTAACCCTACTAAAAACTTTCAACTTTCCTACAAACTTTCAGCTAAACCGCCAAATACAACGCACACATACCCCTATCACACCACAACTGGAAATCACACAGCACACTGCACACCCTTTCAGTAATGACACGCAATCCAACACACTAAATTTCCAGCACTAAGCCACAGACACACAAAACAATCTGATATAGAACCACACACTAAAACAACACCTAACAATTGCAATCTAGATGTAAACCCAACAAACAGTGACTGTTTTTTCCGAATTGAAGCTCCCAACAGAATAGCAAAATAAAGCTCTTGATCTATTCCTTTTCTTCCCACTAGAAAACACTCCCAACCTTTTCAGATCCACTGAGCGCCTGGAGACCATGAAACTTGCAGCGGTGCACGGTATAAATCTCAATTACATAACATAAAATTTGCATTTTTTTCCAAATTTTTAATGACATTCTCTTTTTTTTGTAACACGAAAAAGGGAGGAGGGGCAACGTTCCCTAACAATCTGTTAAAACATCTGAGCACCTGAGCACCTATAGTGTTCATAGAGGAGTATGATGTCTCAAGGGGTGAGAGAAGCAGAGAGAACTGATCACAACCTGTCTTGAGAACACAAAAGTGTGATTTCTTTTTCAGATTAGTTCTCAGGGTTTGGTGTATCTTGACATTAATCGAAGAAAAAAAACATACTCATTAATAGAAATTGAACTTCTCTGCAGGTAGTGGTGTTTTCTTTTGAGGTGCTTTTCTCACTGCCTGGTGGGCATCTTCAAACGATCTACAGAAAAATAAAGACAGTAAAACATGCTTTAATTAACTGATATGGTAAAATATAGAACGAAAAATGCATAATTCTTTTACAACTCTGCTTAGTTATTCAACTCAAATTCAG
The DNA here is from genome assembly GCF_040938575.1 of Ambystoma mexicanum. NCBI lineage: Eukaryota > Metazoa > Chordata > Amphibia > Caudata > Ambystomatidae > Ambystoma > Ambystoma mexicanum. Next base: position 220,900,735 of record NC_090933.1, on the reverse strand, counting down.
GAATAACCAACCCTACAGATAAAGGGTGTATCAGCCACATGTATTCCCTAAAAAGAGATAAATACTCCCACAAAATTGAAATAGATTGTAAAAATACTCCCAACGAAAAATAGGAAAGGTCTGCCCTCTTGCTTTCAACCACATTTCTCCATGGATATGTTGGGACCAGCAGCATGTGTGATGCTACAGGAAGAGACTACTATTTTTAATGCCTGTTCTGAAGAGGTAAAATGTGTCTTCTAATGTGAATGAATAACAAGGTGTAAAGAAATATTTATTACAAAACATTTCTGTTTTACATTTCATATGTTGACTTGGTTACACAATACTCCCATTAGGAATAGGACTTGCTGTATTACTTGTGAGTAAAATATGCCATCAATATATGTCTAAAAGAAAGTTCAGAACGATTAAAATAAATAATATCACTACACAAAGAAGCTAAACTTACATTGCAACTGTTGTGTCACACAAGGAAATCCCCCAACAGAAAACAAGAAATACAGAGTGCATAGCAAGAGAATTACCACGCAATCTCAAAAATAATGTTTGAAAGCGTCAATCTTTTTAAATTACTACAAATATTATTTCACAGCCAAAATAAAACTGTATTTTATAAAGTAAGGTGCAAATGTACCTTTCATGCTAATGCTTTCTGGAAAATAAAATACCATAAGTTACTTTTCTTCTTCAAAAACACAAAAACAGAATTTAGAAGTCTCAATAAATCCAGACTCTATACAAATGTGCTGATTAATATTTAAAATAATACTTTTCCTCCTCCAAACAGTCCTCTGAGGAGTAAATAAAGGAAGGATAGGTGCAATCTATGCCAATCTAAAAAAATAAATAAAAAAAAACAGAATAGGAAGCACAAAATGGAGCTGAAATGGAGAGAAAGGGGACTGAAACAGTGTACACAGCAGAAGCCTCCCTGTAAACAAAGAAAGAGGACTATGGCCTGGATGCTGTCTGTGTCCTATAGTAAAGAGAGGAAGGGGATTGAAACAGAGGGCCTGCTGGTACATCTAGGAAAGTAAGCTTGAGTGGCAGGATTTGGCTATAGACAGCAGAAGCCCTCCAGTAAGGAAAGAGAAAGAGGACTATAGACTAGGTGCTGTCTGAGTCCCGTAATAGAGGTAGAGAGGGGACTAAAACAGAAAGCCTGCTGGTAAATGTAGGAAAGTGCCTGAAAAAAGACTGGCAGCTATATTTGCTATTTATGAGGCAATTGAAACTGCGAGAAGAAGCCAAATGAAAGGAGGCTGAATTGGCTGTCCTAGTAAGATACATGCTTGCACTGAACACAGTCTGTATGGCAGGAATAGTTCTAGTTAAGTGAAGGCTTGTATGAAAAAACAAAAGTAAAATAAAACAAAAAGAAGGGTAAAACATGATCCTGCATTCTATGTGTAATCCCCAGTGTACAGTTCAGGAAGGTGCTGTAGCCGATACCAGATGCATGATGAAGTCAAATAAGACTTCAGAGGGAGGGAGACAACCAAATCGGCAGTGCTTCATTCAGGCCTCGATAGATGGTATCTAAACGAAAAATCCAGCAAGCTTCTTTGTTTGCCAAAGCTGCATGTGGATTGGTTGCCTCTTTTACCACATCTATTCTGTACCATGATATGTCATCAGCAGATTGACCCATTTCCATATAGTGACTGACCAGCAGGGAAGTAATTGACTTACATCTTATGCGGGATCGATGTTCAGTTATACATGTATGTACCTCATACAGGTGAGTGCAGCTTTTGCCCAATTGTATCCGGAATTTGTCTTTTTCGTGCCGTCCTGTATTCTTGACTTTGACTCCCACTGGCACATTCCTCAAACCTAATAGGAACCTGCTTCTAGCGGTTCTTTTCGTCCGCAACTGCATTATGGTCTGCTGACACTAATTTACTGACCTTACATAAGAAACCCATTTGAAGCATGGCTTTCCTTTTGGTATTGAGGTCCAGTGCCTTATGTTTCTTTTCTGCTCGGGATGATTTACTTAACCACGTGATTTCAATGACATGTGCCCTCAAATATTTCTGCCATGCGTTTTGGCTACATGTAGGTAAGAAGCTTTTCATCTTGCATTTCAGCTTAAAGGTTCTTTTCCTTAATGACAATTGAGGGTCATTTTCTGTTTCTTTTTCCTTCTGGGGCTCTAGCTGCTTAAAACTACAGGCGTGCACCAATGTGTTCACCCTTTGCTACGAATTAAAAACTCAAGTCTTTGGTGTCATTTGCCTCAACTGAATCATTCTTCCTGTGAACTAACATACCGTTGGCATACCACAGTTTGCCTAAGAGCACGATACTCTTTTCAGGTGAGCAGTGCTGAATTGCGCAGTTCCTTTTCGCTGCACCTTGTGCAGGATCCCTCTGATTTCAGGGTGCATGACTTGTCTGCACTTTTGTTCACGTTTTCTTATGTACTAAACCCCTTGCATTTGCCATTGATCTTGATGCACAGGTTTATTATTATTTTCTTCAACTTGATGTTTTGCACTCCCCTAGTGACCACATTGGGTGATGGGTCCTAAAACATGTTGGGTCTGTCCTGTGTCCACTCTCTCTGGCTCTGATAACTTAGCTTCACGGATTTTAATAAGCTGTAGCGCTACTACAAACTATGACACCTGTATACTTTTCCAGACATCCATTTATCGTCATACTTCCTCTAGTGCTGCACAGAGAAAGCCTCTACCTGATGAAGGAGGTACACTCCTTTAATTCCACCAAAACGCCTATTGTGCCAAACTTCCGCTTGGGTACTGTGTTGTACCATCAGAACAATAGCGGTTGGCTATCCACACTTTCTTTCAACTCCAGCAAGCAGAGGGCTTTGGCTCCTCTACATCAGCCTTAAACTGGTATCTTCTAACCAGGACTTTTTGGAATGTTTTATTCATGTTTATAATGATGTATTGATGTCCACAATAAGTTGCAATTGGTTTTTCTTGCGTCAATATGCACATGATGATGTCTTAACTTCACTGATTAGCCAGGGACAGTCAGCCAATTCAGCTGTATTTTCTGTTTTGCAAACTCATAGACCCCTCTTAGGACTAATATTGTTTCAAATTACATTGGATGTGCTTTTCCATTTTGTGTTGAAACTGTTTTTGTACTTACTGTTTGTGTTTCCTCACAACAATATGTTCTCTGTTGCTAGCTATCCCCACATGATTATGTTCAAATGTACATTTAGATTTTTTCACAATCACTGTTTAATTGTTGAAATAATAGCAAGTGTCTCTATTTTATTTAGCTTTTGTATCACTTTTTGATTTATCAGCGCTAGATTAAGCCGGAATGTCTATCTCATGAATCTCAGACAATTTTCTTTTGCACTAAAAGAATTTAAAAAACAATTTGTTGTACACTGTATTTACTCTTTCTTTGCTTTTTTTCCGATGTTGGCATCATTGAGACCCTGAATACCCACAGGGCTTATGTTACAATACATATACAGGTACCATAGATCTGTAAAAATGTGATTACATCACCACTTAAGGCAACATCTAAATAGCATAAGTTGTACTTACAAAGTTAACTAATTTCATACATGTAAACACCTTTTTGTGTACTCCCCAATTCAATTCAGGGGCAGCTTCATATATGCTCTGTATTGACAAGCCCAATAGTGGTCCTTCAATACAGTGGTGCCTATTTTCACGCCAGGCACATCAAAATGTGTTAGGTACCATTTGATTTCCCCTACTTTCACTGAGCCTTTATTCCTGAAACATAACGTGCCTTTTTGTTGGGTATTATGGGTAAGGGGGCCTATTTCATCTTTTACCCAGGCGAGTAATTTGAAATATTTAGTTAATTCCTTGAGACACATATCATTTGCAGTCTTTACCACCTCTACTGGTACTTACAGGAGTGTTTGTGCTTTGCATCCCATCATTCCTTCGACCCATTCTGTTGAAGTAAATAACTGCCCATATATTAGTAGCTGAGGTCTCTCCCAGCACCCTGGCAGCCCAGCTGCCTCTTTTCCTAGGACATTTAGGCATTGTAACAATTTCTGATCTACTGTTGTAGCATTTCCTTTATTTGGGCCATCTGATGCATATTGGATCATCTTATTATTTTATCTTTGAGTCCTCCATCATAGTATTTGTTTTTATATAGCTATCCTCATAGAGGAACGTGTTTTTTGACATCCATTGTAAAATGGCCCATCTTCCTTGAAATTGCCCCCTAGTGGCGCAGAGTGCTAAATGAGTTAGGCAATAGGCATCATGTGCAGGTACTTCTGTGGCAATGAATGTCCTGGAAGCGCTCACGGCAAAGGGAATGAGAGAGCACATGAAGCAGCTCTCATCAGATTTCTCTCTCCCCACCGGCTCATGTGCTGATTCCACATCTTATTAGTCGCCTGGGCAGAATCAGTGCTAAATGTGTTCATGAGTTGGAAATAATTTCTAGCAACTTCTTTTCAGTCTATTCATCTGCTTAGTGGTAACCAAAAAGGGGTGGGTTATTACTTCACCTAACAAGGGAATCGGGGTTGCATTGTTGTACATTGGCTTGGGTACATTATAGAGAAACCAGTTCCTGCAATGCCAAAAGGATAAAGAAATTGATGCAGCAAAATTTGAAAAATGTAGCTACCAGCATTACTGCTAATGTGTCCATGTGTTGCAAAGGGACACGTGTGTTTGGTGGCCTGCATGCCAAATGCGTATATCGTACAATGTTAAACAGGCCTATCTTTTAATTTCACTGTGAGTTTCACGTTGTTTCCAATATGTTGGTATCTACAGGAGAAACTGCACAATTATAGCTTGAAGAATTCTTTCAAAGATAAAACTTGTCTTAGGGTCTACCAAAAGGGTTGCAGGTGGTGTGTTGCTCGTTTTCAGGGCACAATAGCTATCTACTATATAAGAGAAAATTGCAAATAGCATAACTTTTAATGGCAACATCGAATGTCTGTCTTTTCCTCTTTATTAAAGTGTTGTCTCTTTATTTTTGCAGGTAAAATCCTTGGGGGAAGAAGGTTCACTAAAATGTGTTTATATTACTAATTTAAGGGAAGACAGTTTGTTGTATGTTTTAGGCTGCTGGTTGTTGTCTGCTTCTTGTGGCTAATAGTGTCTGCATCTGTGTCACTTCTTCACTTTCAACTTCAGGGACTGGTGGCAGGAGATCTCTACTGCTTAAAACCCAGTAGGATTGTGATGTGGTCAAAGACTTTATTTACAAAACGCTGTCCATTATCAGACCAAAGGACTTGACACTCTCCCCATCGCAGGAAGACCTCACTTCCGAAGAACTTTGCAGCACATGTGACATCAGTATGTTTGCATGGGCCGGCTTTGATCCAGCTGGAAAAAGGACACACAACTACTACCATATATCTGTAGCTGTTACAACGTTTGAGCATATCTACATAATTCATATGCAAATGCTGAAAGGGTCCAGTAGGGTGAGGTATTGTTCCTCTCACTGTTTGCAGCATATGTTCTGCTGAGAACATTTGACAAACTATACAGTTTATAATAAAAGCAGGAACGTGTTCAGTGAGGTTGGGCACCAACCAGTCTTCCAATATCAGGGCTGCAAGTCTCTCTTATGTTATGTGTTTTGGGTAGTGAAGTAATCCAAGGGACATAACTGGTTTGCCAGTGCTGTCCTGCTCCAAAATTGCATGTGTTGGTGATAATGAACCCCCACCCCCATTCTTCCATAAAACGTGCTCTTCTTGTGGCACTTGCCATTTTAATTCAGTAATCTGTGCTATGGGCAATGTATTCAAACATTATTTCATTACCTTGCTGTGCGCTCATGTGTGCTTATTAGGTTTGTGTGTCAAATTAAGATATTTCTGAAAAATATGCTGCTTTTTTTACCTCTTCATTGTCGTAGAAAATGTAATCTCTCCCTCTATTGTGAGCTATGCACTTCACCATGGTGATGGTCGATGGGAGCTGCAGCACATCTGCATGTACTGTTGACGTCATGTAGCCGGAGTCAGAATACACCATAATTTCCTCATCCTCATGCATTTCAAGTGCTACAATAAGCACTATTAATTCTGCCACATGCGCTGAAAAATGTAAAGGCAATTTCGCACTCGCCACTGGCTCAAAATTGCCATTCTGTTTTACTTTTACCACTACGGTCTCTGAGTGTCTCGGCCAATCATCGAGCAACCATCAATGAAGAGGATCACCCCACCCCTAGGGCCTTTTCTGTGACATGGGGTATATAATCATTAAATTCAGTGTACTTCAGTCGTGCACATGATCTCCTTCCACCACTGCCTCTGCTATGAATGTTGCTCGGTTCACTAACCTGCATCTAACAATTTTAACTGCTGGGTTTGAGATGATCACCTCACATGAAGATGTTCTCTGAGTTGTCAATGTGCTTTTGGGATTCTCAAGGATAGCAAATAAGGCATGCTCCACATATAACATTACAACATAGCACACCATAATAATGGCAAATTTTTCAATTGCAAAGGTTGCTGCCGCCAATGATTGATCACAGGGAAAATGTCCTCTCGTCACTGTATCTAAGATCCCACTGTAATATGCTCGTGGTTTGTGTCCCATTGTAGTTTTCTGTGTGACGACAGCTGTCATTCTCCATTTGAATGGAAGAATAAGAAAAATTCTGCACTGTAGTCAGCTATCCCTAAAACAGGTGTTGTGCCTATTCCTCCATTTAATTCATCAAATGCTTTTGTCATTTCAACTGTCCAGGCTATGTCACTTTTGTCCTTCTGCAGTTCTTTGAGTCCTTTTACCTATGCACTGTAATTAAAGACACATGCACTACAGTAATTGGAAAGGACGAGAAATGGTTGCATCTTCACTATCGTCTTTGCTTTCACTGTTTTCATGATTGCTTCTGGTCTCTCAGGGGTCACTTTTCTGCCTTCCTGGAATATCAATTGTGCTATTCTTCCAGGAAATTTTGTAATTTTTCCTTGTCTACTTTGTACCCCTTCTCTGCCAGGACTGTCATAAAACTGTATTTCCATTTTGTTGCACACCAGAATTTAATCTACTTACTGGCTGACTGCACTGCGCTGTCAAGGTGTATGTTCCTTAGTTTGATCTGGAGGACCCTGTTAAAGATTCATGGAAACTCACAGTACCAAGGGGTAAACAAGTATGTTTCCACTTGTAATTTCTGTATGAAAAAGTCATGTGACTCTTTGTGAAGGGAGAGTGAAAAGAATGCACTGTAAAGTATTTGCCTTTAGATGGAATATTAAACAATCTCCTGGCTGGATTCGGGACCAATGGCAGCTCTGCTTCAATGATGTTGTTTAGGGGACATGGGTCCTGAATAAATCTCCACGACCCTACATTGATTTTTATCACTGGGTACACCACTGTCTTACATGGGGATTCTGATGGCACTAATGTTCTGTGTTCCACTAAAGCAGAAATGGTGTTGTAAATGCCCTGACACCGGACACTGTCACACTCATGGCAAAATTGCTACTGGCTTCAGTTTGATTTTAACTCCATATATCCCCTTTAATAGTCTAACATCGTATGGACTGTTTGTCCACAATATGCTTAGTACCTGTGCCAAATCTTCTAAAAAAATAATGGTGTCATTTTGATCAGTGCGTTTCTCTGCGGCACGTCCCTTTTCTTGATTCTGACCCAGTAATTGAGGCTGATGAAGAACACTACCTCATCATCTGAGTCATTGTCTCTAAACAGTTCCACATCTGTCAAATCAATCAGTCTATGTCCTTTATCAAGAACAATCATTGCTCTCCATGCTTTCCCTTCATCATCAGTCCTGTGAATGATTTATCTGTCTTTTCTCACTATGACTGCGTCTAGTTCTATGAGAAGAACTGTCCATCCTCATCATCCATAGGCACTTCTGGTCTAAACGAAAATTCTGCATGTAGTCGCAATACTTTAACCTTTATCCCAGGAAACCATGCTAGCAAAAGGTGTACCCTATAAAGGAATTTCTCTGAGTCTAGTGGTATGCCTCACTGTGCTTTCTAGCCAAATAAGGATTTACATAATAAATCCCTGGAGTGGAGCAGGCTATCCACTGGTCGGTCTAATATATGGTCATATTAAGCATGCTCATCATATCTCTTTCCATTATGTTAAATGGTTCTTGCCGGAATACAAAAACGGCATGAAAAGGTCATGTTCTCCTATAGTGATAGGTAAGTCATCATTGAACAGAATCAAACGTGTAGCCCCAGAAAAAAACCTATGCATTCATGGCAATGCCTGACATTGGGTACTTCCTCTCCCTAACACAGGACCTGGTTGACCCCATATCTACAAGGAAGGAAAATGTCTTGTAACCTATTGTAACGCCAACCCATGGTTTTGCCCATGGGTCTGGATTAACTGATAGTATTGAACACATCAAGTCATTCTGTAGGCTATCCTATTGTGAGTATAGTTTCATCCATGTACCAGTGAAAGGGTTCCCTCCCACTACTGTCGCACTCCCTATTCTGGGTGTAGGTACCTGTGCTCCTGCACTTGCGCTCCATGTTGTCACAGTATTCTGATGTACTGGTGCTTGTGTTGCATCTGTGTTTGCTGTGTCTGCATGGAGGCTTGCTGTACTTGTATTGGTGATGGCTGTGCTTGCATTGGTGCTTGTTGTGCAGGTTGTATTTGTGGGGGATAAAAGGGGTTGCTATGGGGGTGCCTACATATTTTTCATGATTCTTGATGCACTATCATACTTGGGGTTCAATTTAGGCATATCTATGCATTTTCTCACATGGTATGCGGTAGTAGACCAAAGGGTAAAGACCACTGATCCGAGAACAAACAGGGATCAATATGGCATAAAGCAGTTATCCAAAGGCTAAAAGGGTTAGATCCTACACTGGTGTTTCTGCAGGAGACGCATCGTTCTCACACAATGAAAGCTAATGTGCCAATGTCGGCTATTCAAAGGCGTACTTTGCTGCGAGCGGTACCAAAACAAAAGGGGTTGCCATCCTGATGAGAAAGGGGTTTCCCCAAAGGTAAAAGGGATCTTAAGGGATATGAAAGGGAGATACTTTGCCCACAACAGTTGGTTAGAATGCCAAAGCTTGACTATAGTCTCAGTCTATGCTCTGAACATAGGGCAAGATGTTTTCTTTCAATCCCTCATGAGCACCATGACAAAGTTTGCTAATGGGGAACTTGTCAATATGGGGGATTTCAACTGTGTGGTAGATCCCACTATAGACAAACTCTCCCCCCCAGCGGGCACTGACAAGTACTATTTTTTAGCCATGGCAAAGCTGCTTCGAGATCTTTCTGTGATAGAAACCTGGAGATTCTTTCACCCAGACGAACAAGATTACACATTTTACTCAGCAGTCCATAAGGGGTTCTCAAGGTTAGATATGTTCTTGGCCACCAACACACTGATCCTCAAAGTAACCACGATCAAAATCCTTCTGAGAGTCTTGTCCAACCATGGAACAGTGCACTTAACTCTGGACATGGGTTTACCCCTACATCAGCAGAGAAAACAGTGGCAATTGAACAATTTCTTCGTAAAAGATGTTTTCATATGAGAGCCCATATAACAGGCATGTTGAAAAACGATTTCACAAAAAATGAGTTTGACAATATAGACAAGTGGCTATTGTGGGATTCAGGAAAGACCGTCTTGCGAGGGGCTATTATAAGTCATGCTGCAGCATGCATGAGAGCTAAACTTCACCGTGCGAGCAAAAGGCTATACGTCGTTATATAAAGCATATGTCACTCAGGTCTTTCCCCATCTTGTTAAACTATTTAATACTTTCCTACTGGTTAGTTCAGTATTGCAATCAATGTCTGAATCAAGACAATGTTGATCCTGAAGCCTGGCAGCGACAGAGAGGACTCCTCCTCATACAGGCCGATTGCTCTCCTTAATACTGATGCAAAGATACACGGGAAGGTGCTAGAATCTTGCATGATGGGAGTTCTGCTAGCCTTAGTGGGTCGGGATCAAAATGGGGTATATTATAGAGAGGGGAGGTCATGCAACATAAGGCAGGCAGTGGCTCTGATTGCCGCTAAAAACTTGATTTGGGAGGACTTTTTGTGATGCTGCCACTCAATGCGTATAAAGCATTCCATAGCATGGGCTGGGAAAATCTTGAGGCACTCTTGAAAGAGATCAACGCTGGACCACTTTTCACGCAATACATTATGGTCAATTTTAAATTCCCAAAAACCATAATTAATGCCAATGGTCAGGGGACTCCACCTATTTTAATAGAAAGAGGGACAAGACAGGACTGTCCACTCTCGCCCTTAATATTTGCCTTGGCAATGGAGCTCCTAGTCGAGCATATTCGCCATAACACCACAAATTCAGGTATCTAATTTCAGGGCGCATCACAGAAAATTACACCTTATGTGGATGACGTTCTTTGCTTTCTCATGAATCCCCTTGCCTTGGTGCCTGAATTACCTAATAGACTAGAGGCTTTTAGAGATATTTCAGGCTTTTGCACAAACAAAGATAGATATTATGGCCTAAATGTCTCTGGAACCCAGGCTACTTTACAGTCTCTTTTAAATGGGCAAAGAAAACACATAGGGCCTCATTACGAGGTGGGCGGTAAGGGATTACCGGCACCAGTAAGGGCACCGGTGCCGGTAATCCCTTACCGCCTGTAAGAGGATTCAATTCAACACTACAGCTAAATCAATGCCTAGTCTGGGATACTGAATGGAAACCCTTATTGATATATCTTTATGTCCAGTTCATGAGTTCTGGATGACTACCCCTATATAACACCCCTCTCTTAGAATCCCCCTGACCCCACTGAGCCAAGAAGTAGTTCTGTTTTGCAAGTTTAAAAAGGTTTATTTGAGAAATAAAACAAAATATAGATACCACGCTTTTATAATAAATTAATAATCGATATCGCCCTTATAAATATAATGTTAATCAACAATGGGTAATCTGACACTAGCACACTTCTTTATAATCAATGAGGAGTTAGTATAGGATGGATAAAGTAGCAAAAATACTTTTATGATTTCAAGGGAAAAGCAATGAGGAATAAAATGCAGTACAGAAATACTTGATATGATTTTAGCAAAAGATAAGATAATCACTTTTTCTCTGGCAATTCACCCCCCTCCCCTATGCAATGTAAGAAATGGAAGGAGATGGAAGTAACACACACAGTTCTCAGGAATGCAATCAAATACAATACGAAATTCAATTCCCACCCCAGCAAGCTTAGAGAAATCCGGTATGAGTTTTAAAACACAGGCCCAAGTGCTTTGAATGTGGTGGCAATGAAGTGAGAAATATGCTGAAAATGCTTTTAATTCCCTTTAGGGGGTTCAGGGTGAGTGAGAGATACTTGGGATGAGCTCAGGCTCACTTTAGCAATGATTCAGGGATGGTTATTAAGAGGCAAACAAATGTTTAGCAGAGAAAAGCAAAAAGCTGCTATCTTTTTACAGGTAAAGAAATCAGGCCAAATCGCAAATCGCGGCAAAATTCGCGAGTGCGTGAATCGTGATAACGGCAAAAGTATAAGGAGTAGCAAGTCGGTTTTAGGTTCGTTGGAAAGCTTAATTTTCGTTCCTAGCCCAAACGGTTCCAGAGATACGGACGATTAAATAAAGGTAGATTTTCGGATTTAAAGTAAAACTCAAAATGACAGGTGACAGCTTGCAGCTGCAGAATTGACAGGTGACAGTTGTGCAGCTTTAAAAATGACAGATGATACGATTTCTAGGAGGCAGTTCCACTTAGGTTAAATAGTTTGGATTGGATTATTTTAACTAAGAGATTGGTTCTGCACAGTTCTGCTAGGTACTCACAATATAAATTTGAAATAGGCCTCGCCACGGATCTGGTCTGGTTTTGGACTGGACTCCGGTTCTGGTCTCGGCACTTCACAGTGATCTGGGTCAGCTCTTTGGTTCTGCTCACAGCGGTCTGGGTCACTCTGGATCTCTGGTCTGGTCTCTGGCAATTGTTCTTGGCAAAAGAATTCAAACAGCTCGCCCGGCTGTGGAATAGTTGCAAATGATTTTAAGGTTGCTGAGGCCTGCTGAGAAGAGTTCTCAGTTTGTGGGTTTAGGCCCTTGCTTTAAGTTCTGAAGTAAAGTTCTGGTCTTTGGAGATTGATGGATTTGAAGTCTGGATCCCTGGATGTGAAGTCGTCGGTCAGCATGCTCCGCAACAAATGGAATTGAATGTCTCTACCTGTCCCAGCAGTCTCTTTTTATGTGTTTTGAAAATGGGTGTGTGCTTGGGCCTAGCTAAGCCTGCCCCTCTCTACTTGTCATTGGCCCAATTCTCCCCTCTCCCATGATTGGGGGAAGGAAATGGATTGTCAGCATGATAAAGTCTGTTTATGGGTCAGAGGATCCTCCCCTGGTCAGTTTGCCCACAAATCTATATATGATTCAAATACATCCTTCCCAGATATACAATTTGTTGAAATTACATGTGCACCATTATATATTCCTTATGGTCCATGCTTGTCCGCCTCTGATCTTCCTGGGGGCTTGCATTTAAAAATGACAACATTTTGCGCTTTTTAACTGGTTTTGCAATATCGGACATTTACCCAAAATTACACACATGTGCGCAAGGAGTATGGACATTAATTGATGAAGTGTCAGATTTTTAACATGCAGACATTTGGAGTGCGACCCTATTTTCCGCTAGCAACCCCCCAGAATACACCACAGGGTCCTACCGCCTCTCAAAATGTTCACAGAAAAATCACAAAAATAATGATATTACTTATATAATTCTGACAAGTCCGCACTATGAGTTATTTATCTTTTTAAAATTATGCCCTGGTCAAAAAGGGGTGTGGCTTCCCACATCACAGGGTGGAATAACTGGTTTATCTACTTCCCCCAAGCTCAGCTGCTAGCAGAGGCACTGCCCCTCCAAGTTTCCCCTAAGAGGAAGCCACTTTTATGATGCCCCCAATATAACATTTGCCTGAGTCCAGGACAGGCCTTTGTTCAACTCTCTGTAGTCCCCAGCTGCTCCACCCCTAATCTAATCAGAGAGGTGACAACTCCTATTGGCAAGGGGAGTGGCTGAGCAGGTTTCAACTCCTGTCGGGGGTAGTTGTCAGGCAGAATCCAGTTTCATTAAGCCAGGTTTCAGCTAAATGTCACTTTTTGTTCCCAGTTTTCTACATTCAAATCAAACTGACAATTTTTACATATACATTAAATAATTACTTCCTTCGAGTCATTTCAGAATCTAGTGTTACATTGTATCCACCTCTTAGCAAGTCTTTCCTTGGTCTGGTTTTGTTTCATTTGTTCAGTTTTACACAAAAGTCTGGTGATTTTAAAACGCCGGCTTTCTGATAGTGGTGAGTACTGGTAATGCAACCATTTTTGGGATTAAGAAAATGAATTCCCCACAGTTCTGAGTTGCTTTTTTTGGCAATCAGCATTGCCATTCCCAATGGTTTCAGGCTACTGTGTGTGTAGCCCACCGGTGGTTTTAGGCAGTGCCCTCCTGTGCTCACAACATAGGCAAAAATGGGTGGCAGCCTATTCTTCATGTTTTTCCTGTGCACTCTCTGGGGAGTTCTGGCCATCATGATGTTTTCCATGCCAGTACTGCACAGTTTTATTGTAGGGCTTGGATGCATGGGTAAAAACATCCCACAAGCCCCCCCCCCCCCTCTTGCGATGGCCATTCTGTCCTTTCACTGATGGAACTCGCAAGATCTGGGATGTTCGCCTCCTCTTCTTCCAAATCCATGGATGGCACAGTTCAGCATCTTTTCCTCCCTCCATTTGGATCGATCGGTTCTCCTTGCCGGTCCTGACGGGAATATTGGGCGGTACCCCGGGCACCTTGGGTCTCTGCTCCCAGTCTCCGGATCGTCCTCCTTGGCCAGTCTCCAGGTTTCATCTCTCCTAGGATGATAAAGCAAAGCGGCAATACCTATTCGTAGACATGTCTTCACCACTATTAATGGTGTGGCGAACATATATATTTTATGAATCAGAAGATATGAACATATGCATTTTCTTTTTTTAAATTAGGAAACAAGAACATTTATATATACACGGATCACAGAATTTTATATGCTATATGTGGAATATTTTAGGGTTGGAACTGAATTACTCTGGAGCGGCCCCCTCTGGGATTCCAGTGGATTCCTCCAGTTGTTGCAGAGTGTGCCTGGGATGGCAACACTTTAGCTGATTTATATGTCCCCACTTGTCTTCCCCCTCTGCCAAACTGCCTTTGGGGATGCAGATCTTATAGGCAACAGGGGAGATCTTGTCTATAATTTCAAACGGTCCCTTCCATGTAGGCAAGAATATTCGCTGTTTGGCCTGGTTCCTTTGGATATTGTATAGATAGACCTGATCACCCACCTTATATTCCTTTCGGGTAGTTTTTAAATCATAGTGGGTCTTCATGCTCTCGGCTGATCTTTCTAGATTCCGCTGAGCATAGGCAAAAGCATGCTGAAGGTGTTTCCTTAAATTCTCCACACACTCATGAGTTGTGGAGGCATTTATCAACGTTTGCTCTTGGGTTCTGTAGAGCAAATGCTGGGGAAGCACCATCTTGCGTCCAGTCATCAACTCAAATGGTGATATTTTGGTTGCAGATGAAGGGGTAGATCTGATGGCCATTAGGACCAGAGGTAATCGGATATCCCAACTTGGCCCAGAATCTGCCACAAACTTTTTTAAGATGCTCACAATGGTTCGGTTATATCTCTCCACTGCTCCAGAAGAAGCTGGCCTGTAAGCAATGTGTAGCTTCCTTTTAACCCCCAGTATCTCCCACATCTTTGTCATTACTTCACTGGTGAAGTGGCTACCCCTGTCTGACTCAATCCTTTGAGGTAGACCAAAACGGGAAAAGATGTGGTTAATCATCAGGGCAGCTGCTGTTTCTGCCTTGCAGTTTGGGGCTGGGAGACATTCCACCCACTTAGTAAACAAGCATGTAACGGTCAACATGTACTTGTTTCCTCTAGACGAGCGGATTACAGGGCCTACAAAGTCAATTTGCAAATCTGACCATGGCAGTGTCATCCCCCTCTTTTGGAGAGGTGCACGGTGCGTGAGGGATGATGGCTGAAATTGTGCACACACAAGACACCCCTTCAAGTATTGGTCAAGGTCCTGCCCCATGTGTGGCCAGTATGCAAACCCTCTTAAGATTTCCAGTGTTGTGTGAAACCCCCTATGACCGGCGGTGGCCGCATCATGGGCATGACTTAACATCAGGCTTCGGAATGAGGTAGGGACCACCCACTGATCGTGGCCAGCTTTGGATTTCCTTACCAGCAAACCGTCTTGGATTCGGAACATTTTTGGGCATTTCATCAACACTCTTAGGTCCTCTTTCCCAATGTAATCGGTATCCGTCAGGGGAAAGTTCTCAGGGTCCTCAAGGTGTTGGTAAAACTTGCCAATAATTGGATCCCCCTTCTGAGCTGTAATTAAATCAGCATCAGGGGTCTCCTTACTCCATTGTGCAGTTGAAAGATCATTGTGAGCATTTGTCTGGGACCTAGTGATAGCGGTGACCTGGATTTCCCCCAACAGGGACTTTATTTCGATTAGATCCCCTTGGATGGCCCCGGTTTTGGCCAGCTGATCAGCTGTCATTTCCAGTTTTGTCTGGTCCCTCTACTTTGGAATGACCCTTGATCTTCTTCCACTAGATGGTCATCCCATTCGAGGTGACCAGATCCTCAATGTTTTGGATTAACTTCCCATGTTTCAGGGGTTTGTTATTAGCGCATAACATGCCTTTGGTTTTCCAGTTCACCAGGTGCTCCACGAACCCTTTCCGTACATAATCCGAATCTGTGATTATGACCAGTTTGTGGAGTTGATGCTGGACAGCAGTTAGGATGGCCTGATGCACAGCCATCAATTCTGCCACCTGACTACTTCAGGGACCAATTTTGTATCCAGCGGAGGGTTCTGGGAACTCCTTCACCCATGCATTCCCTACGCCAGCCACCAGTTCTTTCTCCCCGTAGTTGTCAACATGGTAAGAGCATCCATCCACATAGACAGTGGGCATTCTCTCACACTTGTCTTCTTCAAAGACTTTGTGTGGGGAATTAAGGTATGCCTCCATGTTGTCCTTGATTTTTAGACTTTCGTCCTCGAGACAGTTTTCTCTGGCACAATCATGCAAGTCAGCGAGACCTTGCGCGAGGGGACTCTTCTTGTTTTGGCCATATCTGACCTCCACAGGAAAGCCTTGCATTGACAGAATCCAGGAAGTAATTCGGGAATTACTCACATTTCCGGCCCGGATTCTGTCACTTTGGAGATATTGCAGAGGCTGGTGTGGAGTCTCCACTATGATGTGTTCCCCCTGGATAAACGGGCGGTAATTCTTCAATGCCCACACCATTGCCAGGAGTGCCTTCTCACAATTGTTGAATTTTTCCTTCACAGAGGATAAAGTTTTGCTCGCATAGGAGATTACTTTATTGACCTTGTCATGCTTTTGTTATAATACTGCCATCAAGCACGTATTAGAGAACCCCGTCTCCAGGAAGAACTCCATGTTTCTGACAGGGTAAGCTAGGCAAGGCGCTTATGAGAGGTTTCTTTTGTGTTGTCTTACCGCCTCGGATTGTTCTGGACCCCATTCTCACTTGACCCCCCCCTTCAAGAGATGAATCAGGGGTCTAGTGATCTCTGCATAGCCTTCAATGAACTTTCTGCTGTAATTAGTCAGTCCAAGGAGGCTCCTTAGTTCCCGCAGAGTTGTGGGGTCTTCCAGTTTCTGGAGTGCTTCCACTTTCTTTTCTTGGGGACAGAGACCCTGAGGAGTAATCTCATGCCCCAAGAAATTAACACGGGTTCTACACCACTGTGCTTTCTGAAAGGAAAGTTTTGCTCCGGCATCGCTCAACTGTGTCAGAACATAACGGATCTCCGCTATGTGTTCCTCCACAGATGAACTTTTGATGAGGACATCATCTACATAAGCCAGGTTACCCCTCGCACCCTGGTCGGGCATGGCCTTATGTAGGAAAATGTTGAATTCATTGCCGGAGTTCAGGTATCCGAAGGGAGTCCGGGTCCATGTGTACTGCTGGCCCCCAAAGGTAAAAGCCAGTTTGTATTGGTCCTCCCTACTGACAGGCACGGTCCAGTATCCATTGGTCAGGTCTATTGCTGTGAATACCTGTGACCCCTGAATCTGGGCCAGCCCTTGGTCAATGCAGGGCAGAGGCCATCGGGAAGTATGGACCCGTTTGTTGAGCTCCCTAAGGTCGGCTCAGAGTCTCCACTGGCCATTTGGCTTCAATATTCCCAGCACTGGATTATTGAAAGTGCTGTGGACTGGACGGATTATTCCCCGGGACTCTAGGTTCTTAATTATTTCAGTAAGGGACTCCATGGATGCAAGAGGCAAGCGATATTGCTTCACAAACACTGGAGTCATTCCAGGGTTGTGGGAATTGTTGTGGTGTGGATGTCGGTGTGACCACAGTCATATGAGGCTACCGCAAAGAGATCTTGGAAATCCAAGAAAACTTGTTTCAACTTTTGCTTCTGTTCCAGAGTCACACAGGCAACAGCTAGGTTGACTCTCTCTTCCACCATCTGCCTGAAGCCTGGAAAGACTTCTGGTTTGGCTATCTCAGCGGCCTCCTCCAGCTGGGTGGAGAAGTCCCTGGTCAGAGTGCTGATTTGGACTGGAGGCTTCAGGTAGGAAAGGCAGCCCTCATGGACCAGGAAAATCACCACATCCCTCCTGAAGTCACAAGTCACATCTTCCTTACCGTAAGGGCAAGAAGTGTACACCAGGAAGTTCCCCCCAGGCCGGGTGAAGATCCTGTCTAGTGTTGTTTTGTCATCACTGTCACTGTCAAAACAGTCCATGGGGATTGGTCCTAACAGTTAATTTCCTAGATCAATGGAGAAATGTCGGTCATCAACCGCCATTCCAAAAATGGTGCCTGCGGCTAGAGTAATACTCTTTAAGTCGCTGTTATCCACCTCTATTGGAATGGTGTCATGTTCTATGTTGAATAATGGAGTTGGGTTTACCCCCAACCCTTGCTGTTGGAGAGAAGCATTTAGATGTATATAAGCATCAGGGTTTTGCAATGTGTGTCCTCTTTTAACTTTCACTTCCAGGGAGAATTGTCGGGTCCTTTCTGGGATGGTGACTTCCTCTTTGATCTGAATTTCAACTGCATAAGGTAGCAATTGAGCTGACCTAAATGCTTTTTCTGGATCATCAAAGCCCATGGGATTATCCGCTAATCGGGACCAAGCTTTGAAGTTTATTAGGTCCAAACTAATGGCAAAGTGATTGAGAATGTCACTGCCTAAGTAAAAGGCGGCAGTGACGTCTCGCACGACCCAACAATTATGGACTATGCTCTTGTTGCCAATGGAGATTTTGAGCATACACCTGCCTGGCAGGAGATGTTTGGAATTAGGTGCTTCCAGGTCCATTTCCCATTTGTCTATCAGTTTGAATGTGGGAATGGCTGGATCTTTTGGGAGTTGGCGGAACATGGCTTCGCTGATGAAGCTCTTACCGTTGTTCACACACACTCGAGTGAGAACAGAGTCCTTCCCATCATTTAACTGGACAAGGATGAACAACTGCTCTCCAATTTGCTGAGTATCAGCCAGGCTCTGAGCTGATTTCACATCTTCTGCACTATAGGAGTGGGAGTTTCTGATTGTGGATTAGTAAAGAATTTCAGGGTGTTTCCTTCCAGTGTGGAATATCACCTTAAACTGGAAGGAGGGTTGATTTTCAGAAATAGAGAGGACCCCCCATCAGCAGTCTGTTGTCCTACTGCTATTACTGTCACGTCTGGAATTTTGTTGTTCTGGAAGTGAAATTCTACTTGGTCAGATTTTTGTTCAACCATGTGGCAGGTGCCGTTTAAACTAACATGGTTAACACTCTGTTTTAATTTTATGGGTCGGCTAGTCTGGGTCCAGAGGACCTTGTTTACACAATCTATTAGGGGTGACAACCTTCTCAGAAGGTCATTCCCTAGTAAACAAGGGGTGCCCTCTGGGGTCACTACTATGACCGGGTGTTTCACCTTGTGTCGCCCAATTTTAATGTCCAAGTCTGCAGTCCCCTCAACGGGCATTTCCTTCCCGTCAAAGTTCTGCAGTTGTCCAGGAAGAGAGGTGAGAGGAATACAGTAATTCTCCCCCTTCCTGCATTTAGTTCCTCAAAGGCCCTTTGGGACAGAAGGGTAGCTTGGGATCCAGTGTCCGCCAGTGCCAAAATTGTACCCTGCCCCTGTACTTGTACCGGGGCATAGTATCTTCCCTCCTTCTCCTCAAGGGGGCACAGATAATGCACATTTTTGGACAACTGGTGGGCTAACTTTCTGGTTTTGGACATTGCTAGCGAAGAGATTTGGGCAGAATTCTGTGGAGAGCCTTGGGAATCTGAAAGAAAAAGTTGGCAACTGGAGATCAGAGCCATTGTGGGTTCCCCTGGTTCCGGTTCTGGGCCGCCCCCCCTTTTTGGAGGCAGTCACCAGGATCGGTTTGAACCAGGGGATTTTGGTATTGTCGGTTCTGGGATGAGATGATGGGCGGCGGTAGCTCAGTCTCCACATCTCACCAGTCTGAATTGGCGTCCCTTGGGACCCATTTTTCCTTGGGAGGAGTTCCCCCATCTCTAAAGGAGAAGATCCTTTCCCCAGGATCCCCTGAGGATCCCTCTCCCTCAAATTGGAAGATCTGTACCTCCTCCACAAACTGGGTCTGTTTGGGTACTTTGTTTCTCCTACCTCCTCTCTGCTCCTTGGGTGGCAGACTTTCAGGGGTAGGAGATTTTGTTTCCAGTTCCTGGTTTTCCAGGGGCTTTTTACAAGTTGGGAAGGGAGCTTCCTCCAAGGCTTTACACCCCCCGTCCCCTTGTGCCTCCTCCCTGGGAACCGGTGGGTTATCGGGGTGCTGCCCCCGTCATTGTTCTGGAGCACCAGGTCCAGAGTTTGGGGATTCTGCGGTGGCATGCTCATCTGAGGGTTCTGTTGAGCCCTCAGTATGTGACCCAGATCTTGTGCCATATTTTGGACCTGGTGCTCAAGTTGTGAAACCCGCTCAGGCTGATACGGTGCTCTATTTTCTCCCCTGGGCTGATCCCGGGAAGGGTAGCTATCCCTTCTCTGGTAGTACCCCTGGTTGGGAAGATTTTGGTACCCCTCCACCCTTGGCCTCCCCTCTCCCGGATTAGGTTGTCTGGGCTCAGGGAATTGGGGAAAGAAGGATGGATGGTTTTGGGGTTGGAAATTGGGTGGATACCTGGGAAAAAAGTTCTGCCCAGGATTTGGAGAATTTCTGCCCTCCTGTGGGAAGTTGGGAGGGAAATTCCCTGGGTTAGGCGCTTGGCTGGATCCCCCCGCTTGGGCTGGAAGAGTCCACACATAAACCAGGATTGGTCGGTTTCCCTTGTAGCGGGGACTTACATAGTCAGGGGAGCGGGGGACCCCATTTGTGGGACTACCTCCTCGACTCCCTGTCTGTGACTGGCCCGAGGGCCTTCTGGGCTGTGAATTATTTGGTGCAGGCAGGTTTTTAGCCCCCCCATCTCCAAATCTAAAACGGGGGCAACCTTTACCTCCGCCACCTTGGCAGCAGCAGGGGTGCTGTTGGTTTTGGGGTTTTTCGGCGCATTTTTTTTATTTTCGATGGGCTTCTGCACCACATAGATCCGGGTAGCCTGTTCAATGACCCAGTCTAAAGATCTTTTCTCATGAAAATCTCTCATGAGCTGGGTCATTATGTATTTGGGTAAGGCATGGAAAAACGTATTGATAACTTCTCTGCTATCCGTGCGCACCCTTCTGGTGGTCTGCGCAAAAGCACGCTTTAATTCTTGCACAAACTGTTGTGGGGCCTGATCCTCCCCACATTGCAAATTGTAGGCTGCCTTGCGAGCCTCTTGAGGATTTCTGTGAACAGAAAAATGTTTCAAGATGGCTGCCTTATAGGTGGACCATCTTAAATGGTTTTGGTCCTCCAGCCCCGCAAAGAAACTGGAGTATTCTGCGGAGAATGTCCATTTGACGTAGTGGATGCAGCTACTGCTGTCCTTCAAATGGAAAGTCTCCATCATTTGCTCATAGAGCTCCAAGTGTTCCCAAACGGAATACTTGGCGTTCTTATGATAAGGAGTGATGACACTCTTGATTGCCTTTATTTGTTTCAATGAGTCCTTAAGCAAGGCCCTTTTTGCCTTATTGGCCTTTTTGGTTTGGGTAACCCTGGTCCATTCATCCTCCGACTCAGAAGCGCTGCTCCCAGAGGTGCCCGTCTGATCTTCCAGGTTTTCCCGGATTCTGCGAGCCTGGGAATGGCTGGCAGAATGTGGGGACCTGGTCTCCTGTGTCCTGTGACACTCAGAGGAGTCCTCAGATCCCTCTTTGCTACCAGGATTTGCTGGGTATCCCCCCCACTGACCTAACTGAGCAGAGGTTTTCAGGATGCCCTTAATAGGCCTACTCTCCTGGGGTTCCCCACTAAATTGCACTCTGCTTGGGTGCCCATACCCGGATATCCTGTGGCCCGGTGCTCATGTGTGCCAGGGGACATGGGGGTGGCAGAGTACAGGGACTGAGAGAGATGAAGGCCTCCGGTACTAGGGCTCCCGAGGTTATGTTCAGTACTTCCCTTTCCCAGCGAACCTCGTCTCTATCAGCCCTTGCTCCCTGTTGCAATGCAAGAGCCTGCGCCTTCAGTTCCTCAGTTATTGCCTTACTAGACTCTATAAGTCTCTCCTGCATGGCTACCTGTTTCTGGAACCTATCATTGTGCTGACAGAGAGCCTCATTTTCTCTCTGTGCCTCCTGGTTGGTCCTGGAGTAATGGGCCAGTCTTTGCTGCAGGAGGGTTACCTCCTGAGTCCCTTCCCTACTGGCCTGCTCCTTTCTTGCCAGAGCCTCCTCCACCCTCCTGGTGTGCTCTACCAAGTTCTGGTTTTCTTTTTGGAGGTCACCCAGTCCCTGGAGGGCCAGGTGATTTTCTTCCATTTTTCTTTTTAAGGTGTCCCTTTCCTGACCAAGAGCCTGAATTTGTGACGCCAGGTCGTCCCTCTGCCTTTGAAAGGCACCAGCTTTCTGGCGCTCTTCATCAAACTCTGCCTGGGTATCCAGGTCTTTCAGAATCAGTTTGTTGCTCTCTGCCTTCACTCTATCTAGATGACTTTGCAGGGTGGCTACCTGCTCTGTGCATGCCCTGTTGAAGTCCAGTTGTTGCTCCAGCTTTTTCTGGCTCTGCAGAAGGGAGTCCAAACCTTCTTGGTACTCCTTCTGCAAGGCCAGAAATCTGGTATCCTGGACTGCCTTCTCCTGTTGCAGTCTATCCATGTCCTCTTTTATTTTAATGATATACTGCCTACTATCATTTTCTGACTCCTGGCTCCTCTGCAGCCTCTGCTCAGAAGAGACCAGGTCAGATTGGGCCTTTTCTAATGCCAGCTGCTGCCTATTTGCCAGATCTTGGCCTTCAGCACATTTGTCCTGCAAGGCTCCCATATATAGATACAAATATGCTGCTATTCTGGCAATCTTATTTTGTTCATCTTTGGCTTTAGGGGGTCATATATAGTTCACTCAGGGCCACATGTAGGGGACCCTGATCTCCTCATATATCTGACCCTGTTTCAGTGACCTGTTGCGCGATTGCCTGCAGCCAGACCGTTTGGTCCTGATGAGTCCACTCACCTCTCACAAATAGCTTATGTAAGAAGTGCTCTCTGGCTATTTTCATATCTACCAAGGTCGTCATTCTGGAATTTGAGTTCCTTCCTGACTTACAGAAGTTTGTATTTTATTTTGCAAAACAGACCGTTTCCTTAGAGCGTTCCTTTGAGGGGTGCTTTCACAGTGTAAAACAGCGTGGTGATCTAACCGGATATGTGTATCTGGTCAGTTGGCACACTGTATTAATCTGCACAAATGGTAAATCTAACCCAGAATATCCCGGCTCGAGCCCCCACTTTGTAAGAGGATTCAATTCAACACTACAGCTAAGTCAATGCCTAGTCTGGGATACTGAATGGAAACCCTTATTGATATATCTTTATGTCCAGTTCATGAGTTCTGGATGACTACCCCTTTATAACACCCCTCTCTTAGAATCCCCCTGACCCCACTGAGCCAAGAAGTAGTTCTGTTTTGCAAGTTTAAAAGGTTTATTTGAGAAATAAAACAAAATATAGATACCACGCTTTTATAATAAATTAATAATCGATATCGCCCTTATAAATATAATGTTAATCAACAATGGGTAATCTGACATTAGCACACTTCTTTATAATCAATGAGGAGTTAGTATAGGATGGATAAAGTAGCAAAAATACTTTTATGATTTCAAGGGAAAAGCGATGAGGAATAAAATGCAGTACAGAAATACTTGATATGATTTTAGCAAAAGATAAGATAATCACTTTTTCTCTGGCAATTCACCCCCCTCCCCTATGCAATGTAAGAAATTGAAGGAGATGGAAGTAACACACAGAATTCTCAGGAATGCAATCAAATACAATGCGAAATTCAATTCCCACCCCAGCAAGCTTAGAGAAAACCGGTATGAGTTTTAAAACACAGGCCCAAGTGCTTTGAATGTGGTGGCAATGAAGTGAGAAATATGCTGAAAATGCTTTTAATTCCCTTTAGGAGGTTCAGGGTGAGTGAGAGATACTTGGGATGAGCTCAGGCTCACTTTAGCAATGATTCAGGGATGGTTATTAAGAGGCAAACAAATTTTTAGCAGAGGAAAGCAAAAAGCTGCTATCTTTTTACAGGTAAAGAAATCAGGCCAAATCGCAAACCGCGGCAAAATTTGCGAGTGCCTGAATCGTGATTACGGCAAAAGTATAAGGAGTAGCAAGTCGGTTTTAGGTTCGTTGGAAAGCTTAAATTTTGTTCCTAGACCAAACGGTTCCAGAGATACGGACGATTAAATAAAGGTAGATTTTCAGATTTAAAGTAAAACTCAAAATGACAGGTGACAGCTTGCAGCTGCAGAATTGACAGGTGGCAGTTGTGCAGCTTTAAAAATGACAGATGATACGTTTTCTAGGAGGCAGTTCTACTTAGGTTAAATAGTTTGGATTAGATTATTTTAACTAAGAGATTGGTTCTGCACAGTTCTGCTAGGTACTCACAATATAAATTTGAAATAGGCCTCGCCACAGATCTGGTCAGGTTTTGGACTGGACTCCGGTTCTGGTCTTGGCACTTCACAGTGATCTGGGTCAGCTCTCTGGTTCTGCTCACAGCGGTCTGGGTCACTCTGGATCTCTGGTCTGGTCTCTGGCAATTGTTCTTGGCAAAAGAATTCAAACAGCTCGCCCGGCTGTGGAATAGTTGCAAATGATTTTAAGGTTGCTGAGGCCTGCTGAGAAGAGTTCTCAGTTTGTGGGTTTAGGCCCTTGCTTTAAGTTCTGAACTAAAGTTCTGGTCTTTGGAGATTGATGGATTTGAAGTCTGGATCTCTGGATGTGAAGTCGTCGGTCAGCATGCTCCGTAGCAAATGGAATTGAATGGGTGTGTGCCTGGGCCTAGCTAAGCCTGCCCCTCTCTACTTGTCATTGGCCCAATTCTCCCCTCTCCCATGATTGGGGGAAGGAAATGGATTGTCAGCATGATGAAGTCTGTTTATGGGTCAGAGGATCCTCCCCTGGTCAGTTTGCCCACAAATCTATATTTGATTCAAATACATCCTTCCCAGATATACAATTTGTTGAAATTACATGTGCACATTATATATTCCTTATGGTCCATGCTTGTCCGCCTCTGATCTTCCTGGGGGCTTGCATTAAAAAATGACAACATTTTGCGCTTTTTAACTGGTTTTGCAATATCGGACATTTACCCAAAATTACACACATGTGCGCAAGAAGTATGGACATTAATTGATGAAGTGTCAGATTTTTAACATGCAGACATTTGGAGTGAGACCCTATTTTCCGCTAGCAACCCCCCAGAATACACCACAGGGTCCTAACGCCTCTCAAAATGTTCACAGAAAAATCACAAAAATAATGATATTACTTATATAATTCTGACAAGTCCGCACTATGAGTTATCTATCTTTTTAAAATTATGCCCTGGTCAAAAAGGGGTGTGGCTTCCCACATCACAGGGTGGAATAACTGGTTTATCCACTTCCCCCAAGCTCAGCTGCTAGCAGAGGCACTGCCCCTCCCAGATTCCCCTAAGAGGAAGCCACTTTTACGACGCCCCCAATATAACATTTGCCTGAGTCCAGGACAGGCCTTTGTTCAACTCCCTGTAGTCCCCAGCTGCTCCACCCCTAATCTAATCAGAGAGGTGACAACTCCTTTTGGCAAGGGGAGTGGCTGAGCAGGTTTCAACTCCTGTCGGGGTAGTTGTCAGGCAGAATCCAGTTTCATTAAGCCAGGTTTCAGCTAAATGTCACTTTTTGTTCCCAGTTTTCTACATTCAAATCAAACTGACAATGATGTTTTCCATGCCAGTACTGCACATTTTTATTGTAGGGCTGGGATGCATGGGTAAAAACATCCCACACGCCCTACTACGAGTTCCCTTTGCGGGTCTTTCCTTAATGCCTGGTTTTACCAGGTGTTAAGGACGGGAACCCCAAAGGGATGGGGAATGGCTCTGGTGAATGGGGAATTACCGGTCCCGCCGACCTCGGAATGGACCGGTAATTGCTCCATCCACCAGACCGGATCGGAACGATTTTGGAGGCACTAATAGCGCCATGGCTACCTCCAACCTCGTAATGAGGCCCATAGTTGGGCGTGCAACTCACATCCTCGTACAAGACCATAGCGAGAGCAAGCATCCTTGACCTATGGAGGGAATCCAAGGAGCAGCTATCTCGACAGGAACTCCAAGAAATGCCCTGGTTGGGAAGAATTCAAGCAGTAAAAATTACACTCTTTCAGCAGTTAATTCATGTTTTTCCAGTAATTAAATCTCATCAAAAGAACTGGAGGACCTTCAGAGGGCGGTAACACATTAATCTGGGCTTGCAAATCACTTACCGTTCCGAAAAGAGTCCTAACCAAATTCCCGGGTCAAGGGAGGTTTGACATCCCTTCCTTACAGAGATATTTCCTAGCTGCGCAATTGGTTCTAATGTTGGACTGGCCAATCTCATTGGGATGCCCAAGTTGGAAAGAAATTGAAGCTCTACCCCTAGACCTGCCCTAGCACACTCTCCTTTCATAGAGAGGTGGGACTTAGTCTTAATCTGGAAGGACTTCTGCCAACTACAGCAACAACCCTAAAGCACTGAGGGAGAGCGGGCCAACCCCTGGGAATTAAGGTAGGACTGGGCCCAATGCCCACTCTCACAAAAAATCCTGTATTCTCACCAGGGATGGTCAGACAAGCCTTTGCAAAGTGGGAAACAAATGTTTCCTTGACATTAAGCAACTTGTATAATGAAGGTGAAGTCCTAACCATTGCTGAATGTAAAGCAAAGTTCTCACTCCCAGAGACTGACAGATTCAGGTATACACAATTTAGGCATTTTATTACAAACCTTTCAGTTAAAAGGGAAGCTGCCCGGAACCCAAAAGGGCTAGAACTCTCAATGCTAGAAAGCAACAAATCTAGGAAGATCTTCCAATGCTATAGGTTCCTAGAAAAGCCAGTGGATGGGCGGAATCTTGCATACATGCTCGTGTGGGAACAATAGTTAGGAAAGGAAATCTCAGATGATTATTGGGGATAATCTGGCACAGAGCCCATAAAATGTCCAGGTGTACACAGATTAAGAAGGAGCAATTAAATTATGCTTCTGATGGTACCTCACCCCAGTGAGACTCTAAAAAATCTACTGTCAAGTTTTGATCTCTGCTGGCATAATTGTGGAGCAAAAGGGGAGATGATACACATGTGGGGGACATGCCCCGTGTCCGGATTTACTTAAAAGAAATTCTGTCAAAAATAAAGGACATGACGTGCCATCATCTATCATTCTACCCTCTTGTGGTACTTCTGGGCAATGTTCCAGAGAGCGACACATGCACATTTTCTGGCCCACAGATGACTTTGATAACCCATGTGTTTCTGGCAACGAAGCTAATGCAGGCTATAGTTTGGAAACTGTAGGAGAGTCCCCCGACTGCCAACTGGTGGATCAAAGTGTGGGAGTTCCTAGCCATGGAGACTATCACTGCTCTAGTGTCCAATTCGATCCCTAAATACACCCGGAATGGGTGCCCTTTCTCGAAATGTTCAGTAATAGAGAAGTGATGCTACGCAAACCACAAATAATAAAACACATGACTTTGGGATAATAGAGGAATGATTTGGATGCGAAGAAAGGTATCAAAGGGAGACACAAGGAACCTGGGGTTAGGCAATTGGAATGAAATATCTCATAAACACGGCATGTGAAGCTAAGTTTAGTCAAATGAACCTGCACGTGTGGCTCTAAGGGTATTCCATGTTTTAATTTCTCTGTTTTTTTTCTCTGTTTTTTTTTGGGATATGATATTTTATTTATAGCGCGCCTATACACACGGGTTTCAAGGTTTTTTTTTCTCATTCCTCTTTAGAGGGTTTTCTACTTGAGGGGGTGGAGAGAGGGGGAAGCAAACATGTTCTTCATGTAATACAAGATGCTATGTTTCTTATTTTCGTGTCTCGCTTGTTGAAGACAATAATGAAATAAAGCTTAAAAAAAGACAGAAGAAGGAGCCCAAATCGAGTGGAGTAGAAGGCAGAACCCTATACTCCTTTTAGTTGCTTACAACATTGATAGAGTAGTGATGGTTTAGAAGGTTCTGGATGGGGTTTAGGTAGAGAAGGTGATGGCCTTTAGATTATCCGCGACAGCTATTCAGAAACCAGATAGTAGAAGTAAATATTCTCTATAAACTACTCTGGGGACTATGGATGCCTGGTCTAGGGTGGACAATGCTACATTTAGATAAGAGCCTGAGGGATGACCCCGTGGGAGTGTTCTTTGAGCCATCTGTCACGCATTTGTATGCAGGCATTCCATTTAAGTGTATGGGTGTTGGGAGGTTGAGGGTGTTCAATGGTGCTGGCTTTGAAAGTTATTTCAATGACATTCCTTGCATATTTTAAGATCTGGCTGCAAGAAAACTGCCATTCAAAGCCAAAAAATGGTGTTCTTGCATTGGAAATATTGACATTATTGGGGCAGCATGAGTGTGTTTGTACACTGGATATACTGGCACTATTGCGTACATCCAACATTAGATTGTTCTTACAGTAGCAATACCAGCATATATTGACACATCCAGCATGAACATGTCTTCTTATAGTAACCGTACTGACGATATTGGGCACAACCATCATGAGTGTATTCTTACACTGACAATAATTGTATATATTGGAGAAGCAGCATGAAAATCTCTTCTTACCATAACACTGCAGGCAATATTGGGCCCACGCAGCACGCGTCTGTTTTTACAGTGGCAATGCTGCTGTATATTGCGGATGCAAAAATATGTTGAAAAAGGTTCCCATGTACGGTTAGCTACCTGACGTCTACTGGATTTTTTGAAATGATTGTAAATTGTATGACTTTCCAAACCATATTTCACAAATGTAAAATGCATCATTTTAACCCTTTACTTAAAAATACATTCTTGGGTGATGAATGCCCCTGAACGAGCGCGCTGATAACTTTGGCCTTCCCTGCCATGCTGGGCCACTCGTGCTCATAATTGGGACATGTTATACACGAGCAACCACTGCTCAAACCACGAAGGTGCAAGCCTGCCTAAATAAATAAAATATCATCTGGGTGTGTTATTCTTTGAACCAAATACTCTTACCCCGTAGCGCATGTAGTGTGTCCGAAGTTGTGAAAAGACCAAAGGCAGAGCGCATTCCGTGCACTGCGTAAACACATCAACTAATAACCTGAATAAAAATGCCCCCTGGGGCATTGCGTTAATGGCAACCAGGCAGGCTTGGGACCTGGCTCCCTAGAAGTTCCCATGACGGCGCAGCGTGTGCAGTTTGAGCGCTGCAGCTTCCCATGATGGGAGTAACATGCAGGGGCCATCATTTGCGGTGAGTTCATAATGTAGGGCTTGCTTGCTCGTCATACACACTGAAAAAGGCCATGAATCACTTTTGCTGTAAACTCATGTGCAGCCAAACATGTCAGATTCCATGTCCCCCAGCTGACCTCGGAAGTGGTTCCCTTGGTCTCGATTATCTATCAATCCCAAATCGAGTCATCTTTCTGGACCCTGAATCGCCACAGGGTCATTAACAGGAACATGAAACGATTCCCATTAATGTGATCTACCAAGAGTTCCGTGGGATGTTCTACAAGGATCCAGTCCAACAAAATCCCTGGTGCCTCACAAGGGAAAAGCTCGGATTGAGGTACAATGTTATATCGAGACGAAAAGCACAGGAACTGATCAATTGCGAATTCTCATGAAGAAAAAAAAACACCCAAGGCGGAGTCGCTGTGCGTCCACATTAAGGGATCTGGCCCATGTGGCCGTGTGGCTTATTCAAGAGGTCAGTGCAGACTTCCACATCCATTGCCTCTCTCCCAGTGCTCACATCAGAGCCAAGAGTACTACCTCACCATTGTAAATAAAGCATCACTGTATGTATCGTCTTTCACACGAAATTCTGTAACCTAGTTAGCTTAAATTACCTTAACACCACTGTATCCTATGTCTCTGTGTAACTATTCAACCTCCGTAACCAGCATATCTATGTAACCCTATACGCTTGGACGGAACCTGTGACACTACCTGTGTTTAATGTCAAGTACAGCGCCTAGATACCTTCGGGCTTGGTGCGCTATATAAATTGCAAAATAAATAAATAAATAAAACTAAAAATGTTCTTCTGCTGTGTGATGGTTGTGGTAGGATACCCGCATGACAGTTTCAAGACGATATAGTGCCAGGGCTGTGATGCAATATTATACACTCACTGCAATGTAAGTAAAAACTGCTCTTATTAGCTTGTATGTGAAGTAATTAACAATGATTAAGTAAACACAGTACAGTAGTCCAGAAAGTATTAATTTTCATTATCTCATGTACATGTTCAATGACCAAAGTGTACTCTACTGGAAGCTGCTGGTACAAGAGCATTTCTTGCTGTTGCATAATATATGTTGCCATCATTTTGCTTTCACGAGAAGCATAAATAGAGCCAATAGCCTCTCTTGTGTTATTAAAGATTGTGCATACTTAATGAAACTACTTAATGAAACATCTCGAAACAATACGTAACTGCAACTGTAACTAAGATCAATCCATGCCTTTGGAAACAAGGATGTATTTGTATGGTGAACACATGGCGACTAAGGAATTCCTTTATCCGCAAACAGTAACTGTTGGGTTTCTGAAGAGTAGACTCCACTCTAGTAAACCATGGGTGAGACTTTTATAAACCACTTCAAACTAAATCACTTCTGGGGATTCCAATCACTGTTGTAAATGTTTTGCTGATAACAAAGATTTATACCATTTATATCTTTGTACTTGAAATGAAAAGTGACAAAAAGCCAAGGAACATGAGCAGAGACCTCTGAGTGCTGGCTGGGAACAGCTGATCGAGCACCCTCAAATCACGTGCAACAAGGGCAGCCCCCCCAACACAGGCTCGGATTGGCCTATATGGGAAGAGGGCGATGCCAGAAGTGCCAGGCCATGATTCTAGGCTGGGACAGATATGTTTTGCCAGAATGGACCTCGTTTGTGGTCAGAGTGGGCCAGTTTCATAATTTACTACACTTGTTGTAACCATTGTCACTAAGCACATATGTTTTCAAATGCACTATATGCAACGCATTTGACCAGAAACACCCCCTTGGCTAGTACTCAAATAGTTCTGGATAGTAATTAATTATATAATGTGTGACTGTGGCCCACTTTTTCATTGATGCCTGGACTGGTACGTCCACCCTTTCAATAAGGGGCCAGCCTTTCTGACCTTTGTACACCCTGCATGCCCCTAATGCAGCCTTTTGCTCCAACCTCCAGAGGGGTCAAGGGGGTAGTCTCATGCACCCTACATCAGCGGATCACCTGAATGACTTACCACAATGAGGTGGCAATGAAGGGCTCGCCTGCCACATATGAACATCACAATAAAATGTGGACTCTGAACATACTGGGGCAACTATGAGGAAAAATGCCCACAGTATGCACCATTTCTAAATAAGCATATTAGGTATCTGACCCATATTATCAAAGCCCCCAAAAGCCTAAAGGTCATAGGGTGTATTTGAAATACGCTGCCACTGCCATTCCCCCCTCTCTGATGCAGGGGTGTAGGGTGCAGGGTTAGACATGTGATATGAAGGGGTTAGCAAAGGGGTAAGGCGGGCTATTCCCTTGCAATAGAAACAAAAACCAAAGGGAATGCTGCGGGCATATTTTGCTGACGCCATTCACATGGCAGCATTTAAACATAGAGGCCTTAGCTCACTGGCATCATTATATTTTCATATTATGTATGCCCACTGATCCTGTTTTACCACAATGATTCATACATAGACCCCTTTCGGCCATGGGTATCGTCAACTTTTCGACTATTGTCTCGGGAGGATACCTGAGGGGCAGCGCGCTAGTCTTGGAAGCAAAACGATGCGGAGCAACACAGGTTTGATCCCCAGGTCCACGCTTAGAAACCTCTGGGTATTAAGCGCATTATAAATAACCAATGAAATACATTTAAAACATTGAGGCAGCTTTGAGAATAAAGAGAGTGATCAGGCTAGAATGGATATCATACCTCTTCATTTGCACTGTTCAATAGTTATATTCACAGGCATGCAGACTCCACTAGAATGCTTCCAAGTGTGCAGTGGGGCATTGAATGTGTTTGCATCCCACTGCACAGGCTGGACCTAACTTACAGGTGGGATGAAAAACACGAACGGATGATAAAGAAGAGCTAATCCTGGACTTCACCACCACTGAATGCCTTGGAAACAGGTGACAATGAAGAAGACGACAGATATTATGCTCTGTCCCCTGAGTCATGTAAGCGATATTCAATCAACACTACAGCTAAATCAAAGCCTAGTCTGGGATGCTGAAGAAAACCCTTATTGATGTATTTTTATATCCAGTTCAGTACGCTGGATGACAAGCCTTGTATAACACCCCCCTCTTAGAATCCTCCTGACCCCACTGAGCCAAGAAGTAGGTTTGTTTTGCAAATTAAAAGGTTTATTTGAAAATGTAAACAATCTATATATATATATCACACTTCTATAAATAAATTGATAATGGATATTACACTTGTGAATATGAGCAGTAGTCAGCAAGAGGTAACTATTATAATAGGAACAGAAGAATAAGGTGGGAAAGAATGCTTTATATGGTTCAAGGAAACGCAAGGTGGAATAAAATGCAGTACAGAAATAACTTGTTATGATTTTAGCAAAAGGTAATATGATCACTTTTTCTTTTGACAATTCACTCCCCCCCTATGCAATACAAGACATGGAAGGAGAGCACACAGTCTTCAAGAATCCCAACAAATCACACTTTATAATGCAATACACAGTTCCAGTTCCCCCAGCAAGCTTAGAGAAAACAGGGATGAGTTTTAAACACAGGCAAATTACTTTAATGTGGTTTGCAAGGAAGTGAAAAGGTGCTAAAATTGCTTTTAATTCCCTCTAGAGGTTCAGGGTGAGTGAGAGATGATTGTTGGTATTAGTTCAGGCTCACTTTAGCAATGCTCTATGAGTTATTACCAGGTTGCAAACGGATTTTAACAAAAGAAAGAACGGAGCTGCTATTTCTACAGATGAAGAAATCGGGCCAAATCGCAGTAAATTTAGCGAGTGCGTGTCTTGTGATTGCGGAAAAGGTATAGGGAATAGCACTAGCACAAACGGTTCTGGAGATACCGATGATTTAATAAAGATAGATATTCGGATTTAAAGTAAAACTCAAAATGACAGGTGACAGCTTGCAGCTGCAGAATTGACAGGTGACAGTTGTGCAGCTTTAAAAATGACAGATGACATGATTTCTAGGAGGCTGTTCTCATTAGGTTAAAATAGCTTGAATTAGATCATTTTAACTAAGAGATTGGGTTCTGCACAGTTCTGGCGGTACTCACAATATATTTTGGGCAGGAATGGGCCTCGCCACGGATCTGGTCAGGTTTTGGCTGGACTCCGGTTCTGGTCTCGGCACTTCACAGCGATCTGGGTCAGCTCTCTGGATACAGCGGCCTGTGGTTCTCTGGATCTCTGGTCTGCTTCCGGTCCGGATCAAGTGGATTCTGGATGTAACACTGCTTTCTGGGTACTGGCAAAAGTTCTTGGCACAGAATTCAGACAGCTCGCCCGGCTGTGGAATAGTTTGCAAATGATTTTAAGGATGCTGAGGCCTGCTGAGAAGAGTTCTCAGTTTGTGGGTTTAGGCCCCTGCTTTAAATTCTGAAGTAAAGTTCTGGTCTTTGGAGATTGATGGATGTGAAGTCTGGAGTCTCCCGGCAGAGCGTCCCACAGAAAATGGAATTGAATGTCCCTACCTGTCCCAGCAGTCTCTTTTTATGTGTTTTAAAAAGTGGGTGGAGAGGCTAGCATCCCTAAGCCTGCCCTTCTCTTGATTTGATAGGTCAATAGATTCTTTGGTCCCTGATTTGGGAAGGGATAGTGTGTCAGAGTGATGTCATTTTTATGACCTGCAGAAATGACACTCCCCTGGTCAATGTGCACACAGATCTATTCCTGATCCAAATACATATTTCCCAGGTACACAGTTGTTTGACATCACATACACACATCATATATTACTAAAGATAGTCCCTGTCCCGACTCTGCCGTTTCTAGGAGCTTGCATTCAAAAATGGCAACTTATTTTCGATTTTAGTGGGTTTTGCAACATTGGTTTTTCATCAAAAATTATACAAAGGTACATTTCCCTTCCACATATATCCCAGTAACTTTCCATGTCTCTAGCTTAAACACATTGTCTACAATAATCATAATTAGCGAGGTTTTGCCCCAGAACATGATACAAATTGGAGTTTGGACTCAAATCGTGAGGGCATTTTTCAAACTAAGACTCTGAAAGTTGTACATTCCTGTCATTTGGTTACAATAAATTATCACTGTTTCTATAAAATATATATTTGTTGCAATTCAACTCCCCAAAGTGTTTGGGTCCGCCTCCAGAAGTCTGGGTGGGTCAGTGATCACATGTCTCTCCTTGCTGGCAGAGGGCTGTTGACAGGAAACACTCAAAATTAATATACCCGATTCAACAGAAAGAGCCTTTTGTGTGGGCTTAAGCAGGCTGCCTTGAAGTCTCTCCTCATTCAATCAACAGGGTCATGTGATATCCTGCCTCCTGGTGTGGAATATCTGAGGTGGTAAGGTTTCCCAGCCTCTTGGCCTCTGGGAACAGCAGGTGGCTAAGGTTTCCAATTAACCAACAAGCTTTGAAGTCCCGGCCCCTCTTGCAACTCCTAAATACAGTTTCCCTGTCAGAGTTTAGACCGCTAGCGCCACCTTGGGGAATTTGTCGGTACTGCATCCATTTTTGAGTTGTCTTGAATTACTGCATTTCAATAGAGTGGTCTTTTGCTTGATAGTATAGGACCCTTGCTTAACATTGTTTTGATGGCATCCTTACAGTAGAGTGGTGATGTGGAACCCCCCTACAAGAAGGTTGTATCTTTGGAGTGGTCTCGTGCCAACTGCGCAGTTCTACTATTCTGGCGTGAATGTGGGCGGCAATAGCTCATCCCCACATCCATCCAGTCTATTGATTTAGTTTGTTCTGGGATAGAATAATGGGCGGCGACAGCTCATCCCCACATCTACACAGTCTATTGATTCAACATGGGTCAAAACCCTTGACAAATCCCCCGCCCGACTGCGCTTTGATTCAAGTCGAGGGGAAGTCGGGTGCAAAGGAGGTTTTGAGCCCTTGCGCTGGTATGTCCGCATTATCTTCTTCCAATTCTGTAGATGGCACAGTTCAGCATCTTTTCCTCCACCCAGTTGGATCGATCGGTTCTCCTCGCCGGTCCTGATGGGAATATTGGGCAGTACCTCGGGCCCCTCGGGTCTCTGCTCCCGGTCCCCGGATCGTCCTCCTTGGCCAGTCTCCAGGTTTTCTTTCTCCTAGGATGACAAAGGAAAGCGGCAATACCTATTCATAGACATTTCTTCCCCACCATTGATACAGTGGGGTGGCATATACATTTTATAGTCAAAACATTTGCGTTCTTATTTTGGGATGGCAACACTTTAGCTGATTTATATGGACCCACTTATCTTCCCCCTCTTCCAAACTGCTTTTGGGGATGCAGATCTTATAGGCAACAGGGGAGATATTGTCTATAATTTCAAACAGTCCCTTCCATGTAGGCAAGAATTTTTTCTGTTTGGCCTGGTTCCTTTGGAAATTGTATAGATAGACCCGATCACCCACCTTATATTCCTTTCGGGTAGTTTTCAAATCATAGTGGGTCTTCATGCTCTCGGCTGATCTTTCTAGATTCCGCTGAGCATAGGCAAAGGCATGTTGAAGGTGTTTCCTTAAATTCTCCACATACTCATGAGTTGTGGAGGCATTTATCAGTGTCTGCTCCTGGGTCCTGTAGAGCAAATGCTGAGGAAGCACCATCTTGCGTCCCGTCAGCAACTCAAATGCTGACATTTTGGTTGCAGATGAAGGGGTAGATCTGATGGCCATTAGGACCAGAGGTAATCGGATATCCCAACTTGGCCCAGAATCTGCCACAAACTTTTTTAATATGCTCACAATGGTTCGGTTGTATCTCTCCACTGCTCCAGAAGAAGCTGGCCTGTAAGCAATGTGTAGCTTCCTTTTAACCCCCAGTATCTCCCACATCTTTGTCATTACTTCGCTGGTGAAGTGGCTACCTCTGTCTGACTCAATCCTTTGAGGTAGACCAAAACGGGAAAAGATGTGGTTAATCATCAGGGCAGCTGCTGTTTCTGCCTTGCAGTTTGGGGCTGGGAGACATTCCACCCACTTGGTAAACAAGCATGTAACGGTCAACATGTACTTGTTTCCTCTAGACGAGCGAATTACAGGGCCTACAAAGTCGATTTGCAAATCTGACCATGGCAGTTTCATCCCCCTCTTTTGGAGAGGCGCACGGTGTGTGAGGGATGATGGCTGAAATTGTGCACACACAAGACACCCCTTCAAGTATTGGTCGAGGTCCTGCCCCATGTGTGGCCAGTATGCAACCTCTCTTAAGATTTCCAGTGTTGTGTGAAACCCCCTATGACCGGCGGTGGCCGCATCATGGGCGTGACTTAACATCAAGCTTCGGAATGAAGTAGGGACCACCCACTGATCATGGCCAGCTTGGGATTTCCTTACCAACAAACCGTCTTGGATTCGGAACCTTTTTGGACATTTCATCAACACTCTTAGGTCCTCTTTCACAATGTAATCGGTATCCGTCAGGAGAAAGTTCTCAGGGTCATCAATGTGTTGGTAAAACTTACCAATTATTGGTTCCCCCTTCTGAGCTGTAATCAAATCAGCATCAGGGGTCTCCTTACTCCATTGTGAAGTTGAAAAGTCATTGTGAGCATTTGTCTGGGACCTAGTGATAGCAGTGACCTGGATTTCCCCCAACAGGGACTCTATTTCTATTAGATCCCCTTGGATGGCCCCGGTTTTGGCCAGCTGATCAGCTAAGTCATTTCCAGTTTTGTCTGGTCCCTCTACTTTGGAATGACCCTTGATCTTTTTCCAGTAGATGGTCATTCCATTCGATGTGACCAGATCATCAATGTTTTGAATTAACTTCCCATGTTTCAAGGGTTTGTTATTAGCACATAACATGCCTCTGGTTTTCCAATTAACCAGGTGCTCCACGAACCCGTTCCGTACATAATCCGAATCTGTGATTATGACTAGTTCGTGGAGTTGATGTTGGACGGCAGTGAGGATGGCCTGATGCACAGCCATCAACTCTGCCACCTGACAACTTCGGGGACCAATTTTGTATCCAGCAGAGGGTTCTGGGGACTCATTCACCCATGCGTTCCCTACGCCGGCCACCAGTTCTTTCTCCACGTTGTTGTCAACATGATAAGAGCATCCATCCACATAGACAGTGGGCATTCCCTCACACTTGTCTTCTTCAAAGACTTTGTGTGGGGAATTAAGGTATGCCTCCATGTTGTCCTTGATTTTTAGACTTTCGTCCTCGAGACAGTTTTCTCTGGCACAATCATGCATGTCAGCCAGACCTTGCGCGAGGGGACTCTTCTTGTTTTGGCCATATCTGACCTCCACAGGAAAGCCTTGCATTGACAGAATTCAGGAAGTAATTCGGGAATTACTCACATTTCCGGCCCGGATTCTGTCACTCTGGAGATATTGCAGGGGCTGGTGTGGAGTCTCCACTATGATGTGTTCCCCCTGGATAAACGGGCGGTAATTCTTCAATGCCCACACCGTTGCCAGGAGTGCCTTCTCGCAATTGTTGAATTTTTCCTCCACAGAGGATAAAGTTTTGCTCGCATAGGAGATTACATTATTGACCTTGTCATGCTTTTGGTATAATACTGCCGTCAAGCACGTATTAGAGAACCCTGTCTCCAGGAAGAACTCCTTGTTTCTGACAGGGTAAGCTAGACAAGTCGCTTGTGAGAGGCTTCTCTTGAGTTGTGTTACTGCCTCGGATTGTTCTGGACCCCATTCCCACTTGACCCCCCCCTTCAAGAGATGAATCAGGGGTCTAGTGATCTCTGCGTAGCCTTCAATGAACTTTCTGCTGTAATTAGTCAGTCCAAGGAGGCTCCTTAGTTCCCGCAGAGTCGTGGGGGTCGTTCAGTTTCTGGAGTGCTTCTACTTTCTTTTCTTGGGGACAGAGACCCTGAGGAGTAATCTCATGCCCCAAGAAATGAACACGGGTTCTACACCACTGTGCTTTCTGAAAGGAAAGTTTTGCTCCGGCGGCCCTCAACTGTGTCAGAACATAACGGATCTCCGCTATGTGTTCCTCAACAGATGAACTTTTGATGAGGACATCATCTACATAAGCCAGGTTAACCCTCGCACCCAGGTCGGGCATGGCCTTGTGTAGAAAAATGTTGACTTAATTGCCGGAGTTGAGGTATCCGAAGGGAGTCCGGGTCCATGTGTACTGCTGGCCCCCAAAGGTAAAAGCCAGTTTGTATTGGTCCTCCCTACTGACAGGCACGGTCCAGTACCCATTGGTCAGGTCTATTGCAGTGAATACTTGTGACCCTTGAATCTGGCCTAGCCCTTGGTCAATGTAGGGCAGAGGCCATCGGGAAGTATGGACCCGTTTGTTGAGCTCCCTAAGGTCGGCGCAGAGTCTCCACTGGCCGTTTGGCTTCAATATTCCCAGCACCGGATTATTGAAGGTGCTGTGTACTGGACGGACTATTACCCGGGACTCAAGGTTCTTAATTATTTCAGTAAGGGACTCCATGGATGCGAGAGGCAAACGATATTGCTTCACAAACACTGGAGTCATTCCAGGGTTCGTGGGAATTGTTGTGGTGTGGATGTCGGTGCGACCACAGTCATATGAGTCTACCGCAAAGAGATCTTGGAAATCCAAGAAAACTTGTTTTAACTTTTGCTTCTGTTCCAGAGTCACGCAGGCATCAGCTAGGTTGACTCTCTCTTCCACCATCTGCCTGAAGCCTGAAAAGACTTCTGGTTTGGCTATCTCAGCGGCCTCGTCCAGCTGGGTGGAGAAGTCCCTGGTCAGAGTGCTGATTTGGACTGGAGGCTTCAGGTGGGAAAGGCAGCCCTCATGGACCTGGAAAATCACCTCATCCCTCCTGAAGTCACAAGTCACATCTTCCTTACCATAAGGGCAAGAAGTGTACACCAGGAAGTTCCCCCCATGCCGGGTGAAAATCCTGTCTGGTGTTGTATGGTCATCACTGTCACTGTCAAAACAGTCCTTGGGGATTGGTCCTAACAGTTCATTTCCTAAATCAATGGAGAAATGTCGGTCATCAACCGCCATTCCAATGATGGTGCCAGCGGCTAGAGTAATACTCTTTAAGTCGCTGGTATCCACCTCTATTGGAATGGTGTCATGTTCTATGTTGACTAATGGTGTTGGGTTTACCCCTAACCCTTACTGCTGGAGAGAAGCATTTAGATGAATATAAGCATCAGGGCTTTTCAATTTTTGTCCTCTTTTAACTTTCACTTCCAGGGAGAATTGTCGGGTCCTTTCTGGGATGGTGACTTCCTCTTTGAGCTGAATTTCAACTGCATAAGGTAGCAATTGAGCTGACCTAAATGCTTTTTCCGGATCATCAAAGCCCATGGGATTATCCGCTAATCGGGACCAAGCTTTGAAGTTTATTAGGTCCAAACTAATGGCAAAGCGATTGAGAATGTCACTGCCTAAGTAAAAGGCGGCAGTGATGTCTCGCACGACCCAACAATTATGGACTATGCTCTTGTTGCCAATGGAGATTTTGAGCATATGTTTGGATGTTTGGAATTAGGTGCTTCCAGGTCCATTTCCCATTTGTCTATCAGTTTGAATGTGGGAATGGCTGGATCTTTTGGGAGTTGGCGGAACATGGCTTCGCTGATGAAGCTCTTACCGTTGTTCACACACACTCGAGCGAGAACAGAGTCCTTCCCATCATTTAACTGAACAGGGATGAACAACTGCTCTCCAATTTTCTGAATATCAGCCAGGCTCTGAGCTGATTTCACCTCTTTCTGGACTATAGGAGTGGGAGTGTCTGATTGTGGATTGGTAAAGAATTTCAGAGTGTTTCCTTCCAGTGTGGAATACCACCTTAAACTGGAAGGAAGGTTGATTTTCAGAAATAGAGAGGACCCCACATCACCAGTCCATTGTCCTACTGCTATTACTGTCACATCTGGAATCTGGCTATTCTGGAAGTGAAATTCTATTTGGTCAGATTTTTGTTCAACCATGTGGCAGGTGCCATTTAAACTAACATGGTTGACACTCTGTTTTAATTTTATTGGTCGGCTAGTCTGGGTCCAGAGGACCTTGTTTATGCAATCTATTAGTGGTGACAACCTTCTCAGGAGGTCATTCCCTAGTAAACAAGGGGTTCCCTCTGGAGTCAGTACTATGACTGGGTGTTTCACCTTGTGTCGCCCAATTTTGATGTCCAAATCGGCAGTCCCCTCGACAGGAATTTCCTTCCCCCACACTGACCTAACTGGGCAGAGGTTTTCAGGATGCCCTTAGTGGGCCTACTCTCCTGGGGTTCCCCACTAAATTGCACTGTGCTTGGGTGCCCATAACCATCCATTCCTGGGATGTACTGGCCTATGAGCCCCAAAATTCTAGCTGGATAGTAATCTGCCATCCCCGTGGCCCTGGGCTCATGTGCGCAAGGGCACATGGGGGTGGCAGAGTCCAGGGACTGGGAGAGATGAAGGCCTCTGGTACTAGGGCTCCTGAGGTTATGCATTCCCAGCGAACCTCATCTCTATCCGCCCCTGCTTCCTGTTGCAATGCAAGAGCCTGCGCTTTCAGTTCCTCAGTTAAGGCCTTACTAGACTCTATCAGTCTCTCCTGCATGGCTACCTGTTGCTGGAGCCTATCATTGTGCTGACAGAGAGCCTAATTTTCTCTCTGTGCCTCCTCATCGGTCCTGGAGTACTGGGCCAGTCTCTGCTGCAGGAGGGTTACCTCCTCAGTCCCATCCCTACTGGTCTGCTCCTTTCTTGCCAGAGCCTCCTCCACCCTCCTGATGTGATCTAGCAAGCCCTGATGCTCTTTTTGGAGGTCAGCCAGCCCCTGGAGGGCCATGTGGTTTTCTTCCATTTTCCTTTTTAAGTGGCAGACTTCCTGGCCTAAGGTACCCCTTTCCTGACTAAGAGCCTGCATCTGCGCCGCCAGGTCGTCCCTTTGCCTTTGGAAGGCACCAGCTTTCTGGTGTTCTTCATCAAACTCTGCCTGGCTATCCAGGTCTTTCAAAATCAATTTATTGCTTTCCTCTTTCTCTCTGTCTAGTTGGATTTGCAGGGTGGCTACCTGCTCTGTGCATGCCCTGTTGAAATTGATCTGTTGCTCCACCTTTTTCTGGCTCTGCAGTAAGGAGTCCAAACTGTCTTGGTGCTCCTTCTGCAAAGTCAGAATTCTGGTATCCTGGTCGGTCTTTTCCTGTTGCAGTATATCCATGTCCTCTTTTATTTTAATGATATACTGCCTACTATAATTTTCTGACTCCTGGCTCCTCTGCAGCCTCTGCTCAGAAGAGACCAGGTCAGATTGTGCCTTTAACGCCATCTGTTGCCTATTTGCCAGATCTTGGCCTTCAGCACATTTGTCCTGCATGGCTCCCATATATAGATACAAATATGCCGCTATCCTAATCATCTTGTCGTGTTCATCTTTAACTTTAGGAGCCATGTATAATTCACTCAGGGCCACATGTAATGGACCCTGATCTCTCCATATATCTGACCCTGTTTCAGTGACCTGTTGCGCAATTGCCTGCAACCAGACCGTTTGGTCCTGATGAGTCCACTCACCTCTCACAAATAGCTTATGTAAGAAGTGCTCTCTGGCTATTTTCATATCTACCAAGGTCGTCATTCTGGAATTTGAGTTCCTTCCTGACTTACAGAAGTTTGTATTTTATTTTGCAAAACAGACCGTTTCCTTAGAGCGTTCCTTTGAGGGATGCTTTCACAGTGTAAAACAGCGTGGTGATCTAACCGGATATGTGTATCTGGTCAGTTGGCACACTGTATTAATCTGCACAAGTGGTAAATCTAACCCAGAATATCCCAGCTCCGAGCCCCCACTTTTGTAAGCGATATTCAATCAAC
Source organism: Ambystoma mexicanum (assembly GCF_040938575.1). Taxonomy (NCBI): domain Eukaryota; kingdom Metazoa; phylum Chordata; class Amphibia; order Caudata; family Ambystomatidae; genus Ambystoma; species Ambystoma mexicanum. The sequence continues at coordinate 220,858,978 of NC_090933.1, read as the reverse complement.
ACTACAGCTAAGTCAATGCCTAGTCTGGGATGCTGAGGAAAACCCTTATTGATGTATTTTTATATCGAGTTCAGTACTCTGGATGACAACCCTTGTATAACACCCCCCTCTTAGAATCCCCCTGACCCCACTGAGCCAAGAAGTAGGTTTGTTTTGCAGATTAAAAGGTTTATTTGAAAATTTAAACAATCTATATATATATATCACACTTCTATAAATAAATTGATAATGGATATTACACTTGTGAATATGAGCAGTAGTCAGCAAGAGGTAACTTATGAATAGGAACAGAAGAATAAGGTGGGAAAGAATGTTTTATATGGTTCAAGGAAACGCAAGGTGGAATAAAATGCAGTACAGAAATAACTTGTTATGATTTTAGCAAAAGGTAATATGATCACTTTTTCTTTTGACAATTCACTCCCCCCTATGCAATACAAGAAATGGAAGGAGAGCACACAGTCTTCAAGAATCCCAACAAATCACACTTTATAATGCAATACACAGTTCCAGTTCCCCCAGCAAGCTTAGAGAAAACAGGGATGAGTTTTAAACACAGGTGAATTACTTTAATTTGGTTTGCAAGGAAGTGAAAAGGTGCTAAAATTGCTTTTAATTCCCTCTAGAGGTTCAGGGTGAGTGAGAGATGCTTGTTGGTATTAGTTCAGGCTCACTTTAGCAATGCTCTATGAGTTATTACCAGGTTGCAAACAGATTTTAACAAAAGAAAGAAAGGGGCTGCTATTTCTACAGATGAAGAAATCGGGCCAAATCGCAAATCACGGTAAATTTCGCGAATGCGTGTCTCGCGATTGCGGAAAAAGTATAGGGAGTAGGAAGTCGGTTCTAGGTACGTTGGAAAGCCTAAAAACACAGCTTTAAAATGAAAGTTAAATCTCGTTCCTAGCACAAACGTTTCCGGAGATACGGATGATTTAATAAAGGTAGATTTTCGGATTTAAAGTAAAACTCAAAATGACAGGTGACAGCTTGCAGCTGCAGAATTGACAGGTGACAGTTGTGCAGCTTTAAAAATGACAGATGACACAATTTCTAGGAGGCTGTTCTCATTAGGTTAAAATAGCTTGAATTAGATTATTTTAACTAAGAGATTGGGTTCTGCACAGTTCTGGCGGTACTCACAATATATTTTGGGCAGGAATGGGCTTCGCCACGGATCTGGTCAGGTTTTGGACTGGACTCCGGTTCTGGTCTCGGCACTTCACAGCGATCTGGGTCAGCTCTCTGGATACAGCGGCCTGTGGTTCTCTGGATCTCTGGTCTGCTTCCGGTCTGGATCAAGTGGATTCTGGATGTAACACTGCTTTCTGGGTACTGGCAAAAGTTCTTGGCACAGAATTCAGACAGCTCGCCCAGCTGTGGAATAGTTTGCAAATGATTTTAAGGATGCTGAGGCCTTCTGAGAGGAGTTCTCAGTTTGTGGGTTTAGGCCCTTGCTTTAAGTTCTGAAGTAAAGTTCTGGTCTTTGGAGATTGATGGATGTGAAGTCTGGATTCTCCCGGCAGAACGTCCCACAGAAAATGGAATTGAATGTCCCTACCTGTCCCAGCAGTCTCTTTTTATGTGTTTTAAAAAGTGGGTGGAGAGGATAGCATCCCTAAGCCTCCCCCTCTCTTGATTTGATAGGTCAATAGATTCTTTGGTCCCTGATTTGGGAAGGGATAGTATGTCAGAGTGATGTCATTTTTATGACCTGCAGAAATGACACTCCCCTGGTCAATGTGCACACAAATCTATTCTTGATCCAAATACATATTTCCCAGGTACACAGTTGTTTGACATCACATACACACATCATATATTACTAAGGATAGTCCCTGTCCTGACTCTGCCATTTCTAGGAGCTTGCATTCAAAAATGGCAACTTATTTTCGATTTCAGTGGGTTTTGCAACATTGGTTTTTCATCAAAAATTATACAAAGGTACATTTCCCTTCCACATATATCCCAGTAACTTTCCATGTCTCTAGCTTAAACACATTGTCTACAATAATCATAATTAGCGGGGTTTTGCCCCAGAACATGGTGCAAATTGGAGTTTGGACTCAAATCGTGAGGGCATTTTTCAAACTAAGACTCTGAAAGTTGTACATTCCTGTCATTTGGTTACAATAAATTATCACTGTTTCTATAAAATATATATTTGTTGCAATTCAACTCCCCAAAGTGTTTGGGTCTGCCTCCAGAAGTCTGGGTGGGTCAGTGATCACATGTCTCTCCTTGCTGGCAGAGGGCTGTTGACAGGAAACACTCAAAATTAACATAGCCGATTTAACAGAAAGAGCCTTTTGTGTGGGCTCCAGCAGGCTGCCTGGAAGTCTCTCCTCAATCAATCAACAGGGTCATGTGATATCCTGCCTCCTGGTGTGGAATCTCTGAGGTGTTAAGGTTTCCCAGCCTCTTGGCCTCTGGGAACAGCAGGTGGCTAAGGTTTCCAATTAACCAACAAGCTTTGAAGTCCCTGCCCCTCTTGCAACTCCTAAATACAGTTTCCCTGTCAGAGTTTAGACCGCTAGCGCCACCTTGGGGAATTTGTCGGTACTGCATCCATTTTTGAGTTGTCTTGAATTACTGCATTTCAATAGAGTGGTCTTTTGCTTGATATTATAGGACCCTTGCTTAACATTGTTTTGATGGCATCCTTACAGTAGAGTGGTGATGTGGAACCCCCCACAAGAAGGTTGTATCTTTGGAGTGGTCTCGTGCCAACTGCGCAGTTCTCCTATTCTGGCGTGAATGTGGGCGGCGATAGCTCACCCCCACATCCATCCGGTCTATTGATTTAGTTTGTTCTGGGATAGAATAATGGGCGGCGACAGCTCATCCCCACATCTACCCAGTCTATTGATTCAACATGGGTCAAAACCCTTGACAGTCACGATCATACCCTTCTTCTGAACACACAGAGCAAGCTTTAGGCGCCCCCTGTACAGCCGTTTCCCAAAATAGTCTGGAAAAACGCATGTTAGTAGCGGTAGTACAACTTTGCAATCATTCACATGAACAACTCCAGCCCCCGAGTCAACAACAACCACACAGCATCAACTGCAAAGCACATCAAGCATACCCCAAGAAGGAGCGTAGTTAAGGGCCATCTTGGCCCACCCAAACAATTAGGACTGTGGAATGTATGTTAGGAAAGCAAGAACCTCATTTTGCCACCTACCATGTATGCAAGGAAAGTGTCTTTTGGGGGAAGCCAAGTACCAATGTGGGCAATGCTTTTCTGTGGGCCCACCTGAACTGGCATCCTCTGAATGCTTGGCAAAAGAAAAGGGGGACAGGGCAGTCTTCCACCCTTCAACTAAAGGCACAGGGCACATTTTGACTGCCATCTCGCACCAGTAAACCAGAGAATATTGCTGTCGCAGATTTTCTCAAGCCCTATCAGAACATTGTCTTTATCTGCAGATCACACAACACGCAAATAAGTTATGACAAATCAGTGCACCATCCTTCCCCTCCCCATTTCCGAGCAAGACACTAAAAGTTGTGTCTATTATATTACAGTCTTGGTGTAATGTTGGCAACCGATTTACAGCACTTTATGGAAAATGATGGATTCAGACTACTCTTTGGCCTTGCTGATCCCCGCTTAGATATTCTGATAGATAAAATGTTATTAGGAAAATATTTCTTAATATAATCAACACCACACAAAAATAAAACCTGCGCATAATAATCATACATAACAACTCAGATTACTCTAAACCTACTTCTGAACACTACCTTTACAAAATATAAAACACCAAACAAAAAATCTTCATCAGTGTGAATCATGAACAAGGACATGGCATCCGAGCATTACACTCTATTATATTTAATAAAATGCAGCTTAAGTCATCTTTTTCCAGGATCTGTCAAAAACATGCAAATTAGTAATAAGTACATTATGTCCTCATCTTTGCCCATCCCCCAAACGCAAATCCTATCTGAATCCAATGCCTGGGGAACAACTCCGTTGGTGACGGTGCGCGGTACACATACCTTTAACATTTAACATTTAACATTTAACTAGTACATTCTAGCTTCTAAAGGTAACAAATGCGGCCTTATCATCGGTCCTGACCTTCTGCATTCAGGGGTTTTAATTAAGCAACAATCACCAGTTTCAAGGGCTGGAATGGGTGATAATGGCCTAGCGTCAGAATTAAGGGTCTGAGCATAGCAAGGGGCGTTAACTAGGGTCCCTGGTGCCGTTATTACCCGCTCCAGTCCGTGGAATGAGTGATTATTGCTATTAGCACCCCAGGTTTCACATTCGGAAACACAGGTGCTAAGAATAAAGTATATTCTTTCAATGAACAGGTGCCTTGTGGCCTCCCGTTCATTGAAAGAAAATACTTACATAAGATGGCTACCACAAAACTGGATGGTAGGGCTGCATACAGAGCCCTTCTTCCATTTCTATGGCATTCGGCAGCTGGGAGATGGAGTGAAGCCAGTACCCACCACTAGATGAGATAGCCAGCATGACCCAGAGATTCTGCACCCACTTTAATCAATCCTAGCTGCAATCCCGTCACCATCTCACTTACATATGGGGTTGAGTGGGAAACACTTTCTTTAAGTTAGTTATTGATATGTCATTCTGTCATTCTGAATGTTATTTGGTCCTGTCGCAAGAAAATACCCCACATGAACTGTGGAGTTATAGGTAAAAATTAGGGAAATGCTTGTCTAGGTGTGATCACCTAAACAGCTGGAAGGACCTGTGTGAAAATGCTCGCTCTGAGTTCATGGTTATTCTTTAAGTCAATTTTGGTATATTTTTTTCATAGAATAAGATAATCCTGTAGTTCAAAAAAGTTCAAGTTCATTTGTAGATGTTTTGTTCCAAAGAAAGAAAAGGCCTATAAAATCAAAGTCCAAAGCATTTTGGTCCCAGTGACCATCTTCAGGACCAATTTCAAAGAAACACAATCCTGATATTGTCCCTTCAGAGAGTGGAAAAGCAGAAGAGGCTGTAGAACAGACCCCCTCAATACCCCCAATCTGGCTTGCTGCATGCATTGGTGTCCCACAATAATTCACTGAGCCCACTGCAGACCAGAGGGTTTAAGTCTATCTTCCAGACAAGTGCCAACTGGGTAGTGATGACGATGATGACTGTTTTGGTTGTTCTGCCCAAATAGCACCACACCCTAATTTCTAGCACCAGAAACACAAGACTGCACTGGTAGTGTTGGTGAAGTGGCCCTGATAGTCGATAGCACCTCTGGATTTTGCTGTTCTGAGCCAGATATGAGGGCTCAGGGAGATGATTGGTCTGGCCCAGATTCAGGGGAGTATCAGGGTTTCTTGCTAAAGCACGGTCGGGGGTTCAGTTCAGGGTCATTTCACACTCCCTTTCATCCATCATCAGAGCTGCAGCAGACTGCTGCAGTATTTGTGCCTGTGACAGATGATGTGTAATCTGTGGGCACATAATTGTGCCACAGCCTGCAGTGCTTACACACTACTGAGACGCCCACGTTGCTCTACTTGGGTTAACCTGATGAACTGTCTTCTAGAAGATGTTGCATATTACACTGCCTGTCTCCCCCTTGACATTGACCTCATCCAGCAAGCTGAGGTGGCACCACACAAATGACCAGATGGGCAATGATGTCCTGGGTGGGTATGCCTTCTGATGTGACTTCACGCTCTTGAGGAAAACCTTACCCCATGTTGCCCCCTCTGCATGGGCAGACAAGGGTGTAGTGGGCCCAGTCGGCTCCACCTAAGGAATCTGCTGGGGAATAATGTCTGGCTCCTCTGCCTGGTGCTCTTCATTCTTCCGCAAAACCACCACCACTTCTCACCTCTGGCCCTCATCCTCTGTACATCTGTAGCAACCTCTCTCTGCTGCTCCTACAGTACCTTCTTTTCCCTTTGAAGTCAAAGTTGAAGGTGCTCGTCCACCTTCTGCAGGTAGTCCTTAGATGAGTCCACCTCTACCTTCAGATTGCTAGCCAAATCCACCTCCTCCTTTTGGTCCGTCTCCCGATCCTTATACACTGTCGCCTCTCCTCAACTACTGCCTACCCCACCTCATGTTTCATCTCAACCTCCATATGCATTTACTCATTCTCTGACATGGAGAAGAAGTAGTCCAGTTCCTCATATTCTCGCTCTGGCACTCCCTCCAAATAAAAGGACATGTTGCTTAAGGTCGCAATGTGCAAAACACAAAGGTGTGTAAGGTGTCAAAGTGCAAAACAAGTGACAAAGACAAACAAATGGATTTTTGGCTGACTTACACAATGGGAAAGGGTTCTCAAAACACACAAACAGTAGTGAAGGTGAGAGCACAGCGACTGGAAGACTTTTCAGGTTCACACACTAAGGTTTCTCTACAAACACGGGAAAGGAAAGGTGTTAAGACGCTTTTTTTTTATTTTTGGCGTGGCAGATACGGAACTGGGTAAAAATGCAAGCAGAACTTTTTTCCCGTGTTTCTTAAAAGAATATGCAAAATGGTGTAAGGGCAAAAAAGGGAATATTAGACTGGGAGCCTAGCCTTAAGAAAACACAAAAGGGACAAAAGGGTATCAATTAGGGACCAGATAACACCCGACACACCACACACAGTAACACAAACTTCCAAAAGCATTACAAAACCCCTCCAAAGCCACTAGTTTGTGAGCCTTTCCTGCACACTCCTAAATAGACAGTCCATCAAGAGTCACAAAAGAAGCAGAAAGAGAGCTGGGACTTTTAAAGGCCCTCAGCCCCATTTTAGAATGATCCACGGCCTCTGATTGGTTAGTCTAAACCGCCTCTCGAGTCTCAGGCCTTGCAATTTGACACTGGGCCTCGAAGCATGACGGCAGGGTTCAACCCGTGGGAAATTCCATGGGAGATGCTCAACCTTCCAACGGGGCATATTTTGGGAAGTTAGAGCACCCCTGATAAACACGATGGCTGCCGCAAAGACAAAGTACACCACACTCGCTAGAGGTGGACAATGCAGAGTCCACACATTGGATGTTGTGACTAATATTCAGTATAAATACCTCAGTATGGTTACAATGGCAACTGAAGGCTTTGTAGTCCTTTGTTAGAAAGAACCTGTTAACAATTAACGTCCCAAAATCAAAAATCTTAGCCTTAAATAAGAGTCGGGACAAGGCAGGAGGACACTTCAAGTGGACCATAGGGGGAACTCCTCTAGAGAAGGTGAATACCTTCATGTACCTGGGTTTTCTAATTTCCCAGAATTAAAATAGTATGCGACGGCTGCAGGGGAAAACATTAAAGATCAAGGCCTTGGCTGCTCAGGGTAGCTAGGTAAATGAGAATTGTGGCTATTTTTCAATAATTCCTGTTCGAGAGGTTTACTGCAAAAAAGTGGTCACTGTTATGACTTGTGGTACAGAGGTTTTATTTTTTGCTCTCAAAGGTCAATGGAGCAAGCTTGAGGGACTCTTTTGGAGAAGGGTGTTGGGACTGCCAAATAGTGTCCTGGCCTCAGTCCAGAGGTATGAATTGGGTCTGGTATCGTTGGAAGCAATGGTTAAATGGAAAAACATAAACTTCCTACAAACAATTTACTTGGCGGAAGAGGGTTCTATCGGGGCTTTGCTAAAAAGTTGTCTGGATACACATTCCCCCGTGGGTCTTACCGATTGGTACAGCCAATGCCTTGAAATCTTAAGTACCATCGACTCCTCACTGGAATACCTAGTCTTGAACCGTCTGAAAGTAAAAAAAGAGGTTGTGGGAGGCCAATTGGATCACTACAATTGAGTACGTTAGGAAGTACCATTTATTTGCAAGTTTGCTTCTAGATGGCAGACCCCACAACACGCTATCACATTACCATAGGAAATGTCCGTGGCCTTACTGGCATGGCCAATGCTTACGTTTTAGTTTGAATTTGTTAACCACAAACGAATTACTGGTTGCTCATGGGAGGAATAGTGCGATGCTTGAGAAGCTGTCGATTCTGTAAAATGGTGAGTGTTATCGAAACCCTGCAGCACCTATTGGTACCTTGTCCTAAACTTCATAGCCCATGCCAAATACAGTTTTTGCCCCTTTTGAAGGATTTTAGAATGGTCTATATGGGTTGGGTTGGCAACGTATCTTCACGAATAAATCCTTCAAAATGGTCCATGGCTGCTATCCGTTTTATGAAAGAAATGTTAGCGCCAAGTTACAATTGTTCCCCTATAGTGATTTTATTATATTATACTTATATTTATCTGGGGAACAAACCTTTGCAGAACATACTTCAACTGTGTAAGGTATCTCAGTTTTTCAATCCTTTTGGGAAGATTTTTAGAGAGGTTTTCTTACGATTGTGTATTTAATTGAACATCTAGAAAGTGTGTTTTATTGTGTGTAATCATGTTCGTTGTAAATAAGCAAGATTGATTGTGTTTGGATTCTATTTTCTTTGTATGTGATATTGTGTATTAATGTGGAAAGTTCCTTGAGAACTATAACACATAAATAAACTATCACATATACAATATATTCAGTATAAAAGTGTGCCGCAGGGAACTAGAGAAGCGCATGAAATGACCTAGTTGTACACGAGTTCCTGAAAACCATGCCAGATGTAATCATTCTTTCCACATCACACTTCTGATGCATTACCACAGCCATGTACTGAGTTAGCTTGGCTCTGTCTTTGGAGGGTGTGGTGAGGCGACATCAAAACAATCCAGACTGTATGTCAATAAAAGCAGACCCTTGGGAAGTACCATTGCCCAGCCCATTCCATGAGTCCTCTGAATTGTCCCCTCCTTCTGTAAAGTGTACATGACAGACATCAGGCTTTGATTGAAGTGAAGCAGAAAAGAAAAGAATGCCGACTTCTAAAAATGGCAGTAAAACTTGTTTAGGAGCGTAGCTTGCGTATCTCATGGAACTGTTAAGCGGTATATATCCCCGCAATGTTAACGCTGCAGCATAGCATGTTGGGCTGCTGCATCCATGTACCTGGTAGGATCTATGTGGATACGGACGGGATGGTGTTCTTGTGGCGTGCACTGCACGTCCTCTGCTTGTTATTCAGGCCAATACAGTACTGTAGGCCGCTTTCTGAAGCAGCTTCTCAGATGCAAGCAATGCAGCTTTCACACACTCAAATAAACAAGGATTTATTTTCACAATAGTAAGTACTGTTAGTTACTACGCAGCTTATATTAAAGGGAAACTTCCTTTACAACAAAACTTGGATGTGTGAACCCACTGATAACTTTGAGGGCATTTGTCACCAATATCTTAAGCTATAGTGTAGTATGCATGGGTGAATGAATAGATGTGCTATGTTTGTATAGCACTCTATGGGGCAAGATGTCTCCAGGCATTGAGGTTAAGAGCATCATCATGTATTAAAAAAGAACGAGGCCCTGTCTGCAGGGGAAGATGTTTGGTTTTTCTGAATACTCTGAATCTCATGTGATTGGTTTCTTCCACAAGTGTGCCCCTTAAATCACAAGGCAGCACCCATCTAAGGTAGGCATGCAAAACCTGGGAACAACATAGTGGTTGGCTACTTCTAGGTGTGGGCCAGGACATGGGACATTTGAAAGGATTTGGACATTTAAAGGGACAGTGAAAAGTCCGAGAAATATTGTCTAAGCCGTATTCTAGCCTTTGTATATGCATTTTATACAGTCCGGTCAGATATTCGGCCCATTCGTCAGCTATTGCCATTTTAGACTAAGGAGTACCATTGTTTACTGGTATTGCTATATGCTCTGGTACTCACATCATATGCAGGCAGTTCAAACTTATATCACTTATTGCCAAGACAGTGAGGGGACTAACACCCTATCCAGGTGTTGCTATCAAAAGCCCGGATATTCACACCATTGCCAGATATTGCTATAAAAAGCACAGGCGCATGCACCATTGCCATTCAGAAAAAAAGGCACTCACACCATTGCAAGTCAGTATTGCAGTGCCAGGTTCCATCATGCTTAGTTGACACAGCACTGTCAATTTCCAGTATGTCAAGTTGACAAATTAGTGAGAGTCCATTATATCAGGTGTCAGATTCCATTATGACTAGCAAGCTCAGCAGATCCAGAGGGCAGTGTTTGTATGTGAGGGAGCTGTGTGCCTGTGAGAGAGGTGAATGTCTGAGAGGGATGGAGCTGTGTGTGTGTGTGAGTGTGCCCGGTGTGTTTGCTGTGTGTGTCAGAGAGAGAAAGAGAGTGAGTGAGAGATGTCTTTATATGAGTGACCGGGTCATATATAAGAGGGGGTTTGCCTGATTCAATTGCCTCCCTATGTGCCTTTGAACTATTGTTGCTGCGCAGAGGAGGGGTAGGTGTCAAGCAGGGCTCTGCAGTGCAAAGACAGAAGACCTAGCATGTGCCTCAATGTCTTGTTGGTGCATCCTATAATGAACAGGGCTTAAGTGGGAAGAAGGAGGATGGAACACGAAATTGTATATGCATGTTAAAATCAGTTTGGGGCCATCTTGTCATTGCTGAGGAATTTTGTTCAGTACCAAGTGAAACAGGAGTGAGGCATGGGGATGTATGAAGGTATGGAAACATATAGATACAGGGACAATGCAGGAGAATGAAGGACAGAGGGAGGGGAACGGGAGGGGGCAGGAAGGGGAATGCGGAGAGATTGCAGAGGTGTTTTCTGGTACGCAGTGACCATGGATAGGAGGAGAGTGTACAGTGAAAAATGAGATGGAGGAGAACGTGCTGTAGAGGTGAGAAAGGGATAGAGCCAGGAGAAAGGAGGAATGTGTGCTACACCCTTTGAGTGAGACTTAAAGTGCATGTGCTTTGAGGGTGTGTAAGAATAGTCATGTATCCCAAGGAGCAGATGTGAGGGAATGACAGTGCACAGTTGTCTTCACACCCATGCACACTCCTGTCTCTGCCTTCGGTATACCTTCTTTGCCCTTGCTACGTCTGAGCTAGGCTGACGCCACTTCCTGCCCCGTTAGGGCTTCTCATGCCCCCTTTCACACCAGATTGTACTCCTGCTTCATCGTCTAGAACACTTTGACCTGACACATAGTAGCACAGAAGCCATATCCCAAAGATCTCGAGTAAATGAATGACTTTGAAGAGCAAAGACATGTCTGTTCTTAATAATGATGAATGAATGCCAATTTCCATTTGATGTTGCTTCAAACTTCCTGTTATGTTTTAACTGATATATGCATATTTAGAGACACTACTTGTAAATGGAGGACTTCTGACACACCTTGCAGGCTCTCTGTTCAATTTGCCATATCTTCATCTCCATGGAAAGTATTGGGGGTCATTACGACCTGGGCGCAAAGGGATACCGGGCACCGGTAATGACACCGGTGCCGGTAATCCCATTGCGCCCTATTCTGAGGTCCCTTTGCGGGTCTTTCCTTAATGCCTGGTTTTGCGGGTGTTAAGGATGGGACCCGCAAAGGGATACCGGGGTATATAACGGTACAACAATTTGCGGTACCGTTATTGCCGCCTTCCCCCTTCCCATTGAGCCCTATGGGGGCTCAAATGGGAATGGGGAATGGCATATCAAATGGGGACTTACCGGTCCCGCAAAGGGTGGAATGGACCGGTAAGTCCCCATACCACCACGTCGGTGGCAGTACCGGTATTGGTGCTAGTCATGGCGCTTATAGCACCATGACTAGCATCAGCCTCGGAATGAGGGCCATTGTGTAACAGCACGGAGATACCGGCACCAGGACATAATCATGTAACGTATACTGAAATAATATGCTGGTGCAGGCTGGAGGAACCCATTTCAGTGTACAAATATTAGCACGTCATGCAATGAAATCCCAGGGGTGGAGGTGACAAGTATACCCCAAGTATTCCTGGGGTGGGTGCAGTGGTGAGTAAACCAGTAAATGAGATTTATTATGTAGGGAATCAAACAACAATGACCTCCTACCTCCCTCAGTCCCCAAAACCCATGCCCTCCTACCTCCCTCAATCCCCAACACCCATGCCCTCCAACCTCCCTCAGTCCCCAACACCCATGCCCTCCAACCTCCCTCAGTCCCCAACACCCATGCCCTCCCACCTCCCTTGTGCCTCTTATGAATGCAAAGTCAAATGAAATCTCATTTCCGTGCCATTTTAGCCATGGCAGTTTGCTCAGGCTGTGTGAACTCCACGTTCCTCAGTGAATGGCGATAGGGGCTGCCAGACAATGAGCCCTCCGTGGGGGTGACAGAAGTGGAAACCATAGACTCTTAGCCCCGGATGTGCTCTAGGGTGAAGAGCAGGGTACTCTGCATGGTTTCTGCAGCTGCAGAGATAGCCCTTGTCAGCTCCCTGACCATATGGTCCACAACTGTGTTAGCAACAGTTGACACATACGGGTCAGCAAAGCCAGTCCATGGTCCTGCACTGAATCCATGATCGCCTGGAGGTATTGGAGCTTCACCTCTGCTATGTTCTCAATGTGCTCTTGGCATTGTTCCATAGTGTAAAACCTCCTCCATGTGGCATCCAGGGAATACTGTGGCACATTATCAGGGGTCTGTACAGGGCTGGGGCTAAAGCAAGGTCATCAGACCCCCCCACCACCTGCAGCCACTGGTCCAATGCCTTCTTCATCATTCCCTGTGTCACAGTCATGGTAAGGGCTGACCTCGGATCTCTGCACTCTAGAATAGCTCACCTCTCAAGAAGTGAATACAAGTCATTCAACCAAGCTTATTTCAGAATGGCCACTGGGAGAGCAGCTAGACACCTCCTTGGAGAATGAACTAGCCTGATTCTTCCTGAACCACAAAACAGATGCAGTATATATGATATGAAGGCAAGACGAGGCAAGGGAGGGGAACAAGGGAGGACAAGGCAACAATCTTACTCGGCACAGTGACATTGAGATCGCACAAGTGCAGAGGAAGGCAAGGGAGAAAATGCATGGGGCAGGGGTGGAGTGGAAAGTGCTGAAAACAGGATCACACAACAACAGGTAGTGTGGCCAGCAGGTGGTTAAGCGCAGACAACAGGTGTCTAATAAGTGCAGCTATGGGGACTGTAGGGTTTCAGAAACAGACCCAAGTGCAAGGGTTGTCAAGAGGCAGTGCAGGTATGCAGCTGGGTGGGCAGGAACCTGGGCCCAAATTCAGAGGGTAGCCAGGTGCCCATATACAGTTCTGGAACAATAGCCCACTCCCACATCTTCCTCATGTTTCCTTACAAAGTAATGACCCAAAATACAAATGGGTTGGCCCTATACAAAGAAAGGTAACCCCTAATATCTCATTGGTTGCCCTCACTGTGGCACCCTCCGCTCAGACATACAATGTTCATGATATTGAAAATACAAGCCCATCCCTCTTCTTGGCTTTCTTTCTTTCACGCAACCCTAACATGGGATTTCACTTGGGCACAGACCTGCAACGCTAAATTTGACATGCATGGTTTATGTGTGAGCACTTTATGAGCCTATAGAGAACTAACAAAAGGCTTCTTTGATCGTGCACTAACTCGCTTCTCCAAACACTCGCCCTTTCATTAAGCGAACACCAGTTTAATCCATGTGGCCTCTGTTCCCATTATAATCTTTTTCGTGCTAATCTATTTAACCTTCTCATAGGCCGGCTGTCATCTCCGCTCCCAGTCACCCTTTTACAGTTTTAGCCACCAACCCTAGGTTGACAGTGCCAGATGCATCTTCAGCCACTCGAACAATAATTTTCAAGCAAAAAACCCTGGGCCCAAGCCTGATTCTATTTCAACTCCAAATAGCTGTTTCCATGTTGTTGCAGCTGTTCCTCTGCCAATTGATACTTTCCTCTTTAGCAGCCAGTCTTCCGAACAGGCTAGAAACTGATTTCACAAACACAGGCTTCAGCTTACATGTTTTCAAAACTACCACATCACTTCATAATGGGTTTCCCATTCAAGAGCCTTTTTTTCCATTTTGCATGAAGCTCTGCACTTTAAAACATTGCTCTAAGTTGCACAATGTGCTCCCATATTATATTCACACAATCCTCATTATGTTGCTACATGGATGCAAATATAAATATATCATACTTAACAAAAAGTAACACTAAAAGTAACCTTTAACAAACCTTAATGAACTATCCTAGATACATGCAAAACTGCAACATTGTAACAATATCACATCCATTCTTGTTCCATCCTAACATGAATATGGTGCACGCAATGTGAACCTCTCCTTCCCATTAAGCTAAAATCCATCTGCCCCAAAATTCCTCCCCTTTAGTTTATTCATTAGCTAATACATTTCCTGGACCCAAATCTGAACCCCAAATAAATGTACAATTTACAGTTTGGGTACCCACATGACATGAAATGGCGGTGGCCCTAGCCTGGTCAGGTTGGCAGACTTTATATGAGCAGTTCTTGGCATTTAAAGGAATATCATCTAAAAAGAAACTTGACAAAGACAGAAAATACACAGTATAAAAATAATGATTAGCATCAGGATCTTCATTGCAAGGCTCATCCATGATAGAATCCACGCGAACCAAGAGTCAATCCATGAATTTGATTTAATGCCAGACTCACTTTCCATGGGCTGTTTCAGTTTGTGCAATGGAGTATTAGTCTCCACATCTCATTCTCACCATCGTACACAGGTGTGAATGTGCAGAATGAACTACCAATTTTACTACAAGCCCGCCCTCCATAGCACTGGGGAGGTCGACAACATAGCAATTCTGTAATGTCATAATCCCCAAAGCATGCCTTTCTTATTTGATGGCACTAAATGCTAACTCTGAAGAGTTTACCAACAAAAGCAGTTTGAATTGGGTAATCTGTGGCCATTTTACATTTGCTATCGCTTCAACAGCCGGGATCAGGAATGAGGCAAACACCATCTCTTTCTTGTTAAAAAGTCTATACTTTACTTTACTTTACTTTACTTTAAGTTATTTATATAGCACAACCATGGACCCTTAGGCATTAGGGCACTAATAAGACAGAAAAACATATAAACCAAAGAAGTCCACTCAGCAGTCAAGATCTGAAGTCATCAGTCAGCTCCATAACACAAATTCAAGAGAACAACTAAGTTTTCAGTTCTTTCTTAAAGAGAACTAAGGAGGTCTGACCTCGCAATTCCTGCAAGAGAAAAGGACACACAATGTTAGAGACTACATAAATATCTTACGCTTGGTCGTGCAACTCATAATCCTTGCGCTCGACCTTGAAACCCAATTTACCTTCTATTTGGGAACCTCGTAAACCCCTCTGCCACCCATTTGGACTCGCTCCAAATGCAGCGACTCCTCGCAGCCTTCTTCACACCTATTGGGGAGAGGAAAGACATTACAAATGTTACGGACAATAATCACAGAAAAAAGACATTGCAAAAGGATATGGACAATAATCATTGTTAAAAACACTTACCTTCAAGTGGTTCAGCCACATCTGGTCTGGGCTGCCACGCACACGGACCAGTGAAACAACTAGGTCCACCAAATGCACCCCTGCAGTTGAGAAGCAGGACGGAGAGCTCATCCTCATAAGAAAACAGGTGCGACTATATGGGCAAAGGCATGCTCACCTCATTCTGGAACAAAGGGTTTGAGGGAAATCACAGTCCAACCACAGCATTCTCACTGCCTCTCATATTCTCTCTGGGGCAGTGCCAGCAACCAGAGCAGCCCACACTACAGAAGCAGGGGAATAAGTCTGATCCAGGGGAGCCAAGTCCAGGGAGGGTTACAACAGTTCCCCAACGTCCCCGCAGAGACCAAGTGAGCGTAACACCCAAGCTTGTTTACATCAGCTGGAACATAACCCTCATACAAGGAGGAATTCACACATTTGCATTTAGCCTCCAGAAGTGCAGGGGGACATGATTTCATTATCATAGAAGAGCAAGGGTCACTCTTACATCTGATTGCCTTCAATTGCTCCACCACCATCTTCAACGCATCAACCGTAATCGGGTCGAAATTAAATATGGGGATCGAGGAACATCTAACAAAGGACTCTGTCCCACTGTTACTAGGTACCAGGGGTAGTAGGTCTTTTTTAAAGGCTATGTCAGACCTAATACCGTTTAACTTATTTTGCATTGCATTCCGATTTTCGTGGCACCAGGTTGCATCCTTTATTAGAAAGTGGGCCAATGACTGAGGAGTGCTCTCTTGTTCTTTCCATATCTAAAAAGGTTCTTTGACCTGCGAATTGGCATTCTGAAATCCAGAATTAAGGACATTTTTCTTTGCATCCATAATCACCCATTTATAAGATTGAGTGACTGCTTTATAGGCTGCCAGAGACATGGAGCATGGATTTGCCTTCCAGGAATAAAACAGCTTATAGGTGGAGGATTTTAGGTTCTGAAGGTCCGCGGAAAGCCATGGTTTATTCTTCTTACCATCAATATTGTTTTTCGGCTTCAAAGGGGCAAGCGAGTTGGTGATAGAGTCTAGGTTAGCTACCAAACACTGAGACATTGTGGCAGCTGGTAAAGAATCAGCCAAGGTCAGAGCATGATGAAGTAAAGGCTCAATTTTTTCACGTGTAAGATACTTCCTATTCCGAGCCAAAGTGACGTAAGAACTCCTATTGTTCAGTTTCATAGGAAAAACTGCTATAATGGAAAAATGCACAAAGGCATGATCAGACCAAAGACATGGTAAGACCTGCAAATCCTGGCTAATAACAGTAGATATTGAAAGCCAATCCAAGATGTGACCCAGATGGTGAGTGGGGACATGAATGGTTTGTTCAAACCCCAAATCCGAGAGAGCCTGCTCTTGCCGTCAAAGCATATTCTGCATGACCAAGCCAATAATTAAAGTCGCCTAGAAGAACAAATCATGAGCTGGCCTTGACAGAGGCTAGCAAATAATTAGAGCGTGCCAAAATAATGTTTCCAGTTAGTGAGGGAGGCCTGTAGATGAGTAAATGATTCACAGTAGATTCCGCATTCAAACCCACTTTAATATGCAAAGATTCAATACGTTCCATGATTTGGCCCCGTACTTCTCAAATACTCAACAAAGTTTTATAAAATCAAAGCAACTCCACCCCTTCTACCCTCTAATCTGTCCTGCTGTAACATAACATAACCCTCTGGCATAGCTAAATTAAGGGATGGGCCCTCAGCTCTAGTAGCCCAAGTTTCCGTAAAAGCGCATACATCAGTATTATTCTGTTCAATGTACTCACAGCCCACAGGGGCATGCTTTACCAAAGATCCTGTATTCAAGAGCATGCAAAGTAATTTAGAGACCAGAGTAAGTGAATGTTTAATAGGCTCCTGTATTACTGTTCCCACCTCAGGCATAAGAAATACAGAGATGGCGATATGAGTTATGGACTGGACGGTATCGAGTGATGCTGCCCATACCCTTCCAGAAACCCTCAAATTGCGAGGGGGAGGGAGTGACTTTACATCCGTTTCACTACTATCAATAGTGACATCATTAGACAAAGGGTTGTGGTCTAACAGAGAGTTGGCTTGACGTACAGGGAAACAGGTCAAGTCTGAAGCCAATAATGTAGGACTAACCTTCTCTGAAAGCACAACAGCTGGCATATTGAAGATATTTCTGGTGGCTGTTATTGCTGCCAGAACTTCGGTGAGCCCCATAATAGAAGTGCACACAAACAGCTGAACACGCCCACCACGTCCCGACCACGGGTTTGCACCGGGTTTAAAGGGAAATAGGCACTGAGACTACACAAGCTTATGGCAAGTGTAGTTTTAGGTCCCTAAGTGCGTGCAGAGTTGTAAAGATCTCTGATTTAAATCGCACTATGTTAGAGATGTAATAAAAAATGTTAAGGTCCAATAACACAAGTAAAAATACAATTTAACCAAAGTTAAAAGCACAGACAAAATAAAAGCACGTACATTAAAATACACAAGTAAAAGCAAGGCAAGAGCAAGATCAGCAAATAGGTCAACCAAAACTGCTCAGGAATCCTGTTAAGTGCTTCTGTAAATGCTTCTGAACACATAATTTGAGCATTTCACCCAAGTAAAAAGTTCTACCTTCATAGGCACATACAAGTTTGATTTACTATTCTCATCTGTAAACACAAAGGATGCAAGGGGCACAGGGGGCCAGGTAGGCACAGATATAGTTTTTGATACCGTACTTCCAAACGTTAAGGGTTTTTTCTGGAACCATGTAGATGGGCACATGTAGTGTAGTCAAACTGCACACACCCTGCCCCAGAGGCAATTGCTGATAGGAATTTGCACCACAAGACCAGGCTGTGTCCAATAATGCAGATGTTCATCCAGGCAGGTCAGCAAGGCTTATTTTGCCACTGCAATATCCATTAGTGCCCACAGGCACCATGCCATCGTCCTTAAAACACAGAGAAAAATGTGTAAGTAGCTGATTCTGTGTAGGTTTCTCTGGCTCCTTGAGCCATGTTGGACATCTTATTTGATGGTTCAAAATATGTCCACAGTCTTCATTCGTCTATGCTACCATTTCATCAGTATAGCCCCTCATTCCCAGCTTTACAACCCTTCACCACTTGCTCCCATCAGTTATCTACGACAATAGAGCCTTTGAGATTCAGTTGTACCCTTCTGGTACAATGTACATTTTTTTCCTGCTCCTTAACATCTTTTCTTATACATTCATCTTCATCGACAGTAATTACTGAATCTGTAACAGACTGCTCTTGAAATGGCCCTCTACCCCTCATAAGGCTAGGTCAACTCTAGATTCTCTTTCATTTAGAATAAATAACCTAAGTACGCCAGAAGCATGGGGAATGAGTGATCAGATGTAACACAATCCTGCAGATTTATCTCTCCCCACCTCCTTCATATGTCCCTACCAGACATTCTATGCAGCAAAATCATACATGTTTACAATCTTACTAAGGTTCAATTCATCACAGACTTTCACATAATCTGCGTCCAGATCTCTTTGTGACCGTAACAATACTTCATTAAACTCTATACCCCCAGACAACTCATAAATATTTACATTTGTTCTTCCTAGTTCGCTAGAACAGAAAACTGAAGAAAAAAGAAAAGCTACACACCAAAACATCATAGTATTCATTTTACACTTGATATGTCTCTAATATACTCAGAATCTTCATCTGTCATGTACTGGTCGACTGATGTAAAGGACATTTCTTAGGCCATACTTAACTTAAATTTGTATCCTTCTCCTGTGTCGGTGGAGGGATTCTGATGTCTCGCGTCACGTACTTAGGTAGAGCCAACCCCGATGTCCCTGCACTTTAACTGCTGTCGGAGTGGTGAAAATCTCCTTGCAGGGGCAGTGAAATCTCCTCTCACTCCACCGCCACACAAAAGTTTGAATGAAAATGCAATCCACATGGAGCAATGGCTGATGCATCATCTGTTCAGATCCGTTGGCGCAATATTTCTTTGCATTTGCCTGTTGATGAACAAACACAACCTGTGAAGATATAATTCTGACAGTTTTGGTTAAGGCCCTAAGGTACCCCTAAATCCGTCACCCAGAATCTCTGCAGACTTTTGGGCATCAGCTGCAGTGCGTATAGGGGTAAGTGGTGTGCTCATCGTACACCCTATGTCAGTGCACAGAATTGTGCACCATTCTTCACCTTTGTCATCGAAGCCTGAGAGGACCACCCTGCTCCTAAAATGTGAGTAACAAGGGTACCTGGTGTTATCTCTTGTGAATTTGCAGGACAAAAAAATGAATAAAGAGGTATTCATCAAGTCCTGTCTTGAATCCTTGGAGCCCATCCTAACACAACCATGACCCCATAAAAGAACAAAGGCGTATGCACAGGCAACCCCCTTATCGCACTATCACTGTAACATGCATGGGGAAACACTGTTGTTCTTACTGGGTACAACCTTGGAGTTGAGCATACTATACCTTTCTCTGTGAACGCAATGGTCATATTTAGCTTGCTGAGAATGTCTCTACCCAAAATATTCACTGGTTTATCCATTCAATATAAGGGAGCAGATACATTTTGATTACCCACCTTGATAAGCATATCCTCTGTGTATGTAATGGACAGCAATGCCGCAGAAAATCCCTGCATGTCCATCGTTTTACCTGATAAGGGAAACTCACCTTCCTTCATCCAAGATTTTTTAGCCCCTGTGTCTATCATAAACAAACGAGTTTGATTTCCTATTGTTACACCTAACTGGGGTTCCTCTTCTGATCAGCAGTAACAGACAGGACTGGGCACTCTAGAGATTTCTGTGGGCTTTCCAAATCTGGATACACATTGGTACCCGGGACCGGGAAAGGATTCCCTCCTAAATCACTTGCTCCATAGTAATGGACCATTGTTCCTTGAGGTAAATTATTATTTTCCCATGTCTGCACTGATGCCTATGCTGGCATGAATGACTGAAGTATATAATTCTGTACAACTTCAGTCACCAGGTTCTGCCCAACCCAAGCCTGATGTGTTTGCACAGATTCTGGGGCATATGGGATGGTTGGGGACTGAATCTGCTGCGAAGGACTGTATGGACACCTACCTGCAAGCCAAAATGGATTAGTACGTGGATTGAAAAAATACAGAGGTCTACTCTGAAAATCTCTCGCTACATGTCCCACTTTCATGCAAGATCAGCATTGCACTCCATAGAACCCTCCATACTGACCAACCATGGGTCCAATCAACCAGGTCCTCATCCCACCAAACACGCCAAATGCACCACCTCAGCAATGCTCCTCTTGCCCCCATGAATCCTCCCATCTGTTTTAAATAAGGAACATACACATCTGTCCATCCTAATTGAAACTGCCCCAGTTGTTGCGATTGTCCCTGCTATGGAGCCGGTAATCACTGCTCCTTCCAGAGTCATTTTAGCTAATTCTTCTGGACAAGTTTAGACTCTTCTTTTTGTGCCTGTATGGTATTCCCTTTTAGTTTTTCCAATCTTCTTTTACAAAAATGAATAATATACACCTATATCTCTGGTGACACATTGGCCTGTATCCCTACAACCTTGTCCAAATCATGCTGAACCTTTTTAGGAAACCCCTTTTCAACATATGATACAAAAATTGCTATGTTCTTATCCCATGCTTCTTCTTTTTCTGCTCTCCACATTTCCTGAATTGTCTGACTATGCAGAGAAGGATCATCTCCAGTTTCATTGTTTTAGCTAAAATTGAATTAATGTCTGGAGTATCAAGGTACATCACCTGTAGTGACTTCCACACATCCGCCCTACAATTATTAAAAAGAGATCCATCATATTCATTCAATTTTAATCTAACTTTGGGGTACAATGGTTTCCTCCACTTGTGATTGTTTCCCAATTAAAGCCGAAAATAAACTTTTCATGTCCCCAATAGCTAACATGACCCCAGCAGCATGTTTTCTAAAGCATAAATCCACTTCCCTGTTCCTGCAGTGAGCAGAGGATAGTGCCTTCATTACATTTGCCTGGTCCATGTACAACCAAGGGACATAATAAGCTTTTCTTTGTCCTTTCTGAAGCAACAGAAATTGAGTTGCTCTTACTTTTCCTGTTCTTCCACTTTTACTTACAACCGCCATGCAGCGACCACGGCATGTCCTAAGACCCTATGGTGTGGATTCTGTGACCACTGCTATAGGGAATGACGGGGCTGCTGCGCCCTGAGCTCCATCTCCAGTCACATCTTCCCAGTCCTCATCTTCAGCACCTAGTGCTAGATCCATCTCTCTTCCTTCATGTTCAAATCCTAGACCTAAAGCAGGAATATTCCCATCAAGGTCTACCTGAACATCTTTGATGGAAGTTTTTTTAAGTCTTAAAAGCACTTGTGCATACTTCCATTTCTCCAATCCAACCTCGCCTTCCTGTCTATTACCTTCTTCCCTGCCTTGCTGTTGTAGTCCCATTACCTCCTGCTCTCTTTGTGACTCTGCTTCTTCCCAATCTCTTTGCCTCTGATTTTCAAGTTCCTTCTCAACCTATCTTATATTATGGCCATTGAAGACCCTTCCAGTCCTCTTCCATTGGCCCTACCTGTCAAGAACATTGCCCTTCTGCCATCGTCCACTCTTAGTATTTCTACTAACCATTCGGTCAGTGGCATATCCCTTTGGCTTTCTCTCTAATCAGACTTTTCCAGAAGCCTCCCCTTTTGGGGCATAACCCTCTCATTTTCTTCTAGTTGTAACCTCTCTGTGAACCGGGCTGATGAAGGCATCATTTCTCCTCTACCCCCCATTCGCAATCTTCCATAGCTCCTCCACTTGAGTAGTTGCTGGAGAATCCTTCGGAAGGCGTCAAAGGGATAACACCCATATGGTGGTGGCCCAGAGAGACCATCTGTGCCTACCTTGATTGACCCCATTTCCATATCCCCATGGACCCTCTTTCTCCTCATCATATATGTTTCATAACTCTAAAATATAACATTGTTTTTCTAATTTAGAACCCTATGCCACATAACTAAAAAGGTATGCATATTTTCTAGCATCCCTTTACTAAATATCTCTTCCTCTGGCCATGATTTAAACATTTTCCCTTAGTTTCTCGTGCTCATATCCTGTGGTACTTTAGCATTTTTATTTTATGCCCTGGAAGCACCTGGCACAAGTGCCACAGAGTCTCCCTACTTAAATGAATCCAGAAACAGCAATCTATTTCTACCAAAACATAACTACTGAAGCTGCAGCACAAACATCTAATCAAAACCCCAGCACAAAGCCAATTCTTCCTCCCAATTTCTTAAAACGTCCTCCAATCATTCATAAGCTTCTTAGCCACACCACAATTGTTTAACAAACTTCTTTATTTCTATTCCTTTCCAAGACACTCCTACCCAAAAGACAGCATGTCATAACACTGCAATGGCCAACAAATCCTCTTTATCTCTTCATCCTTTTTACAGTGCTCTTGACTACAACAATGTCTTTTTCTTACTACAGAAAGATTCCCATCACTACTTTTGACAAATCAAGAAAATAAAATAATGAACAAAGTAATAAATCGAAAAAATAGAACAAAGACTTACCACATATCTCAATTCATTCACTCCCACCAAACACTCATCTCACACCACCACCCTATCTGACTCCATTCATACTTATCCCCAATCGTCATTCCCCAAAAAGATACAATTCACAGTCCTATAAGAACCCTACTTGGTTTCTTACCAAGTACACTCACATAAACTAGACGTCCTCCGAAGCTCTCCAAAGTGGTGCCTCTCACAATCGTCCTGCACAGCTGGCCAATGCACTATGCCTTAGGGAGCAGACAGGTGATCACCAAAATGGTGCTTGCAAACCACTCCTTTTCTATTTGCACAATAACTGGTCACCTCAGAAAAGCGCTGCAGCAAGGGAAGTCATTTGGAGGTCAACAGGGGTCGCAACTGCGACCCATGGTGACTCCTTGCGACCCCAACTTTAAAACATGGTTGGTTATTTTGCAAAACACATTTTTTTTGGGCAAAAATAAAATGGGTGCTCTTGGTATAGCAGGCTCTCCTGCAGCATGGGGGCCCTGCCACACTAGGTCTGGTGGATCATTGGCCAAGTCCTCAGCCATCAAGGTGAAGGCTGTGCCGGGGAGGCACTCTGTAGAGGTTGGAGCTGACTGTGACATGTGGCACATGTCAAATGCCATGTTCAACTCCAACCCCTTCTTCCTTGGCTTCCTTACAGCTCACACACAGGAACCGGGAAGCTCTTGTAGCTTCCTGGTTCCTGTTTGTTAGTAGCATGGAGGAGCCAAGGGAGCCTGGAAGGACGAACCAAAGCTGCAAGAAAAAGGTAAGAAGGCTTTTTTTGTAATATGATGTGTGCGAAGTGTGTGTCAGATGTATGTATGTGAATGGTGGGTCAATGAGAAGTGATGTGTGTTTTTAAATGTTCTCGGTGGGTCGGTGTGTGCCTGTGTAGAGAATGCAATGAGTGGATGTAAGAGAAGGTGTGAGTGACTGGTGTGTGGATGAGAACTGATGTGATGTGAGTGGGTGGGTGGGTCTGTGCCTGTGCACAGAGAATATAATGAGCGGATTGTAAGAGAGTGTGTGAGTGACTGGTGGGTGGGTGGGTGATTGGGAAGTGAGGTGTGTTTTTAAGTGTTCTGGATGGGTGGGTGTGTGCCTGTGTAGAGAATGTAATGAGTGGTTGTAAGAGAAGATGTGAATGACTGGTGTGTGAATGAGAAGTGATGTGTGCTGTTGAGTGTTCTCGGTGGGTGGGTGTGTGCCTGTGTAGAGAATGCAATGAGTGGATGTAAGAGAAGGTGTGAGTGGCTGGTGGTTGAATGAGAAGTGATGTTTGTTTTTGAATGTTCTAGGTGGGTGGGTGTGTGCCTGTGTAGATAATGTAATGAGTGGATGCAAGAGAAAGTGGTAGTGACTGGTGGGTGAATGAAAAGTGATGTGATGTATGTTTTTGAATGATCTGGGTGGGTTGGTGGTTGGGTGTGTGCGTGTGTAGAGAATGCAATGAGTGGATGGTTGTGTGCCTGTGTAGAGAATGCAATGAGTGGATGTAAGTGAATGTGTGTGTGAGTGACCGGTGGGTGAATGAGAAGTGATGTGATGTGTGTTTTTGAATGTTCTGGATGGGTGGATGTGTGCCTGTGTCAAGAATGCAATGAGTGGATGGCTGTGTGCCTGTGCAGAGAATGCAATGAGTGGATGTAAGTGAATGTGTGTGAGAGTGACCGGTGGGTGAATGAGTATAAATGTGATGGTGTGTTTTTGAATGGTGTGGCTGGTTGGGTGTGTGCCTGTGTAGGGAATGCAATGAATGCTTGTAACAGAAGGTGTGAATGAGTGACTGGTGGATGAATGAGCATACATGAGGTATTTGTATTTTTATTTGTATTTTATTTAATTTATGTAGGGTTTTAATCCAAAAAGCTTTACAAGAGGAACAAACAAGATACAGCAAGCATTACATAACAATTGAATTAAACCAGAAGTAGTGTGTGAATTAAACCAGGGTAGTGTGTGTTTGAATGTTCTGGGGATGCATGTATGTGTAAGGGCTTGGAGACTGGGGATTACTGGAGCATTTTTGCCACATCCTTTGTTGACCTTGCATGTGTTGCTGGTATTTTTGGGCAAAGGCAAGTTCATGTGTGCCATTCCCTGGCTAGACTGGCATTTTGGTGTAGTCAGTCTAGCCATTGCTTACTGTGACATGACATTTATTACTCAGAATCTTTAAAAAAGCAATCATGATAAGTAGTGTTACCTCACTAGACTGATGTTTTGGTACAGCGGACTGTATATTCTTCACTGTAGCAGGACATTTTATTAACTGAGCATTTATGATGAATCAAGCAAGATAAGTGTTCTTATGGGTCTAGACTCGCTTACATTGGAACTAATTTGGACAGGTTTCATATTGTGACATGTCACTTTTAATGGACAAACCGACGGGAGTATGTACTTACATAGGAGTACTGGAATATATTGCCAGAGCCCGTTTTGTGCCCAGTGCCATTAAAGATACTATAGAAAAAAGTCTTAAAGCGAACATAAGTATGGTCTTATATGGAATACTAGCATATGTTGGTGAAGCCAGCATGGAAATGTATGGGCACAGTCAGCATAACATTTTTTTTATACTGGCATACATTGCAGGGACCGGCATGATAATGCATTGGAAAGTGCCATGTGCACTTTTGGTGACTTGCATCTATTGTACTTTTTGTCAT
The DNA here is from genome assembly GCF_040938575.1 of Ambystoma mexicanum. Classification (NCBI taxonomy): domain Eukaryota; kingdom Metazoa; phylum Chordata; class Amphibia; order Caudata; family Ambystomatidae; genus Ambystoma; species Ambystoma mexicanum. The sequence continues at coordinate 220,833,418 of NC_090933.1, read as the reverse complement.
GATTTACCCTACACCCTACAAAACCGATTGTTGGCCTTTTACCCACATTGGTGGCCCTTTTCTCTCAGAAAGTGTGCTGTGTAATGCTCTACTTTAACCAATTTTTCAAAACATTTACTCTGGGGAGTGAGAAGAATTAAAAACCCATTTTCATTAGTTTGGACACCCTCCCTATCCTCAGTCGCAATCACATACTTGTGGCAAATATTTGCACCCTGCAAAAAAACAACTCAAAAGCCACCACTGGTGGTTGGTATATTTGTAGACCAGGCACCGCCCTTTCTCTCTATGTTATGTAAAGATTTAAGCTTTGAAAAACATGTTAACTTCTTTCACTTGCAGTAGTGCATGCCCCTGCAGCGGCATAATCATCAAGGACATTGCGCACACGTGGTGGTCCAATCCGGCCCAGGGTGTGTTGTGCCGTGTGCTTTGTAAATGAGCTTGGGGTGCCCTGACAGCATGGCTCACAAGGGAGCTGCCACATTTTGTGCTACGCCATTCGGCACCACTGGGTCTGACAAAGGGGTAGTGTGCAGTGTGCGCCTTGAAGTTTGCCAGTGAGTCCCCGGGTGAGAAGCAACTCATGGGTGTTTTTTTTAAGTCCTCTGACACCCAGTATTACGCTTAGATGATAAAAACTATGAGGGGTCTTGGGTATAATGAAAGACCCTTTCCCAGGTATTATACTCCAGCAAAGATAACATTATCAGGTGAACTCCCCTCTGTGTCTAATAGGTTTCTCCTATCATGGTGGTTGCTGACTCATAGATAGAATTATAACCAGGAAATGTTGTTGACTAAATCCTGGTCAATGAGATAATTTTCAGGCCTTGCTCGTGCAGCATTTTTCTCCTGCTTAAACAGCAGCGCACGCCTCCCCAGGTCAGTGCTTTCCTGGCTTGTTTAACACAGCAGCGCCACAGATAACATGTACTTCTCTGTCCATTGATCTATAGATGTTTCACACACTAGCTGTTGCCTGTGTTACAGGTTTGGGTTACCCTGTTACAAATACTGAATTATGTATGTTTTACATATAGACCCCCATCGAATCTGCAAAATGGCATTCTCCAAATGTGTAATCGTGGACAAATCATGCCTCCATCTGTGCCTCAGTTCTTATATTTTGCTGAAATGAGATCACCTGGAAACACGGGTTCTATATGCATTTAAAAAATCAGAAGGTCGTATGCCATCACTTCCTGTGATGTCACTTGGGGGTGGGGTCAAATTACATCACTTCCTGGGATGTCATCAAGCGGTCAAGGGTAGTCTGGTGTCACTTCTGCTACCCCTGGTATTTTGATGAAATTACGTCCCTGGCCGCTGTCCGATTTTGTCTCCCTCTCCTCCCCACTCTCCTCACCTGATCGGTAATCCTCCAACTCTTCCGTATTGAGATGCCGACGTGAGCAGAAATCTCTCTTCGTGGTCGAAGATACTTGTCTACCACGAGAGGAAGCCACAGTGAATGCTTGAAACAAGCAGTCCTGGGACTCCTCTCCCGTAGTAGGCGACAAGGGAAAAAGCCTTGACGGCAGAAAAAACCCTTTAAAGGAACAAAGCCAATCCGGAGTCTTCCAAGGAGATTAATGGTACGTCGTCTCCAGTGGTTGCAGAAGGGTAGGTAGCCGGCTACTGAGGATTTGAGGAGGTAGATGACAGCTGATGGTGGCAGAAACAAGGCAATCCTCGCCTCGCAAGAATGAGTAGCGAGAGAGACTCGAGCCGGCGGCGAGAGAGAGCCGTGGGAGCTGAAAGAAAGCCAAAGTGAAGCAAAGGAGAGAAGAGAGAGAGAGAGAGAGAGGAAGAAGCCTCGCTCGAAGCTAGGAGAGGCGAAGGGAAAGGCACGGATCAAGCCGCGATAAGGAAAATACTAGCGTTCTCACCCAAAGCAGGAAACAAAACACTACGGGGGTTGCAACGCAGCGATCGCTGGGAGTAAGAGACTGAAATACCTCCAAGCGACCGCCATGTTGCCGGAGAACTAGACCGCGGCTGCACGTAAGCGAAAGCAACGTGCTGGAACTACGGTCTGCGCCGGAGCCTCCAATGCGGAAGTACCCGCCAATCGGCCTGGCTGCGTATGACAGCGGCAGCCAATATGTGCAGACAGGAAACTCCCAACTTCTTGGGGGCTTGGAGATCAAGTCAAGGGGTCACCAAATGTGAGGGCTGACCTTGGATCTCTGATTTCTAAAATAGCCCACCTCTCAAGAAATGAATGCACGTTGTAATTAGACCAAGTTATTTCCCAAAAGCGGCTGGGAGAGAGGCTAGACAACTCCTCAAAGATTTAACTAACCTGAGTCTTCCTGAGCTACAGAAAAGGTACAGTACATATAGTTTTCCAGAACAGTTAACACACTCCCAAATCTACCTCATGTTCCCTTACACAGTCATCACCCAAAATACATGGATAAGCCCTATATAATGAAATCTAATCCCCACATCCCAATCCCCTCATTGGCCGCCTTCACTGTAGCACCATCCCCACAGACATACAATTTTCAGGATATTAGAAATACAAGCCCATGCCTCTTCTTGGCTTTCTTTCTGCAAGACACACAACCCTAAAATTGGATTCCACTTGATCACAGACCTGCAATACTAAATCTGACATTCATGGTTTATCTATGACACTTTATGAGGCTGTAGAGAACTAACAAAAGGCTCCTTTGATTGGGCACTAACTCATTTCTGAAAACAATCTGACACTCTGGATATTTATTCTTGGCATCCTCTTGCGCACATCCATTATGTGACCACCAGTTCAATCCATCTGCGTCCATTCCCTTTATGATGTATTTCCCACTAATCTATTTGACCTTCTCATAGGCCAGTGGTCATCTCCACTCCCAGTCACCCTTTTACAGTGTTAGCCACTAACCCTAGATTGACAGTGCCAGGTGGCAGATGCTCCTTTGGCCACTCAAGCAATACTTTCCAAGCTTGAAAACCATGGGCCTATGCTCTCACTCTATTTCAGCTCCAAATAGCCACTTTCATATTGTCATAGCCCTTCCTCTGCCAATGTATACTTTCCTCCTTAGCCAGCCAGTCTTCTGAACAAGCTAGAATTCTATTTCACAAACCCATGCCTCAGCTTATGTGTGTGTTACGCTCACCTGGTCTCTGCCGGAACGTTGGGGCACGGTTGCAGCCCTCTCAGGATCTGGCTTCCCTGGATCAGGCTTCTTCCCCATCTCCCATGTTGTGGACGGCTCTGGTGGTTGAAAGTGCCACTGTGAGGATACGAGAGGTCGTGAGGATGCTGTGATATGGCTGTAATTCTCAAACCCTTCTAAACAGAATGTGGTGAACATGCTTTTGCCCATGCAATCTCACCTGTTTAACTATGAGGATGAGCTCTCCATCCTGCTTCTCAAGTGCAGGGGCGCTTGGACCTAGTTCCTTCACTGGTTGATGTGCATGGCAGCCCAGACCAGCTGTGACTGATCCACTTTGAAGGTAAGTGTACTTCAACAATGATTATTGTCCGTACTCGTTTAAAATGTCTTTTTTCCCATGATTAGTGTTTGTATCCTTAATAATTTCTTTCTTTCTCCCCAATAGGTGATGAAGGCCCAGCGGAGTCGTGATGCTGGAAGTGAGCCCGAACTGAGCCCTGAGGAGTTTACAATGTCCAAAAATAGATGGTAAGTTTGGGCCCTGCGGACAGCGCGAAGGTTGTGCAGCGCGCGACCTTAGCAAATTGTCTTTATGTGGTTTCTGACCTTATTTGTCCTTTTCTCCTGCAGGCATGGCCTGGCGACGTCAGATGAGGAGCAGCTGTCCGAAGATCTGTCGGCGGGTGATGGATGGCTGCAGGTGCGAGGATGCTGGTCGAGAAGAGCTCTTGCGTAAGTATTGGAACTGCGGAACTGGTAAAGAGCACTGCAGGCGATAGTATTGCTGGAGTCAGGTTTGTGCGCTTTAGACAATGGTAGATGGTATTGCTGAAAGCAGGTAAGATGCGCTTCAGGCGATGGTATTGCTAGAATCAGGAAAGATGCGCTTCAGGCAATGGTATTGCTGAAATAAGGTAAGAAGCGTACGCTGCATGAGCAGACTAACGCGAAGCGCTGGCATGCGGGCAGGGCAGGCTTAAATAGCCTGGTCCCAGCCACGCCCCTTTACTCTGCTTGATGGCTCCACCCTGCCACTCCCAGAAGATGCTGCAAGTGTAGCCCAATGCATTCCTATGGCCACGCTCGGCCTGGATGCACGTGGGGGCCCTGCAAGAGATGAAATAACACGTTCACTAGGAATAAAGTGTGTAGAGCATACTTTCTCGTGAGCCTGGTGCCAAAACTGGACCCTTTAAGTGATGTAACTTGTGGTCACTTCCCTGTGGCCATAACAGTGTGTTCAAAATTACTGCATCCCCTCATAATGGTTTTTCCATTCAAGAGCTATTTTCCACTTTGCATGAAGCTTTGCGCGTTAAATCTCATTGCGATAAGTTGCACAGTGTGCTCTCATATTATGTTCACACAATCTTCATTATGTTGCTACATGTGTGCAAATCTAAATATATCATACTTGACACAAATTAACACCAAAAGTAACCTTTAAAAACATGAATTAACTATTCTAGATACATGCAGAACTACAACATTGTAAAACATCCATTCTTGTTCCATCATAACATGAATATGGTGCACGCAGTGTGATCCTCTCCTTCCCATTGAAATCAAATCTTTCTAACCCAACAACTCTATGTTGGTGGCATTGGTTCATCTGTTCATGTGAGCAGGTGGAGTCAGGGTCAAGGTGAATGGGTACCTGTGGTGGCACAGGAGTCCTCTGTGAGACCACAGTGGCGGGCCGAGGAGTAGCCTTGGCAGCTGGTGGAGGTGCAGCTTCTCCCGGCGGTACTGGAAGCAGATGATGAACCAGCAGTGGCTTCAGCAACAGTGTCAGTTAAGTCCATAGCCACACTTTTTTGCATTGTGACAGCATGACTGCTTTGTGCAGCTGGCAAGCTACTGCTTCTTCTGGCAAGAATTTTACTCCCAGCTGTCTTCCTGTGTGTGTCATTGCTGTGGAGCACAGGGGTGAGGCAGAGGTTTTTGCGCCAGTGGAAGTGCCGTGTGATGAACTTGGGCCAGATTCATCTCTCTGGGTGTACTGTGAACCTGTTGGGTGATGAATGATATACAGTCAGTCATCATGCATACTTGTACATGGCATAGCAAGACACTCACTATGATGGATGCTGACTGTGACACATAGTGTTACGGTGGGTTAACATACTGAAGGATGTGTAGCATACATTTCCTGCATATGGCCTATGTGGTACACACACCTTGCAGAATGTGAGGGGTGTTTCTCATGTGACATGGGCTTAGGTGTGAAGTTTCATCTGTGGATTGCCCAGCCGGGTGAGCAGGGTAAATGGGAAGGGTAGGTCATCAGGTATCATATGCTGCCCCTGCACGGTTGGTGTAGGTTGAGGCAACATGTGGACTGTCCCGCCTTGCGTGAAGGCCCTCATTGGCAGATGGTTGGCGCAAACGGCATTTACACGTGTCATGCCAATCATTGGTGTTGGTTTTCCCTATGTGGTTTCATTGATTTTTGGGTGTTTCATTGATGGATGTGCGCACAGGGGGTTCCTGTTGACACCTGGTCATACGCTGCCCCATCGGTGGGTATAATGATTACATCGGGTAACGTGCATATCTTCTGTGGTAAATATCTATTTTCACAGGCATGTGGACATGCAGGTTGCTGCAGTGCCGTTGGTCAAAGTGCCATTTGGTAGGCCATTGGCCTGGAAATTGTGCCTATCAGATTTTGCAGGCAGCCACATGCAAAGGCCAGAGAGTTTGCTCATTCATTGAAATTGGAGAGGTGAGATTAATATTCACCAGTCTCTGGTTGACTGACTGCTCTTACTTTGGCTCCTTCTATGCTCTCGATGCCTTCCATATATGGTTGATGCTGGTCACCTTTTCCTCCCATGGAGCAAGGGCGAATGGCTCCACTGTGCCGCCTTCTGTGGCAGCTGTCTCCTGACAGTGGATGGGAAATAGGCTGCGGACCCTGGCCATGAGGCAATTCCACCTTGTAGGGCAGTCCTCATTGTCACAGGGTCCAGTCCCAACTGCCTCTGACAAACTGGCCTGTCGCCTGCTGCAATGGCAATTCAGACTTTCCATCCTCACCAAGAAAAGAGCCCACATCCAGGCTTGTGTTTCCAGTGCATCCAACAACACAGCTGAACTCTTTAAAATCTGCAGGGTACTAGCCAACCCTTCCTAGGTATCCTCCTCACTTCTTCCCTCCCAGGCCCGCTGCAACACACTGGCCACTCACTTTGCAGCAAAAACTAAGGACATCATGGGCACCCTTGCTCCCCTCTCCCCCTCCCTTTCTCCACCCCCCTGCGTTCTACGGCCCCCTTTTCACCCTCTGCCTTTCTCTCCTCCTTCTCTTCTATCACACCTGATGTGGTCACTAGAGTTGCCCGCTCCATGAAGGTCTCCTCCAAACAGGATTTCCCCTGCTCTTCCAGAACCATTAAGGACAATATTGGTTCTCTTTCCCCTGCACTTGTTGATATCTGCAACCACTCTTTTGCTACTAGAGTGTTCCCCTGCTCCCTCAAGCACTCGCTTGTGCGCCCTCTCCTGAAAAAACCTTCTCCAGACCCTTCTTGTCCAGCCAACTACTGCCCCATATCTATCACCCCCTTACTTCCGAAACTCCTGGAGAAGCTGGTCCTTCGCCAACTGACCCAGCACACTGAACTTGTTGGTTGCCTACAAGACCATAAATCTGGAGAACGAGCACCCAGAGGCATGGAAATTGCTCTTTTGAACACCTGTGAGGAACTGCTCGCATCTCTTGATTCCAACCCTGCAGCTGTTCTAATTCTACTTCATCTCTCCTCTGCATTTGATATGGTCAACCACTCCATCCTCATAAAATGGCTCCACAATACAGTAGGTATCTCAGAGTGGTCACTGGACTGGTTGTCCTCCTTCCTCAGTGAACGTCCATCCCAGGTCATTTTGGGCTCTTTCTCCTTCCCCACCTGTATCTCCACCTGTGGCATCCCCCACTGCTCCACCCTTTATCCTTCTCTCTTGAAAAACTATCTTGCCCTGTGTGCACACCTCATTTCCACCTTCTCCCTAAACCTCCAGTGTCATGCAGATGATCAAGACTCTTCTTCAAACTTCCCTCTTATCCTCTTCTCACTTCATCAATCATTCATGACTGTCTACCTGCCATCCAGTCCTGGTGTACTTCAATGACCTCTGCCTCAATGCCAGCAAGATTGCAATCCTTCCTAATGGGACTCCTGCTCCCTCTTTCTCTCCCTCACTCTGGCCCTCTGCTGCCTCAACGCCAGCAAGATTGTAATCCTTCCTAATGGGACTCCTGCTCCCTCTTTCTCTCGCTCACTCTGGCCATCTGCTATGGGCTCTCCCCCTTCTCTTTCTTCTGAAGCCAGAAACCTTGGAGTCATCTTCAACTCCACTCTCCCCTTCATCCCTCATATTCAGGGCCTTGCCAAGAAGTCCCACTTTCAACTCCACCTCCTCAAAGGAATTCCTCCTTTCCTCACTCAGAAGTTACATGTCTCTAAAGCTCTGGTTCTCTCTAGGCTAGACTACGTCAATAGCATTTTTCCTAATCTACCATCTTCCTCTTTATGACCATTTGAGCTAAACCAGAATAGGGCTACAAGACTTATCTTTGGCCTCAAGCCCAGGGAGCGTATCTCTCCAGCACTAAAAACTCTCCACTGTCTCCCAGTTGCTGCAAGGATCACATTCATATCCCTCAGCATCATCCACAAGGTTGCCTGGGGCCGGGGACCCTAGAATCTGCAACTTGCGCTCACTAAATACTCTCCCTCCATCCAATCAACCAATACACAGCCTTCCAACATGGCGGACCACTGTGGTCCAATTCTAGAAAAATGGCACGCTCTAGTGTTTTGTAAAACAAAGACGGCACCAAGAAGCGGAAACAAATCACATTATATTAGAGCGTCCACATTGCGCAGTAAACGTTACATGTCCGCTGCGAGACTAGGAGACACAGAAAGAAAATGTGCCATGTAAGTGCTACCTTTTGGCTACTATGTTTATTGACGTGCTGAACAGCTTAACTGTAGCACTTCAGACTATAATAGTGCTACGCATGGAAAGATGCAAATGCCCCGTGTACCCTTCACTTTGAAAACCATTTAAAAATGTATAAGATCGATATGCAGAGTTTTCTCTGCAAGCTTTTTAGTAATGACAGAATGTAACACGAGCTAGGGAAATTAAGATTCATCCCACGTATGTTTACCAACAGCAACGCCCCAATATGTTTTATATTCAACAGTGATGAAAACAGCACAAAAACGAGTGTGCTGAATAAATGAAGAGACCACTACCTGCGCCTTTGGAAAGACACAGCTATCAGCGCCAGAATACTAAGTTCGGTTCTACAAAGAAAGGTCAGTGCCTTAAGGCCAATGTAGCAAACACCTACATACATGTAGAAACACCAAGATTGAAGAATAACCCCCTTTTTTGATAATTTATAGGGTACTCCAAGATCCAGCCTTCATCAAGGGAAGAAAATACTTAAAACAGCAACATAACGTTGTCTTCAAAAGGAAAGAACACATCTCCCTTTGACAAAGTATTCACAACAAACTCCAGTCCAACCGAGAGATACTGACCAGGTCAGTGGTGTGTAATAACGGGGATATGCACCCCATAAAGTATGACCCATGCCATTTTAAAGGTTTTATCTCTAACACACACACTTTTATTCTTATTTCTGTCCATAGTGACTGCAAGATTTGAACTTTTGGGAAACACACTACTGTTGCATTAACTAAAAAACAATCACCTGTACTGAAGAGGGCTATCATCAAAGAGCGAGACACCAGGGATGGTGTCGAAATGCGACTCTAGCCGAAACATATGTAGACATCCTTTAGATACAAAAATCTGTCTAGTCAGAATTGAGACTATAATATCTGTCTCCCACCATTAAGGTTTCTTGTGAAAGGAAACTACTGTGATATGACAACAATGATGATATGTTCACATCAGTAATTTGGCAATATCCTTTTGTCACGTACTAACCCCACTCCATTTCGAACCATATGGGCTTTTGAGAATAACTGAGTTAAATGTTTATAGTTTTGCATTGTGTGCCTTGTGGAAGCACTCATTTGAATGAAATATATGTGTTTTGTGTTATTTTTATTATAAGAAAACTGTGTGCAATGAATACAATTTGTTTTAATGTGCTAAAGATGTTGGCATGATTACATACTTGTGCTTTAATCTATGCAAAAGATAAGGTACAATACACTCCACCCTCCGGTATAGTTGGTGGCCTAAGAGAGAGGTAATTAGGCTGTTGCTTTCCTTTTTACTTACTTATACTGTCCCTTTTGCAGCCTAATCCCCCTTTACCAAAAAGTTGGGCACTACCCACTATATCTCCTCTTCCTCCTTCCCTCCAGAACTTTAGTTCCTCTGGCACCAACACTCTGTGTGTTAAACGCATCGCTAAACAGCGAGCTGGCGGGCAATCTCTTTCCTCAGCAGGCTCCATCCTATGGAACAGCCTCCCCCTCCACTTCGTCTTGATCTGGATCTCCTCAAATTCCGTAAGCTCCTCAAGACTTTCCTTTTCACCACCTCGTTCTCTTCCTCCTCCTCTGTTAAACCTCACAGCTGCTGAGATTGGCGACCAGGACCCTTATGTGTCCTCCTGGGCCCTGGGTCCTGGCCTCCCACCCCCAATCCGCCCCTCCTAGCACTTTGCCTTGGCACCCACTGGCCTGTGCCACAACAGCCCAGCACTTAGCTATTTATTGGTGGTTGTCCACTCCACCTAGGTACTTACAGCTTCTCACTCCCTAGCACTTCCCACTTGATACACCTAGCACTTACCACCTACTCCCAAGCCCTTCTCTTTTTCTGCACTTGCACGTTCTGAATGCTCACAAGGCCTAGTATGTCCGCCTCAGTCTTACAGTGTTATATATAATTACGATTCTTTAGATGGCCTTCCAGCAGAAGGCGGTTGAGCCAAACACCCTGAACCTGGTCAGGCTGCTCCAAGTCAAGCACAGTACAAGATCTCTGTCACTGATGCTTATACAGCTGTGACTCCAGGAGCAGACCCAGAAACCACCTTCCTTTTAGGAACTGGTCCAGGAGGTACGTAGTCGAGAAGGAGAGATTGAGAAGAGTATCTGTAGTGTACCCATTCAACTAGTGTCCCATATAGAATGCTAGAATATGACCTGTGACATCAAGTGAAGGAGTTGCACCAGACCATCCAGAGAAAAGAATCATCTAAGGGAACAGCTGACGCTGCACTCCAAGGATTTCTTCACCAGCCCAAGGGACATTGGCAGGGCCAAATAGTGTAACATCGGATCCTTATGAGTGACAAGACACCCTTTAGGAAGCAATCGAGACTCCTGGTCCCATGAGATGCGAAGGATGGATGCTGCCATCTGTACAATCTTCTGCAGGCAGGGATTATCCAGGAGTTTGAGAGTTTCTTTCATTGTAAACACCCAGAAGATGAATGGAGCTCTCCGGATGTCCAAGGCATTGAGTTTCTGAAAGGGTGGAAGTGGTTTTCGGTCCTGGACTTGTTGAGTGGCTATTATCAAATCCTGAAGCATCCATCGAACCATGAGAAGTTGACCTTCTTCTCGCGTCTTGGATTCTACAAGATCGTTAGGGTGCCACATGGGCTTTCCAATGAGCCAGCAACATTCCAGCACCTTATGAAGAAGACAGGCAGTAAAATGTACCTCCCAGATGTGCTAGTTTACCTGGATGACTTTGCTTTGTTTGACAGGACCTTGGAGGAACACAACATGAGGCTCATGAAGGTTATGGGTCATCTACAGGAGCAGTGGCTAAAGGTCAGTGTGAACATGTGCTCATTTTTCCAGACAAGTAGCAAGTACATCGGACACATTGTCTGTGCAGATGGCATTGCCATGGATCTAGCAAAGATGTATGCCTCCTCACCTGGCCACAACCTCAGACCCTGAATTATTATTATTATTATTATTATTATTATTATTATTATTATTAATATTATTATGTTTAATTCTTGTAATGCGCTACTCACCCATGGCCCTCAAAGTGCACAAAGAGACAAGACGAAACAATAAATGCAACTATCAAGAGGCAGGGAAGGACTGGTCTGATCTAATCTGTGAACTGTACGGACCTAGTCTGGATTAAGTTTGAACAAGTGAGTTTTAACACTTTTTTTAAACTCACTAATGGAGTTGGCCTGTCTGAACTCACACAGAAGTTTATTCCAGTGCGATGGAAACTGAACGTCGATTGTAGAGCTTCCAAAGATTTTAAGATTATACCCTGGTTGTAAAAGCTTTGAAGGATCATAGGAGTGTAGGCAACGACCAGGTGGAATGGCGGTGAGGCCGATTAGCAAGATATTGCAGAGTCTGGCCTTTTCAGCACTTTGTTGGGTGTCCTGACCCACGTTTGAGTCATTATGCTACAACATTTGGTGCTGTGGGCTTAGGAAATCCAAGATGGCGGAAAAGCCCACATGTGCGCCAGAATCCAGGAAAACTGTGCAGTTTTTGCGCATACCAAAATGGTCGCCTGACCTGCCACCCACCAGTGCGAGCGTGCTGGGTCAGAAGCGCCATGAGTGAAATGTGGTGCCAAAGGAAAAACACCAATGCCATGTTAAGCAAGGATTATATACTATCAAGCAAAATCCCCTTTTTGAAATGCATTAATTCAAGACAGATCCCAAAAATGGGTGCAGTACCAGCATTTTCCACAAGCCGGCGCTAGTGGTCTAAACTCTGACAGGAGAACTGCTACTTCAGAAGCTAATCAGCCTCCTGAGACAGCTGGAAACTTCAAAGCCTTTTTGGTTAATTAAATTTTTTAAACCCCTGCTGTTCCGTGAAGACAGGCTGATTCAATTAACATTGCAAGAGGCTGGGAAACCTTCTCACCTCAGAACTACACACAAGAAGGCAGGATATCACGTGGCCCTGGTGATTGAGAGGGAGGGGACTTCCTGCAGCCTGCTGAACCCAACACAATAGGCTCTTGTAATTGAATGGGGTATGTTAATTTGGGTGTGGACTGTAAACAGAGCTCTGCCAGCAATAAGAGACATGTGATCCTTGACTCCCAAGTTTCTGGGGGCGGACCCAAACACTGAAGTGAATTGAATTGAAGGCAAATATATGTTTTATAAGAACACTGATAACTGATTGTAACCAGATGACAGAAATGTACAATTTGGAGATCCTTAATCTAAGAAATGTACCCACAATTTAAGACTAGACTCAACTCTGTACCATGTTCTGAGGCAAAACCCCGCTAATTATTAATACTACTGACACTTTATGTATGCTAGAGACACGATAACTTAGATTAATATGCTCAGGAAGAGGGTACAGGTCTGTGTAAAGATTTGATGAAAAACTAATGTTGCAAAAGCTACCAAAACGAAAATAAATTGTAATTTTTTAATGCAAGCTCTTGGGAAGATCAGAGTTGAACAAGCATGGACCATAAGAAATCTGTAATATGTACATGTAATGTCAAACAACTGTGTATCTGGGAAATATGTGTATTTATGAAAAATGATTTTCTAAGGTAAAAGCAAAGGGGAGTGTTCTTTCTGTGTGCCATAAAGATGACACCTCATGACTCACTCTGACACACAACTCTGTTCTCCAGTGAGAGCACAGAAAATTCTTCAACCTATCAGAACCCTGAGTGGGTTGGGCATAGAAGATGAGCCGACCCACCCACTTTCAAAACACATAAAAGGAGACAGTGCAGGGCAGGCAGGACATTCATTTTTCACTTTATGCGGAGCATTTTGACAGACAACTTCACATCCAGACTTCAGACTTCACAGCCAGAGACTCCAGACTCCAGATAGACTACAGAACTTTGAACCAAGAAGGCCTACTGCAAGCTAAAGTATTCTCAGCTGGCCTTACAAGTTTGCAAACTGATTACCCCAGATCTCCAAGGGGCACATCAGAATAAAACCTCCGGGCTGTGCGGTTTGCTGCTTGCTAAGAATCCTGTGTATCCAGAACAGAACCAGAGACCCAGAAAGCAGTGCTGAATCCAGAACCACAGACCAGACCAGATGCTGTATCCAGAACCACTAGCAGAACCACAGACCAGACCAGAGAACCAGTACCGGAAATCACCAGAAGTCCAGTCCAACCCGTTGACCAGATCCGTGACGAGGCCCAGTCCTTCCAAAATTAGGAGTGAGTATCCTGAGGCCTGTGCAAAACCAATCTCTTAGTTTAAAATAATCTAATTCAAACTATTTTAACCTATTTAGAACTGCCTCATAGGAATCGTGTGTGTCTTTCTGTCAATTCAAAGCTGCAAAACTGTCATCTGTCATTCTGAAATTTGAAATTTCATTTCTGAAAATCTACCTTCACTAAATCGTCCGTATCTCTTTAACCGTTTGTGGGGATTCACTGGGAAGCCATGCTGGAACAATGAGCATGTTCGCTCAACCTAGTAACTACCAGGGAATGCTCCACCTGGTCAAACGCTGCAGATAAATCAAGCTTCAATAGGAGTCCAGGTTTACCTTTATCCACAATGCAGGCAATACTGGATTTAAGATCCAGAAGTGCAGCTCCGTCCCATGCCTGCGTAACAAACCTGATTGTCCTTGGTGCAATAAATGATTAGGAAAGCATGGAATCCACATTTGTGTTGGTGCTGGATTCAAAAAATTTTCACTAAATGTGACAGTGGCATGGGTCTTGAGACTAGAGAGTATGTGCATTCTTGATTTTAATGGGCAAAGGATTGCCACAGTCTTGAGAGCACCTGTGGTTCCATTCACATAGAGAAAAGCCAACATGTGTTTCAACCAACGGGAATTTATCAAGGCTGTGATGTTGTGGCAAGGTGAGAGTGCCATTTTGGTGAAGTGGTGAGTTGCTGTGAGTAGTGATGTGATAATTAAAAAAGAACTACATTGTCAAGTGAAATGAGGACATACATTGGCATATGTTATATACATGTGCATGTTAATGGTTAACCATTGGTAATAATTCATTTTATAGATGGCCCACTTGGGTACATATTATAGTAGAGAGTGGTTCCACCAAGGGCTAGAAGAAGGAGAGAGGATTGGTTAGACTGGGTGGGCTCAGTGCCGGGAGTCAAGGTTGCTGGGTGTGGAGGTTCTTACCGTTGGTAATGTAGGTTATGGTCCTTGGATAAGGAGGTTGGATAGCAACTAAAGAGAAGGAGAATGAACTGTAGGTGTAACCAGTGTTATAGCGGCAGTGAAGTGCTGGTTAGCACTAGAATGCGAACATGGCATAGTGAGGTGGAGGTACAATTTTGGGTGTGCTGGGTGCCTGGTGTGTAGCGTCAAGCCCGGGAGTGTGGTGTGCCCTGTGGGGCAATGTTGAAGGTGGTACGTTGGAGTTACCGGAGTGGGGGTGGTCACATGGAGTGAGGGTGATTGTGCACCGGGAAGTAGGTTGCACAGAGTGTGATGTGAGGGTGTCAGGGTAGAGGGGGAGAATGTCCCCTGTTAGAAGGGGTCCATGCAGGAGCAGTAGTGGTAAGGAACGGTTATCAGCAGGGTCTGCCCGATTGGAGTGGAGGGCGTTGAGTAATCGTAATAGTCTATGCAAGAAATGGCATCTCGGTTCGGAGTGGTGGGGCGCATGTGGGCCAATCGCGAAGGTGTGCTCAGCACTCGTAAATAGTGAAGCAGCATGGGGAGGTACAGTGATGGGATAGGGAAGCACAGAGATCCGTGACTAATGGGCGGCACTCCAAGTGGGCGCAAGGGGAAGGCTGGTGAGGGAGTGAAGTGTGCCTGTGCAGTGCAGAGCGTGGCTTGGCTGGTGGGGATGAGCTGAGGGGGTCCTCAGGGTGCTGGGTGAAAGTAACATGGCCAAGAGGAGGGGACTTACCTGTGCGGCCACGGAGGCCTCAGGATACAAGATGAGCTGTCATAGCAATCTTTCGACTCCATCCGGCATCTTGTTTCCCTTAATATACATTAGCAAGCTGCAAATTGGCTTGTCAGCCAAATGTGAGGTAAGATCTAATTGGCTGCTTGGTTTCCATGGGAAACAGGGGCCGGCATTGTTATGTACAGTGTTGAATTAGTGCAATGTAAACACACATTGTACTCTCAGCTGTGGGGATGTGTGCGAAGGGAGAGCCTGGGAGCAGGATGAAGTGAGGTATTTGGTTGGGTGGACAATGTGAGGCAGGCCTCGTGAGAAAGGAAACAGTCAGAGTGTCACTTCAGTTAACTGAAGAAGATATGCACTTGAGTTGGCAGGACCTCCTGTGGGGGCTTGGGTCCTGTGGGACAGCTGAAACTTGAAACGTGTCTGGAGGGGCGGGAGGGGGATGTACAGTTAGGCATTCCAACCGAGTTCGTCATGATGTAATAGCAGTGTGATAACGGGAATAATGACAGAGGGTGTGGTCAAGCGAGCTGTTGTCTGTGGTGGTCAGAAGCATGCGTGTGGAGCTGTAGGGTGGGCAGCAGTTGGGAGGCTTGGGCAGTGAGGTGGGTGCAGGGGGAGAGGTGGGGGGGATGACCAAGGCCACATGGAGTTTACAAGAATGGGTAGATGAGGTTGTCTGTCTGATAATATACAGCTACCAGGTTTGTCACACGCAGTTATTAACATTGTAGTTTCAAAGGAAGACATCAAGCTTGTGATCAGAATTAAGGCCTAAGCTGACATTTCTGTATTTACAGATAAATTTAGCCTTCCTTTGTCGTAGTCTGAGTTCCCTGCCACCACCTCTTGGGTCGCATTTTATAGGTTCGAGTCCCATGAACCGGATATCCTTTTTCTTGTCAAGTTGATGTTTCTCCTGCCAATGCCAAGACAATTGATATCTTGCACCCTGTGAGTTCAGTAGTCCCAGGTGTTCTCTAATCCTGGTTCTCATTTCCCTGAAAGCGCTGCCAATATATTTCAGATTACAGCCTAGGTGCAAATGATGACATAGATGACACATTTAGATTTACAAGTAATGGATTGTGTGACTTTGTGGTTGTGAGTTTCATTAAAGTTAATTGACTTGGAATTCATCGCACAGGGGCACATGGTGCAAGTGCTACATTTGTGGAAACCTTCTGCTTTTGTTGATGAGAGCCAGTTCAGGTTCTTTTTTGCGGAGGGTGCCATATATGATGGGCTGAGCATGGTGCGAATAGTGGGTGCTTTGGGGTACGATAGTGGCAGCTTGGCCGGTATCCATTGTTCAATGTTTGCATCGATACATAGGAGGTGCAGTGTTTGCAGAGTATTTTCTGCACCTGTTGAGAGTCCTGGTGAAACCTGGTCACGTATCTAATCACATTTTCCTGTGGTTCTGTTCTGGCTTTTGGAATCAGTAGCATTTTGCGAGCCCTGTTGGTTACATTAGTGATTTCTGTTCCAATCGTCTTTTCTGTGTATCCTCTTTCTGAGAATCTATTGTGTAATAGGTGGCATTCCACATCGAATGCCTCCTTCGCGCTGCTGTTTCTCTTTGCTCTAATAAATTCACCTTTGGGGATATTGCCTATTACAGTTCTGCGGTTGCGGCTGGTTGCAAACAGTACTGAGTTAACCTTGCTGGGCTTTCTGTAGGTGGTAGTTTTCAGTCCTTCATTATTCACAGTGATATTTATGTCTAGGAAGTCGATGGATTGAACAAGTATATTAACAATGTACTTGCCCACAAGGTCCCCAAAATACCTACCTACATGAGAAACACGATGCACACCTTACTTATCCTTCAAGAGGTGATCTGGAATCCCTATTACCTTGTGGTTACTTTGGATGTCAAAGCACTCTATACTGCAATCGACCGTGCCCTAGGACCCAAAGCCATTGACTTTACTTATGCCAAAACCTCGGCATCCTTCTGCTCTCACTTGGAACTGACGAAAGAATTCTTGGAGTATTCACTACCGAACACTGTGTTCATTGTCAACTACGCTTACTACAAACAGACCAAGGGAAACGCTATGGGAGCTACACATGCACAGCAATGGGCAACCTTTTTATGAACCAATGTGAACAGGTCCATGCTCTTTCCAATGCAGACTTTAACCACCTGATTCATAAATGGTATTGATACATCAATGATGTTCTGATGATATGGTCAGGCACAACAGACCAACTTGATGCATACCTGAACAATAATCAGTTTGAGATTGAACTAACAGGGACACACATGAGGGTGCATGGTAGTAATTGATTGCCAGAGGGCTTTTATTTGTGCTTACATTCGGAATCAGTCTTGTATAGACATACGCTTGCATGCTAAGCATAGGGGTCATTTGAGTGCTACACTCTACAGATGTGCTCATCGTTGTCTGATTTGTGCCTACTTCTATACATATGGTCTTATTGGCCTTTCTTTTCTTCCCTCTTTTATGCCCACCATTTGGTGAGGGGTATTAGGCGTGTTTGCCGTACTTTCATCAAACCTCCCAGAATTTTGCACTGGTAGATTAATGTCCACCCTTTCTTTCTTGGATAATGATTTTAAAAACTTTCGTTATGATTTTTTACTAGTCCTTTCATTTGGTTGTTTTGATTCTGCCTGGTTCAATATTGCTCTGCCTTTGTTGTTTCTACTCAATATAGTACCAACTTTAAGCTGGGTAGGCTCAATACAAATCACTGGGCTTGGGATCATGTGAAATAATAATTCAGAGATAAAACATAGTTAATACATAATACCCTAGGACCTTCACGCCATGTATTATTGGATATTAAAACCCCCTGTATGTTTACGTTTAGTCTAAAAAAGATTCCATTCTGCATAGAAACTCATCCAGAGTTGTCCAATTTTCCATTGATTTAAAGCCTTAGCTGACGAAGACATTATCTCCAGATCCGTTAAAGTAAATCGGTAAATTAAACAGTTCTAAATTAGATCTCCTTCTACAATTATATGAACATTTGGAAAGCGTTCTTTCCAATTTGTCAATGGTTTCGATAATTGAATGGGGAAATCTTGTTGTCCTGAATGGGACAGAGACCAGTATACATTAGTAAGCAGTATTTCATAGTGTTGCTAGGCACGACTGACATGTAATGCTAACAGACCAAAGGCTGAGTTGTCAAAACTATATACCTTATTTCTTCCATCGTAGACTCTTTTATGTCTTCGACAGAGATTAGGAAACCTGCTATGGCAGGTTGCCTAATCTCATTAGTTTAGTTAGATATTCATCTAGGGCGGGGAGTGTCTACTTCCATCGTTATCATAGAATGGTTAGATACGAGGGAGGAAATACAACCCTCAGCACGTGCAATGTTATTCATTCAGTTTGCTCCCTCATTTTCTTTGATACTGGCGGGTGTTAGTTCCTTGATCTTAGTCATTATAGTGTACAGCAACTTAGTTTAACATTTAACCTCACGACTTAGAGCGTCGAAAACTTTCAACAATGAATTTAACACAAAATGTAGCTCTGTAGTAGATAAAACATTTAGTTTGTTAAAAGCTAAAGAAGTAGAAAGGTCTGCTACAGACCTAGATAATTGTGATGATGTAGACAAATCCAAAAAGGAATCATGTATCTACTCATCCTGTTCAGCAAGGATTTCTGGGGTATCAGATAGCGAGCCCAAGGAGCCCCTATAATGCGCTAAAGGTACGGAGTCATTTGGTAATTCGTTGACGTGTCCCATTACAAGGTGGTTATGTCCAGTGCATTTGTTAAGCGTTGTAAGCTCTTCCTCTGATAATCATAGGTGAACTCAGTTCTATTTAAATCACCAAGACTCGCTTTGAGAAGCCTAAAAATATGTGTAATTTATTTTTTAATGGAAGTCGAACATAGAGTATCATTTTGTGGCGCGACGTTGCTAAGGCCATCCATTTCATTCTGTGACATATTGACGACTCTTATAAGCTACGGAGACTCATGTAGAGTGGTAGTCACCACTGTTGCAGCCCCCAAAGGATATGCTACTTCAGGCATGGACCGCTTGGGCAGTAGAGGCTTACTTCTTAGGTAATACATGCTTCCCTGATTTAAAATCAGCGGAAAATTAGAAATAAGCAAGCAGTTTCTGTTAGTTGGTAAAGTAATTGTTCGCAAGGAATACCTTCTCTGCCTGCTGCCGACTACACTCTCCCGCACTCCACAGCATTTCGCTACTGATGGGAGATCTTCAGTGCTCAGACTCGCACAAATGCGAATGGGGTCCATGAAGCAACAGGCTGCGTCTCTAACTGGTTCCTCACTGCCAACTGCACTCTACCGCACTCCGATCAGCAGGCATGAACCTTCTGTTAAGATAAAGATCAGTGACGTTTTCAATGGGCTATTGCAAATGCAAGAGCAAAGGACTGCCAAGAAAATGCAAAAGCAACCACTATTTCTCTAGAATCGGGCAGCCAGATGAGGTAATCCTTATAAAAATCCGACAGAATCATAACAGCCCTCAAATTGCTCAGAAGTTGTTACCTTAAACCCAACATGTATTATGCATAGAGTAGATAGATCACACAAGCGAAGTATTTGAGTAAGAAGTGATGCGTGAGATTGGCATCTGGAAAACTCAATACCTACGCATTTCCTTTCAAACAGAAATTGTTTGGCAACAAGCTCATCCTAAGTGCAGTGTGATCTAGACCATGCAACAACCTGAGAGGTGTGCTATGACTGCAACAGGGCCATCTGAAATTCCATAAATAGCCTAAGGCCATGATCCTCATCAAGGCCACCCTTTGTGATTGATGGCACCAGTCACTGTTCTAACTCTCAGAACTTATAAATCATTGCTCTTTCTACTGTTTTGCACCTACTGTAAGGCAAAATGGAGGCACCTCTACACTCAGGGATGCAATCTCATGTCCATTTAGAAACCGTTCCTGTTCCAGCTACTCCTTTACCTCTCCATGTCTTTCTTCTTTTGACTCATAAGATTATCAAAGGTGTACACAGCAATCTTTTGCAGCACCAACAAAGAGATACAGACAGAAAAATGCAATTTCCCTTGTAATCATTTATAAAACATTGAATGCAATGTTACGCTTTCAAAATGTAAAAGAACTCACTTGAACAATGATGTGAACATTGGTGCATGAACAACAAACTCTTGCTCAAATCTGCTATTAACACTGCTACCGCTATTTTCTATAGTGGAACATCATTTTGCTATACATCAATGAGTAATGCTGCTGTCTGCTTTGAGGTACAAAATCTTCATGAGAAACTCATTTCTGGCCAAATCATGGGGTATAAAGTTGGGCGAACTCTGAATGATCTCAGTTGTTAACTATATTTAGGATTCTCCAGAGTTCTCAATCTTTCAAGAGACTATGGCAATGGAGATTGGGCAGTTAAGATTCAGGTGGTTATATATAGGCCCTGATATACAGCTTCTGAGCAGTCTCAAGTAAATTTGCAGAAAGATAGATGGAGAGAGCTAGAGAGAGAACGAGGATGTGGCATTGCTGTCTGTTGTTGATTCAGAGCTTATTTAAAAAAAGGAATGTATGGGGATTTGCCGAAAGATGATTTATTCTTTAGCAAGAACATTAGCAGAACAGGAATTTATTAATTCTACAGAGTTCGAAAAGGAAATCATATTTAAAAGTAATATTTTGTTTAGCAGAGAGCACTTAGGGAGGACGGTTTCATGCAGGGTGTGGTATTATTTAAAGGAATGGTTCGGTCAACATTTTTTATTGTCCCTACGGGTCAGCCATGCGTTTTTAAGCCTAAGTCGCTCGATTTTAGAAACATTTCCTATGGACCTTACCCGAGTTTTCGACCATTAAATGCACGCGAAAACAGGCACCAGGGCGCTGCCATTTTGTGATAATCCTATCACTACCGCATTGCCCTGGCTGACCTGCTTTTGCGGCACTAAATCATATCCCCCGCCCCTGAGCCTGACATTATCAAAACATTCTTATTCCCCGCCTATTTCCGTGACGTTACTGTGCTGCATAGGCAAACGCACCCAGTCGTCTTCTACGCGACTTCACACAGTGCCCGGAAACCAACACAGATCAACTCACAACACAGCACGCCACAATTCGGAATATGAAACTGTAGTTTAAAATCAAACAGCAATATGGTACATTTGGTAAAGTACATTTATTTGACATTAAATGTTTAGAGAATATTCAGCAATTGGCATATTAAATAGGAATGGAATTTGTATTCTTTTCTCTCGATCCGCAAATCCGTAAAAGTTTATCGTGAGTCACGCGCTGTTCCTTTATGGTACACAGGGTGTTGGTTTTCGTTAAAAGAAGCACTTTGGACGCACGGTGAACCACAAGGCTGTTCCATCAACTAGGCACTAGGCCACCGTAAAGGTCGATATGTTGCTTCTAGCCGCTACCGCGTAAGGGCATATGGCTCCTTGGTGATCGTCCCATAAAATGGTCAATGTAGTTCAGTTGTTTACAAGAAGCTGCAGCTGGCGGTTGAAGAAGCCGTCTGCCGGGGTCTGGAATAGGTGGCAGTGGCAATATGGTAGAATGTACCTGTTTAGAAAACATAAAAATTGAAATTAGTCTCACCAGCCGATCTTTATTACTATTATTCATTTTATTTATTACGGGCGAGCTGAAACTATTTGCTTGCAAGGATAGTGCAATGGAGTATGTTCGGCTCTAAAAGCAATGCGAAAACTAACGAAATAAATCGAGGGAAACACACAAACTAATGTTTTTTTTAACCGTTGAACCACTGAGAAACGACTGTTTGTCTACATGCGTGTCGAATGGGCACATGCATGCCCATGTGCCCGGTAGAAAGACGACCCCAAAAATGTTGTACTTGCTCTTCATTCATTCATTCATTCCGATATAAAAGCGTCTAAAGAGTTACTTACATTATATTTGCCATTTCCATTGTATCTCTGCGTAATGCAGTCCGTAAATCCCACTGTGTTCGTGCCAACGATTTTTCATATACTGAACTAACATGAAACTCGGTCTACTTTCAGAATTTTCAGCCTTATCGTCTCTTACGTTATTGCCCACCTCCTTCAAATGAAGTCCTTTCGGCATGGTCCCTGTTTCTCAAGGTCAAAAAACAATAGAACCTTATACTGCCAGTGCGATTCGCGGGCCTCTTCAGCCCGTGAGCATAAAATCAAAGCCGCTGACCTTCACTCTGCATGAGCGTACATTCATACTTTGCAACATCCCGTGTAAAGCCATCTGTGAGAACTTGAATTTTCGACTCCATGTTTGTACTAGGCCTCAATGTGCAAATGCAAACTGGCTTCTCTACCATCTGCAACGCCTCGCTTGGCGCGTTCTAAGCCCCCCAATTTTGTCCTCGTTCTCTGCGAGCTTTGCAGCCCTAGAGAACCATAACTATGGAGACATTGACTTTTTGGGGGAAGGTCAGGGAAAGTATAAAGTACATGAGGAGTTGAGTTGAAAATGAGATTTATTGTTTATTTGTTTTATTATTTGCAATACGCAAGCCTCCCCTCGGTTAACAGTGCGCAGCATATACATGAGATTGAGAAACTTAGTTACAGCATCAAAAATATATACATACACATATTCACAAGGTCACCGATATGAGGTGAATAGAGAAAGAAGTCAAAGATGACACCCATGTTGTTCACCACCCAGGATGATGAATGGAGGGTTTAGGGTTAGCATACTTTGTATGCACACTGTACAATAACATTATTTTCAAAAAGACAATCAGATTACAATGATTTATTTAAACCGATTTGAACTTCTCAACGAGCTCTGCTTTGGGTGGACATGGCACAGTGGCAATGTTTGGTGGCAATGCATCAGTGCTCTGCACAGAAACGCTCAAAATTCCATATCTGTGCTTCTCTAGTACACTAACAATAAGGCCTTTAACAAAGTCGAACTTCATTTCCTCATGTACTGATTTCACCCCCCATTTCTTAGTTCTTTTTCCAAAGGTCGTAGTGTAGTGAGGCATCCCTACATTTCCCGCAGTCCTAGACTGTTCACTGCCCACATTCTCGTTATGGGCTAAGACCGCAAGTAGAGTCCTATGTTTCATGCCCTGTAAGCTGAAATGCAATCGCTTTGGCCTGTACTTTAGGCACATATTGTGGAACACCTCCAATTCTCCTGTGTGACAGAATTGTGTCAGTCCCCTCAAATCTCTTGATATAGTTTTATCGAAAACAATCTTCTCAATGGCTTTGTGTGTAGACGAAGATGCAATCAACCACTTCTTCTTCCGTGCCTCCTCTGTGGACAAAGGGCCATGTTCACATTGGTGGAAATGTTGGTTTTCTGTCTAGCGGTGAACGTTGGTACAGTGGTGCATCAGTGACCACCATTTTTCAAGTAGGATTTCCACTGAACCTTCACAAGTTTTGGAGCTCCACCAAAGATGGTTGCTGATAGACTGGGACCACTGTGAAATACTTTCAAAACCTTTTTTTTCCCTGCAGCCGAGATTTTCTTATTGATTGATTTAGCAAGATGTCATACGTCAAATTGATGTTTAATATGTGGGAACTGCTCTCTCATTGTCTTGGCAATTGAAAGGTGTCTGTCCGTGGCTATGAGGTCGATGTGCATTCCCCTTGATTGTAGATATTGCAATGATTTTATAAATCCTAGTTTCTCCATGGCCACTGAGGATTTACATTGGGACACCTGCACGACCACCAAACTCACAATTTTCTTTCTATCCATGTCCTGAAAGTGGTAAGTGCAGTACTTGGCAGTACTTGGCACTGTCCATCGCCGGCTAGCCTGAATCGTTTCCCTTCGAATGTACTTGCTAGAGACAATTGTTCAATTTTCCAAGCATCACTAATGGCCGGAAACAGATAATCATGTTGGTATTTGTAGTACTGAGTTTTAGAAATGAAATGGAGTCCCACAAACTGAAAGAAAGACTCTAACTTTCTAAAACTGGACCCACTAAAAAGCGAGGCAGCTGCACACAGTAGATTGCTGGCAGTTTCCCCAGCATTGGTTGTGCAGACCATGAGAACGTATGATTTAATCTACAGGCGGCATGTATTTTGACGTTACTGCCTTGTTTTTGACGAGTCACATGAATCAATGGCTCCCCACATACTTCCCCTTCAACTGAATGCCCCCATTTCAACATACTTATAATATCCATCAAACAACTGTTGAATACTATGTATTTGCCCTCTTTCATTAGACTGTCATCCGGTGTGAAAGTTGTTTCGGACTGTGCCGTTGAGGACATATCAAGAAATTCAAAAGAAATATCGCTGATATCAAGTTCTGATGCGTCGTTGGGTGCTGCTGCTGGTTCATTCTCTGTCATTTCAACATCTGTTTCTTCAGCATTGATGGGAGAACACAACATTGTCGACAGCTTTTTGGGTGGCATTTTTTGGGCGGGTGTAGATTGTGTGAATTGATCTGCCACTACTTCAGAGCTATCTTCAATGCATTCTGTATCATCTTCTTTTGGTGGTGCAGTCGAACTGTAGCAATGGTCCAAATCAACTTTACCGGATTCTCCGGGCATATATTTAATTCATGTTCTGGCCATTGGACATGAACATCCCGAGTCTCAACACGCCGCGTCTGAATTAATAGTTCCTCCATAGTGTAAATGGTCTGGCAAGCAACATCTCTCATTTGCTTCACTGTCTGTGTATGTATAGTTCGTACACCCACGGGTAACTAGAGGACAGATTGGAAAAGGGATGTTCATTTTAAACACAATATAAAGTATAGTACAATTGACAGGAAAAAACATAATATAGTCCCCAACACAAAACAATTCCTAAAATTATGAACTGTTTGTAACTAACCTTATTTTTGTTTCTTTTCTTTGCAACTTTCTTGACTCGAACTTCAACATCTGCACGCTGTTGCTCCGATTCGTTTCCTCATGTCTTCCCTTCCTCTTGCGCTGCAACGACTATATTTTCTGGATCCACATAGAAAGCACAGAATGACGCTCCATCGACTCCCTGAAACATAGTGCTTTCATTACTATGTATCACAATATTGAAAACACAAAACACACGTGTGGACGAACACACAGGTACATCTCAATAGCTAAACACAAATTAAACATTCTGTAGAACAATCAAATCACAAGTATTCGAGCTCTGATGATCTGGTTCGATGGAACTGTCAGTATCCATACCTCTGGCTCCGCATGGACTGCCATGAATGGTTGTATTGGAGAGGAGGCATCAGCAACTCCCTGAAACACAGTATTTGCATTAGTATGCTTTTCAATATTGTAAACATAACACACACTTGGGGTCGACGGCACAGGTACAAATAAAGATATAACCTCAAATGATGCATTGTCTAAAAGAATCAAGGAATATCTAAATATGATCAGATTTCATCGACTTATTTCTCCGATTTATTTACATCTGCATCATCTAAATGGGATGCTGTTATTGTAGTGGAAGCTCCGTCGTCTCCCTGAAACACAGTACTTGCGTTAATAGGGAAGAAAGTATAGCAAATGGAATCACGTTATATGATGACGCTCGATGGAGCTGTCAATATCCATACCTCGTGCTGCCGAAGAATATGTAGGGATGTTGTAAATGTAGTACGCATTTACAAAAGATGTTGCGCCGATTCGTATACGCAAGGTCCCGCTTCCACTTCTCCTGGAATTACTTGAATGTCAGGCTCCGCATCAAGTGCAGGGGTTGACGCTCCATCAACTTCCTGAAAGATAGTACTTGATTTAGTAAGGATTACAATATGGAAAACATAAGACACACTTTGGGTCGACCGCACAGGTGCATATCAATGGCTAACCATGAATGAAACTTTGTGTAGAACAATCAAACGACAAGTATTACAGCTCTGATGATCTAGTTCGATGGAGCTGTCAGTATCCATACCTTGTGCTGCTGAAGAACATCTAGGGATGTTGTCAATGTGGTGGATGCTTCAGCATATCCCTGAAAGACAGTACTTGCATTACTATGGATAACACTAATCATAACTGAAAACAAACACCAGTGGACGATAACTAAGGTGTACATCAATTGGAAAGCACTAACTAAACATTCGGTAAAATAATTACACAATACAATAAAAATATTACTTGACATGCATAAAACAAGTCTGTAGCGGAATAGCCAAGTAAGATTACCTGATACGTGCCAGAAGTGGTTGATAACTGCGAGCACGTCACGGATGTAGAATGTTCTTGCTTCAGATTCAAGGGATAGTCAAGCAGTTGTAAAGGTAAATTATTGATTGATAATGAAATGCCAATATTAAAAATTGCCATGTAAGGAGACAGAATACTTGAGGGTAATGCCATTGAAAATGCGCAATATAGCACAGTTCCCTTTGCCCATATATAGATTCCGTTTGTGGGTTATGAATTCGAAAAAGAATATATTGATAAATGTCATTATTCAAAAAGCTATACACTCATATCAATGTCGAAAGTATTGCAAGGGACACAAGACCTAAAATATCAGTGAATCCATTCGGCTACCTACACACTACCGCAATGCCTAAAGCTAAATCCAGACACTTGACTCACCAGTGGCGGAATGTGGACGAATAGAGTGGGAATAGCGTTGGCGAGCAATTTTCGTGTCGTTCGCCGTTTGTTCTTCTTTGTTACCCAAGATGTTGTGTACATGTTCGAGGAAAAGTGCCGGCTGCAGATGCGTTATCGATCACCCCTCTTGTCCTCTAAGACTTGTTGGACTCTACTTTCCAGCTCATCCAGTGGATATCCGCAATGTCTGACCCATTCTCTTATTCGATCAACAGTTTTCGGGAATACATGCATTTTAGTGCCTTCAGATTTAGCATGGGTCTTCGAAGGGCAACCGCTAATCGAACAGGCAGGCATTGTTGAAAATTCTGAAATGTAAATATCAACATTATTATACAATCTTGATGAATAAAAATGTGATACAAAAGTAAATGAACCATACAATGTTCAATGCAAGGTTTGTTTTGGTTGCAGGAACTATACCAGTTCATCATGTGCGGCGTAGCATTTGCATAAATTGCAAAAATGTATAAATGATGTGACTAAACTCTGAACATGTGACTCGTCCCTTGGATGTTCTGTCTTGCAGAGAAGGAAACATGCTTACATTATAGACTGGACCCCCGAAGGATGCAATTCGATGACAATTGACACAGATGAAGATAAATAGATCTATTGATAGCATAACAATGGAAACTCAAGTCAATATCAATGAGACCAATGAACATAGCACTATTGAGTACTCTACTCGAAAATAAATAGAAATTTAAAAATCAGCGAAATATGACTAGGATACATGGCCTTACCTTGGCCAACAAACAGTTGGATTCAGCAAGCAGAGCAGTATGTTGCAGGAGAACTGGTAGATGGCCACAGGTAGCACACTGACGAGTTTGCTCGAAGCGTTCACTGAAGTTCACGGATAGCACGATCTCAGTGGTTCTCAGGCAGCACGTTCAGGAGTTGACTTGCAAAGCAGAAAGATGTTTCATGAGACATATCAAGTGGTTTATAAAGTATTACAAACAGGGGTGTGTTTGTGAATGAATGACGTGTGTATGTCGTGGTAATATGTGGTTTGCTGGGGGCCGGCCAGCGTGAGGGGGGGTCCTGGCCGGACACACGGAGTCTGAGGAGGCCATGTGAGCGATGGGCCTTGGCGTGGGATACCTTTTGAAGTGTACATGCTGTTTGGCACCTTGGCCGTTCGCGCCTCTGACAGCCCCCCATGGCAGCGCGCATCCACTGGCATGCACCACCTTTGATAGAGGGGGCTGGGATGGATGGGCATGGGGCGTGCAGATAAGGCACAGGAAGACTGCTGAATGGAGACACACTTATGTGGATTGCAGGGGGGCGGCCTGCTTCAAGGGGGAGCCCAGCCTGGAGACACAGAGTCTGAGCAGGCCATGTGAGCGATGGGCCCTTGGCGTGGGATACCTTTTGAAGTGTACATGCTGTTTGGCACCTTGGCCGTTCGCGCCCCAGACAGCCCCCCATTGCAGCGCGCATCCACTGGCGCGAACCGCCTTTGATCGAGGGGGCTGGGATGGTTGGGACTAGGGCGTGCAGATAAGGCACAGGAAGACTGCTGAATGGAGACACACTTATGTGGATTGCAGGGGGGCGGCCTGCTTCAAGGGGGAGCCCAGCCTGGAGACACAGAGTCTGAGGAGGCCATGTGAGCAATGGGCCCTTGGCGTGGGATACCTTTTGAAGTGTACATGCTGTTTGGCACCGTGGCCGTTCGCGCCCCTGACAGCCGCGCATGGCAGCGCGCATCCACTGGCCCGAACCGCCTTTGATAGAGGGGGGTGGGATGGATGGGCCTGGGGCATGCAGACAAGTCACAGGAAGACTGCTGAATGGAGACACACTTGATTCATTTAAAAAATCAAAACAACCTTTGTTAAAATATATGTGGTGTTTTATTTTGTTTCTTTTTTTGATGGCACAAAAATACAAAATTTTACACATTGTACAGGTCAGGTTGCAGCACAGCGAGGGAAAATCCCCTGTACTGACCGCTGTCACTCGGGAAAGTTTCTCTTATGGCACGAACGGCACAGGCGGGTATTACTCTTCGAACGCGGTGTCCAAGCCTCCTGTGAAGCCACCATGTAAAGGAACGATAGGCCACCAGCCAGTACCACCTGTGAAAAATAATAATACAAACTGTTTTTAAATGACCAAGATAAGTTGATTAAACGTTTGTTGTCAATGACAATTCTTGTAACTAATGGCATTCTGCTCGGACAAATGCTATCTAGACACTGCACACTATTGAACGACTTTCATGCGTTACAATGATATGTAGATGTAATTTTGGATATAGGAGACGACCATGAAATAGTAGTGGCATCACAAGCAGATTATACTTACTCGTTACTCGGATTACGAGGACGAACAGTTGCGCGAATTTCTTGCATAAGCACCACCATTATCCTCAACACAGACCGTGTGAGGCAGGCTGCCCTGAAGTCTGGCAGCTCGGTGATGCATTGCGGTCATGGCTCGCCTTTCGAAATGTAGGCCACGCATCCTGAGTTTTCACAGCAGCAGCAGTTCTCCGCCTCGGTTGGCATTAGCTCGCACCGATTGCATGTGCACCAGGTGAAAACACTGTCCCTGCGACTAGGTCCAGTGTCTTCATCCGTTGATTCGTCCTGCCAACTGGCGTCCGAAGCCCCATCGTTTTTGCGTGTTTCCCTTTCCAGTAGTTCCTCCTCTGTATATTCGGGCTCGTACATGTAGGGCATTATTGTAGCCATTGTGTAGTAAACAAACTAAAATAATATATAGCGATGGTACAGGTGTTCACACGGGCTACAAGCGGCAAAGGTAGCTGACCATAGCACAGAAACGAGTCACAGAATACTCAAAGTAACACAGAGAGAGGAATGGAATTGAAAATCTGCTGCTGTGTGTTGTGAAACGGTCTGTTTATACTTATTGAGGAAAGAGGCGTCTTGCCATTTCCATGGCGACACGTCATTAGCTGAAGCGCAGCGATTGTTGACACGATACGTGCTTTGGCGTTGTTAAATGGGCCATACGCGTCTGCTGATGACAGGCTCAGAGGCGGGGGATATGATTTAGTGCCGCAAAAGCAGGTCAACCAGGGCGATGGGGCAAGTGATAGGATTATCACAAAATGGCAGCGCCCTGGTGCCTGTTTTCGCATTCGTTTAATGGACGAAAACTTGGGTAAGGTCCATTGGAAATGTTTCTAAAATCGAGCGATTTAGGCTTAAAAACACATGGCCGACCCGTAGGGACAATAAAAAATGTTGACCGAACCATTCCTTTAATTTAACTTAATTATTGGAAATATAATATATACTGTATTTTGTACCATGTGCGTACCATGTGCGTAATTGAACTACACAATTATCATATAGCTGCAACCAGCCCATTCGATTTCACAAGCACTTGATTTCTCCACTTCTTTGGATGAATATAAAACTATTTGGAGGGTGGTAGTTGTGTCGGTGGGGCAGAGGCATTAGTTGCAATTTGTTTGAGTGTGTGATGCACACGCCACCTTTTTGAGGAGGAATTTATGCACAGTGATCGATTGATTGATGGAGACAAAATATATGCGACCAGCGCAGTAGTTTCCATAAGCATTTGGTTTTTTTCACTGCGTTGGAGTAACATCAAATCATATCACGGGTGCTTTTGATGAGGGGGTGGCATTAGTACTGGGCTATTTGAAGGATTGTTGAAATGCGGCATTTGTAGGAGGAATAATTATTTATTTTTGGTTGATTGACCACCAAAGACTAGTAAATTAAATTTCACAAGCACTTGATTTTGTCAATACTTTCAATGAACATAAAATTGTTGGTGGTGGTTACATCAGTGATGTCATCAATGACATTTGTGATGTCATCTTTGATGTCCTGGGTGTTATTCTTAGCAGTGCACGGTGGTGGCGCGAGTTATGGTTGCTTAGCTTACCATAAATGGCAAATTTCAGGGGGTTTTCGGTTTTACTTTGAACCATAACATCCCTTTAACAAAGTTTTTTCACTGAATTTCATAGGTTTTTAGTAGCACAACTTAACCATAACATCCCTTTAACAAAGGTTTGTTACTGAATTTCATAGGTTTTTAGTAGCACAACTTAACCATAACATTCCTGTAACAAAGTCTTTTCACTGAATATAGATATATAGATAATGTAAATTTGATAAATGTTTATTAGGATGCCCTTAGTTTATATACATACAACATAGAACATACTGAACCCCCTACCTGCGCTAGTGGGTCTGTTATCCGCGGACCATGCTCCTGTTCGCGAACAGACTCAGATAACATCAACACTATCCAAAAACTCAGGGGGTATCTTACATTGTTATATCATCCAAAAAAACACTAAACATGTTCAAAAAGCAGCACATAAATAAATTACATTCAATAATAAATAAAAAGTGAAAATGTGTATGTAAGACACTGTCAGTCCAATTACATAGCATAAGCAACATAGTGGAATATACCAAAACACAATAAATATGCCTCCAACAGAATTACCTCACAGAAATTGCACAGCAGAAATCAGCATGACACCTACGCAGCAGTAGCAGCAAAACTTAGCAAGAAACTAGTGAGTACACTACATTTATTGTATATATTTATAAACTTTCTGTATTAGGTACACTAAAACTAATCTTTTTTTTTTTTTACACAGAAATGTGTAGTACTTTGGAATGGCTGGAAGAAAATGTTCCTCGGGATGAAATGAGTGAAGACAGTGATACTAATGGTACACACTACACTTCTCTATATAAGCCAATTAATAACCATTACTTCATGTGTACTTAACACATGTTTTTACCAGACCTTACAGACATTAATAAACCAACAGAGATGTTAGAAAATCCTCTGCTGCGAATGGAGCTAAAAATTGATCTAATTTCATTGTTTTAAAATACTTTGTGGAAGACCATACAAGAGAAAAAAAAAATATCACTGTCCCATATGTACCTGTACCCCCTCTCCATGTCCCAGCCAACTATCCCCAAAAACTCCCCAGCAAGAAAAACGTTATGATGAGACTTCAATCCCTTCCTCCCCTACCATCCATCATGTCCAAAGCCCTAATTCCCCTGTATTTGTATCAGTTTCTGCTTCAACCTCTATTTCATAATGTTTACACTTTTATACAATTATAAAATATTAAGTGTGTTGTTAGTATATTCCTCTGTGTCTCATTTTTTTTTAAAAAGGCAGTTAGGGTGTCGGCGGACAGCGCGGCTGTCTGGGATGTCCTCAATTAACCAAAATGGGGGTGTCCTAAGGAGACTATACCTGTTTGCACTGTCCTCAATCAAGATGGAAGTGTCCTTAGGACACACAAGATGTCCGACTGTCCGCAATTAACCAAAATAGGGGTGTCCTAAGGAGACTATACCTGTTTGCACTGTCCTCAATCAAGATGGAAGTGTCCTTAGGACACACAAGATGTCCGACTGTCCGTAATGAACCAAAATGGGGGTATCCTAAGGACACTATACCTGTTCGAATTGGCCGTAGTCAAAATGGGGGTGTTCACAGGACACTAAAGATGTCCGCATGTTTGTAGCTATGCAAAATAATGTGTCCTAAGAACATTTCCCCTGTTTATGTTGTTCGAGGACCAGAACACTGTCTGTAGAACACTTGCGCGCATGCATAGCACACCCTTGCCCCTACAAACATTGTGCCTGTCTGCAACTGTCCACCGCACGTGTGTCACAATTTTAATTAGTTCGGGGCCTGGAACACTGTCCATAGAACAACCGCACGCATGCGTAGACCTGACCCTGCAAATTTGGTGTCCTATGGACAGCCGTCCCATTCGCCAACGTGTCCTCGATGTCATCATGTGACCGCACCCGCGCTAAGTGTAACGAACACTGTTCGGGCCCCCGGACACCTAAAAAGTGTTTTTTTCAGCAATCCAAGGTATTTTTCTGGGAAAGTTCACCCTTGCACATGTCCCACAATATGTACCTGGCAATCTGCATACTTTTTTGATTTTTTTAGCCCTTTTCTTGGTGTTTGAAGTGTCCTGGGGCAGCGAGGGTGTCCGCAAAGCGCGCCCCAGCACCCCTATAAAAGGCCACACCCCAGAGCTGCTCCTTATTCTGTTTTTGGGCTTCCAGGACATATACTGCTCTTTGTTGCATTGGATTGCTCTTGCTCTTTGAAACAGCTGTCCTGATGGCATCCATGGCTGCTGCTGCTGCTACTGCTGTCTCAGCAGCACCCCTACCCCCTCCACCACCAATACCTCCCGGAGGGCCTGCAGAGGGGAACAGGTATCAGGATGCAGAGGAGAGTGAAGAAAAGGATGAGGTAATGGAAGTCCCTACTACTAGTTCTCACTGTGCAGCTTGGGTGTGGAGGTTATTTACCACTCTCAATGGAGTACCAAAAGCACGTGCACACAACGTGACATGCAATCAGTGCAAGATGGTTCTGAGTTATGGGAAACTGGGTTTGTACAGCTATGGTACTACCTCAATGAAGCAACACCTAAAATCGTTCCACGGTGGGGCTCTTCGTAAGGTTTTACCTTGCGATAAACCTAGTAGGTTGAGTTCCCCTGCAGCATCCTCTGTTTCCGCTTCTGCCACCACAAGAGACACTCCTGTGGGGCACCGTATCCCTCCAGCTGCCTCGCAGGCCATACATGATGCTGTTGATCCTTACCTTTCGAGGGTCACAGTATTGTGCATGTACTGCGATGCAGTACTCTGCAGGGGGG
Source organism: Ambystoma mexicanum (assembly GCF_040938575.1). Classification (NCBI taxonomy): domain Eukaryota; kingdom Metazoa; phylum Chordata; class Amphibia; order Caudata; family Ambystomatidae; genus Ambystoma; species Ambystoma mexicanum. Next base: position 220,800,165 of record NC_090933.1, on the reverse strand, counting down.
AGAAACATCGAAGTGCTTCCGAGACTGTGGTCAAGGAGCATGAGAAGAACTGCTACCTACCTGAATAAGGCCCACCCTACATCTTCCTCTCTCCACCTGCTCTTTCTTATCCCCATTGTTGGTGTCCTTTCCTTACCCTCCTTTCGCTTCCTTTCCTTGTGTGTTGTGTTTAAAAAAGCAAAGAAAATAAAAGAACAAAAACCAAAAAAAAGACTCTTTTCAGAGCCGCCTTTCACAATTCAAAAAAGAAGTGTCAATGAAATGCACAGGGCCCTGTGCATTTTTAGAAGTCCGTGGACTGCCAGCGGTCCTCTAAAATCTTTGCAGTGCTGCCCTGTTACAACCATTGCACTTTCCTCTGGGAGGAAGTGGTGGCTGTGAAAAGAGCCTTTTTGTGGGTTTTTTTGTGTTTCGAAAACTTTAAATGGTCAACACCTACTGCAAAATGGATTGCTGTAATTCCAGAAAAGGTCACAATGCATTTTGTATATTTCACAGAAAAATCTAACATTGCGCCTTGCTTTCTCCATTTGTGGACCAAATGAAGAAGAACGCAGCCACATTTGTCTCTGTGCAAGACTGGGGTACTCTGGAGTTTGGATACATGCCCATGACTTTCCCAAGTCCTTCTTTCATTGCAAATTGCAAAGAGATTCCAGACACATATCCTAAACTGTTCCCTCCACAATGAATAATAATAATGTCTGCATGACACTGTATCACCAAAGTAGCACAAAGAGGTACCAAATCCAGCCACTTCATGACACACACCCCATGCCAGTGCACTTCCACATGAGTTAATCCAAGATGTACAGCCATTCCACAATGATCTGCATGCACCTCCAACCAATTTGTCCACGAATCTCCCAAAATCCAGACAATCTGCTTTCTGAAACAGACAGCCATAGCTATCTCCTCTCCTCTCTGGAAAAAGACTTTCTGACAAACTCTCTGCTCAGACATCACACCCAGTAAACCCTATTGACCAATCCCTTGCTGTGCTACGTCTCATTTGCACCCCTCTCAACCTCAAAATCCCTATATGTAAGACGCGCTGTCCGCAGACAACCGCCCTGTCCGCAGACAAATCAAAAAATCTGAGCATAGGGAATTAAAATTTAAATAGTGTGCCCCATCTCCCCTTTGAGTTTGGCTCAGAAAAGAGTCTTTATTTTTTTTGCAGATGCTTCAGAAACACCTTGGGGTTTTTTTCCCTTATTTTCCTCCAAAAATCTTCACATTAGCTTCTCCAAAGCAACCCTTAGGTTCCAAAACAGTATGGCATTTCCCACAAAAGATAAAGACATGCTATTTCATTTAAAGTAATCAACATTATCAGAGTGAATGTTCTCATTGTTGCAAAAGAACATAGCAGCTCCAGTTATAAAAGCAAACATGCCTCGGTTGATTAAACACCTTCCAACATTTTGCTGAGGACAAAAAATAGAAATATTGTCCCATATTGCCCTAGGTATCAAACCAGAAAAAATGATCTTGGCATTTGGAAGTAGTTTCGTTACATGCCAACCACATGTGGACTGTTAACCCTAGCCATATCTTGGCAAACTTCTACCATTGCCTGCAAATTGAAACCAGGTACAGTGCTCCACACCACCTCCACTCCTTTTACATCAAAAGTGTTTCCCATATTCCTACATTTTGCATACTGCTCCAAACCATTCACAAACATCTCTCCAAGCACCACCACCCTGACTTTCTCCGTCTCCGCCATCTTCACTACACACAGCCTCTCTCAATAAGAGGGAGAATCTAAACACCCGATTGGCTAACCCTCAAAATACACGCCCATTTCATGCTTGGATACCCCGGATGTAGCATGTCCTGTCTGCGAACAGCCGCACTGTCTGTGGAGCGTGTAAGTAACACTGGGGCAGTCCGTCTACACTTTCCACTTAATTTTCTGCACCATTCCCTCATTGGCTACTGTTAAGCAGTCACACAACATCCACCAATCACATGCAAGACCTCTACATCTAACTATATCATCACAATTCAGCACTTTAGATGTACTGTTGATCACTCCGAGTACAATTGCGCTGTGACTGCAAAGAACCTACATCAACTACTAGTAAAATCTCCAACATTTCTACTTGCAGATTCATGCACATCCACATGCATGAACACAAACTACAGGTATGAATATTTTTTCACAGTACATTATACATGCAAACATTCCGACCCACCTGGGAGGGACATTTCCTCTGAAAAATCGGGAGACAACATTTGTGTCATAAGAATGCATTGGGCAAAGATGTATTTTCGGCGGGAGAACGTGAAAAAGAACAATATTTTTCAAGGAAAAATCGTGTTTCCCACCGAAATCGGGAGGATTGGCATGTATGGTACATGTATATGTCTTGTATGAATGTATATAAACAGAGTAACTGCCACTTACCCTGTGTAACCTGTAAAACATGCTTACTGTCATTTCTCCCATCTGCTATGATCAAGTGTCACTTGCAAAGTTCTCTGCTCTCCAAATTTTTATTTACCCAAATGATTAACTGCAATGTGCAAACTGTTATTTTCTTCATTCATTCTATCATTTCTGTAACCACTGCCACGTATTTAACCACATTTCAACCATGGTAGCATTTAATGCATTACAGTGCATAAGATGTACGTACTATTTCCTTTCTATACATTCTGCATATTTTACATACATTCTATCATTTCAACTTCCTTTACAAATGACTATATTAGTTATCAGACACAACACACACACCTATCTATCAAAGTGTCATTTCATATTAAAAGCTGGGAGAAAAAACAGTATAATTAAGGAAAAGGGCTTTCTAGTGTGTTATAAAATTACACACAGCCAGGATGTGTACATGCATCTTTATTTATGTACACAGATATCCAATATCATTTGAAAGGCTCCCAGCTGAAACAACACCACTGCCTCTACAACTGTTCTTCCAATCTAGACAGCTCTCTCCTTCCAGCTGGTTCCCCACTCCGTTCTAGATTTCACAACAGCATTCAACTATGCACAGGTGCAGTCATACCTACCATATCATCTACAACTATGTACAGTGTTGTAAAGCAAGACATACACAATCTCCCCCTTCCCTTCAGTCTGCAACACAAGCACCAAGTCCTTCCTTGCAACCCTTACTTTATTTCAGAATCTCCATCTCCAAGCACCACAGAATCACCCAGTACTTTAGCAATCACCTACTGAGTAATGAGCTGCTGACCCCATCAAATCCTTTTGATTTATTTCCCACACCTTCACAAATACATACATTGGATACTTTTCCATACAGTTCCTGCCATTTACCCTGTAAAAATAGCAAACAAAGCATACGATTATTTCTTCCCTCTCCTAACATCCAATAACACCGCCTTACAAAGCCAAGTGTGCCCTGTGCGCTTACTATTGCACTCATTTCTAAAGCCCATTCAACGAACAGATTCTAAATAAAATATATAGAATGCACATAGGCAAAGAAAAGTGCATGTGCATGCTATGCACAGTTATCAGAAACCACTACTACTGCAAAAACAAAGAAATCCATGTCTACATTAACAACCGTGCTATTAACACACATATTTACTAATTTCTTTCTTTCACAATTGCAGTGAAGACCACTCTCCTGAAAAGCAGCAGCGTCTAAAGTATGAATGAGAACTAAGAAGAAACCTACTTTTTCCATCCAAAAAGTAAGTGCAATACTGCCATAATGTTCTAACTGTTACTCAAACACTGTAGAAGTCTAGTATTATAGAACAAACAATTGTATTAACCCTGCAACATTAGATTCAGTATTAGTGCTTCCCCTCACCAGCTCCATACTTTCTATTGCAATCTGAACACCAGTATAGTAACACACAAACACAGGAATAGCCTTCTCAATCTGATGTAGCATCCCATTGTACAATTACACACCTCTACATACATCCTTACCATCATACTCGGATACTCATGCACAAAGCACACATACACTGCAAAAGATGCCAATCCACACTTTCTTTTTTTCTCCAACAGACCCCAAAGAATGCCTACCAAAAAGCAACTCCGTAGAAAGCAACGCAAAAGTAAACGAAATCAAACTAAAACTCTCCAAAATAAGCATCCACCTCTAGCAGAATTTGTACAAATAGTTCAAACAAAACAACTAATACAGTCATTAATCGAAACAAAACAAGCTTCCAGTATAGAAACTTTGCCTCCTCTTTCAAAATGTAAAACGAAACAGAAAGTGATTAACAAGACTGCAGCTACCACTAGTGCTAACACCTCACCTATAAATCTTGATGTAGCGGCAAGCAAGCATACCAAAAACATTATTTTACAAAGAATATTTCCGCCACAGAGTCCTTCAGAACCTTATAAAAACAGGAGATAACTCACACACAACCCTTAAAACCTAGAAAATCAATCCTAGAAGCTTTCATAGACAGTGCAATCCTTCTCAAAAGGAAATTATTTATTTTAGTTTTAAACAGAATGACACCACTAACAAAACTAAGTACTAAACTACAAAAAATACTTCTCAATAAATTGAATATCAACAAAGAAAACATCACAACCATGTGTGGAGGGGACTGGAGTCACACCACGTGCACAGAACCATATTTCAATGAAGAAGCGTACAAACAAAAGCAAATAAACCCAATTGCCATAGATAGCAGTGAACAAGGGTATGAAAAATGAAATATTACCATTATGGAACAAGAAACGGTCACACAAAAATAACCCCAGAAAACCCAGTATCACCTGTCCATTCCACTGAACCAATACTTCCAGTATACAAATGGCCATGCACATCAATGTGTAACATTGCCAAAAAATCTTTCAAATCTTTACGTCAGTTCTTCAATCAGTATGTGAAAGGCAAAGACAAATTCAAAATTAAACTACTTCAAAATATGGACCTCTGTCCAGTGAGTAAATACACAGGGCTACAAGGACATTCATTAGCCTGCATTTCTGTACCTATTTGTAAAGGAACCTTCCATCTTATCAAAATGACATCAACACATCATTCAAATATAGGAAATCTGGTCCATAAACTGTACTATGCCAAAAGTCCTGCTTTAGCACTAGTCAACTTAAATAACAATCTTCTACATGGTACAGCCAAACAACTACTCGAAGAAATAGAGTATATCCAGAGAAAATATTTTGGAATTGAAAGTGACTTACAAAATGCAATAGATTTACAACAGACTGCCAGCAACTGTACAGATGGCAACTCTCTATTAGACACATACAAAAAACAAATACTAAAGTTTAAAAGTACATCTGCTAAAGTACAAAACCATTTCTGTGTATGTTGCCGCAGAACTGTTTATAAAAATAGCACAAACTGTAGACATAAATAGAAGACAATGAAGATTCCAAATGGTTCGAATTAGCTCTCTATCTTATAGCAGAAAACAAAAAACAAAACGTTCTAAAAGAAAAGTACTTCAGACTCAATCTATGCAGGATCTCACAGCAATTCCTCTAAACAAAGTAAAAGAAGCTAATACTTCATCAAGGACCACAACCATAGAAGAATCTACTGCTCAAAGTAACTCAACTACCTCTTCAAAGAGGAAACCCACACTCCTAATAAATGATTTGTGCACAGAACTGTCAGGTCCATTCAAATTTTCAAATATAACTGGTGTAAATGGCTACGCAAATGTAGCAATACATATTCTATTCCAATTGCCACCAATTATTTACAACATTTATTTACACGGTACAGACCAATTGTGTTTGCAAATGTTAGTCCTTCATAGAAATTATTCCACAATTATAAACACTTACAGTGTTTCTGGAATAAGACAGGAATTGGACTACTGTGCTGGAATGTTCAAATTCACTATAAACTCACAAGAAGATCCACAATAATTTCTGATGTACTTCCTACAAGTACTAGCAAACAAAAACATACCTATAAATGAAATCTTCCAGATTGCATACATGTGGAAACATACATGCACTCTCTGCAGGCATGTAGTACAAGAAGAAGTTCTTAATGAACGCTTTGTGTATGTATCCATACCTACCTGTGAATCCATTCCATTTCAGCAACTTGTACAAAATACAAACCATGGCAGATTATGTACTAGCTGCAATTCTGATAATCATTCCATTTTACAAATACAGACACATAGTAAATACGTAATAGTAATGCGTTTTCGTTATAATGCAGATAGTACCAAAAACAACTGCAAACTAACTGGCTTCACACATGGTCAAGTCTCACTTGGTAAGAAAACCTTCACAACAATATGTATAATCTACCAGGCAGGAGCCACAACCAATGCAGGTCACTACACTACATATATAAAAAAGAATTGTGGATGGTTTGAATGCAATGATAGTACCATTACTCTAAAGCAGATATTACCAGCAAATCTTGTAAATGCTTACTTAATATTCTTAAAACCAAAGTTTCATAACTAAACTGTGTATGAACATAAACAAAACTTGAACTTCAAAAGACCAGTTAGAATATGCCAACATGTATCTAACTCCCCCAAGAATCTGCAACAAAGAAACAGATAAATGAATACCACTAAAATTAAACACGAAATAAACAGTTAGAATACGCCAACAGGTATCTAACTGTCCCAAAAATCTGAAACAAACCAACAGATAGATGAATGCCACTAAAATGGAAAAAGAAATAAACAAATAGAATACACCAACTGCTATCTAACTGCTATCTAATTGCAACAATACTACCACCACTTCCAAATGAAAAACCATACACCTATTCAATTCCTCCTATTGAAATCAATGAAAGAAATATATTGTACCACAACGTAGAAAGGTTTTAATCCAGCATGGATTTTTTCCCCACAGACCCAATGATTTAATCAACAAACACATGAATTGACCAAATTGCACAGTACACTGGTTTGAACTATAGTACTTCTAAAATACTAACTATGAGGATAGACAAAATACAGAAATGTCTTCTATGCATTGTACTACTCATTATAAACTACCTACACTAACATGTGATTTTTTCTTTTATCACAGTGATTGCAAAAAGATGTGGGCTCCAACTACCCATGTCATGGAAACACTGCATACAACCACAAAAAGTCAAACAGTAAGTATATCATTATTGGACTCACAAACACCACGGCATAAAACACCCATTCAAGCAAACACCTGTCCATAAACCACAATCCAAAATGTTTGTTCCATGGGTATCTTATGCTGCAGCGCTTGTTGCCAAACACTACACTCTTCACTGCATGGCCAGGCCAAAACTCTTCATACAGCCTCAACAAAGGAAACAGTAAGTATATAGTAATTAAACTCACAAACACCCAAACATAACACAGCCATGCAAATGAACACTTCACCAATAAATATAACCCAAAATGCCTAGAGTCTTAAATACCAACAATCTGATCACAATCCAACAAACACACAAACACACATCATCTCACTATCCTATAAACACTATTACACTACTACCAATCAGAACTCACATTTTTGTAAACATATCCCCTAAGCAGCCCACATACCACAATCAAAATATTTGGTAGCATTGTAGAGTTATGCTGCGGTGGTTGTGGCCAGGGTTTAGAGACTTGGGTGCATGGCCTATGGCCTACAGCCTTCAGCCATGCAGCCAAGACTCGGCCATGCACCCAAGACTCTAGTCCCTGGCCACAACCACTGCAGCATAACACACCCATAGAAACAAACACCTACCAAATGACAACAACCCAAAAACATAATACATCCACCTCAAAGCTATGCACTTCAATTAACATTCTAAAAAATAATTACAACCAACGTACAAACTCATCAATGCATACCCTCTTCACCCAATGCTCTTCTAACGACCCAAAACCAACATCATACTAAACTAAAATAGCCAGTAGTGCGCCCACACAATCCAACAAACTAACACACATCATCTCACCATCCCATAAACACTATTACACTACTACCAATCAGTACTCACATTTTTGAAAACATATCCCCTAAGCAGCCCACATACCACAATCAAAATGTTTGGTAGCAAAAATAGCCAGTAGTGCGCCCAGTGTTTAGTATGTCCGCAAACAACCGCGGTGACCACGGACACTGTGACCACATCATGGCCTTCTCCCACCTAAACAAATACAGCATTTCACCTTTCTCTTACTCCCCCACTCTCTCCCAGCACTCATACACACCAACACACTCCCCAAAATTGGACTTATGCTCATTTCCAGTGCATGTCCGCGCATCCAATATGGCGGGCACATCAAAATAATTTGACACACCTCACGCCTCATCCCAACCAATCAGAGAACACGACCCGTGTCCGTGGACATGATGCAAGCCGATTATCCAATCGGTGTCCTGTCCGCGGAGCGAACAGGGAAGTGTGTCCGCAGCGCGGACATAGATATCACTAATTGTTTTGCCTTACGTTTTGGTTGTTTAAAAAAAAAACTACTGGTTGAATTTACACCAAATTAACAAAAGCACGCTTTCAGGACCAAGCCGCCACTCCTGCCTCAAATTTGGTGAAAATCCATCCAGCGGTTTGGGCTTTAGACTCAACAGAATTCTTTCCCATTATGTCTATGGGAAAAAAAGAAATTTTGAGACCCCCTATAACTTTTCCCCTCCTTGACCAAACCTCACCAAATTTTCAGAGTGGGCTTATACTTTTTTTTACAAAGATTGGTGAGGATTTGTCCAGGGGGAGGGAAGTTATAAGCCACCCAAAAAGTGTTTTTCCTATGGGTTTAGCAACTTAACTATAACTACATGGCCTCTACTGCAGGCCATGTAATATTACATAAGATAATCATCTTAACAAATATAGTTCCAACATATCATTTAATAGCATATGTTTACACATCTACCATGTTACTTCCATGGTCCTAATGGCCCCAATGTTCTAAAAAGTAGAATTGAAGGGGCTGGAAATTGTAAGCATGAGGCGTTCAGTCCCTAATTACACAAAATAAAAAAATGTTGTGGTTTGTGTCGCAAGTACAGGATATAGGAAAAGAGTGAACAGTTGCCTCATGTGAAGATGGGGATATGGTAGTCCAATACCAGCTCAGAGTGGGGATCTTATTCTACTCCCCCATTATATTATACCAAAACAAAAATGTGAGGTATACCATTTTAATGATATAATAATAATGTTTAAAAGGTTGTATTGTCACAGAAGATATATAATCAATGGGTTTGGTTAAGAGCCAGGGTCAGCTGGGTACTGGATCACTGATAATACATCTGCTAGATGTAGCTTCAGTTTTGGCACAATGAATGATGAGTCTTGTCACTTATTTGTTCATAAGCAGAACAATGATTTACACTTGAAGCTGACACGTGTTTTACCCGGGGGTTTTGCATGCTTTCTGAATGTATAAATAGATATTGAAGATGCTGACTGCCATCCTTTTGCTCTTCAACCTCTGGACACATTCTTGCAGATGTCTTGCACCTGTAATAAATCTAAATGCCTGCTTATCTCATGCTCCACTGCCTTCTCCCCGTCAGGTTCCTCCTCCATCACCACCTCTCCCTCAAGTGCCTCTATCACAGCAGCCCCCCATTCTCCTCAACCACTCTGTCATCATCATAAACACAATTATATAAATCCCCACAAGCAATCCATCATAATCTCGTTAGGATAGCTCAGGGGCAATGTGCTCGCCTTGGAAGCAAGATGACATGGAGCAACAAAGCTTTGATCCCCGGGTCCCTGGGTCAACGCTTAGAAACCTCTGGGTATTAAGCACGTTATAAATGACCTATCATATCATATAAACAAGTTTTTTCTAACTAAGATAAAGACTACAAGAAAGGTTTCCCTATTCAAAGTGTGGTTTTACTGACCACATAAACTAATCATATAAAGGTTCCCTTAACTAAAATAAACCCTATAGTGGATTGCCTAACCAGATATCTTAGCATGATGATCAGTGCTCTGCTGTGTTTCTGCAGCCAAACTAAAGTAGGAACCTGGAAGTTGCTGATTCGCTTATGAAACTCAATTTCAACCTCAGAACTCAAATGGAATGGCTCTTTCTCACGACCGCCCCGTGTCTAGGGAGGATATTTCAGGGGCAACTGCTCACCTTGTAAGCAAGATGACACGGAACAACACAGGTCCGATCCCCGGGTCACACTTAGAAACCTCTGGGTATTAAGCGTGTTGTAAATAACCTATCATATCAATCATGTACTAGCTTCCCTGCGTGCTTGACGTTCTGCAAGCGGTTAACCCTAATCAATAAGTAAAGCCCCCCAGAGCCTTAGGTCACATTTGGGTAGATTCACTGGTCTGGACAGAGTCGCCCATCACCAGCTAATAGCAACAACTATTCTTTATTTGCTGATCGATGCAATCAATGGGGGTAATATGTTTGAAGTTTCTTGCAGCACACGTTGATGTAACACAACCTAATTTTAATAAAATATTTAACAATATCCTGGTTTAAGAGACAATGTACCTCGAAACTGCACCACTCCAACATAAGGTATAAACAGACTTTAAATAGGTTTAAACTGCTAACAATACATCAGCTAACTGTTTAACCAGTAACAGTATTGTAATATGTCAGTTAATTGTTAAACCGTTAAAGTTTGAGAATATGTCAGTTTAATGATTGATCAATGACAAGTTCACAGTCTGTTCAAGGAATATATTTTCTTTGACGGGTTAATTTACAACAAACGCTCAAAACACACACTTTGGACCCACAATTCATACATTTCGTACTAGTGCAGTACAATTTCGCAGGTTCACTGAACGTGTATTTTTTTATTATTATTTTATTTGTCTTGTTCTATTACAAAGCAACAGAACCTTTGCAAAAGTGAAGTATCAAGTGATCATTACAATGTAATTCATACAAAATATCAGATCAAAATTCAATAAAACATCATCATAAAACATTTCCTATATGAAGGAAAACAGTGTAAAATCAAAGTTCAATGCAAATCGTTACAATAGAAGCAAACATATTCAAGTTAAAAGAAAAAAAAAGAGACAAAATTGGAGAGAAGAATAGTATAACATCAACGTGTATGTAATATGGGCCGAGCTGTGTGAGGTATATTAAACCCACCCTGTGCTAGCCTGCAATTTCATTAAGTCTGTTTCTCGCATGATACAATTGGTTTTCTACTAATAATTTTGTTTTTTGTAAGGATTGACACAGAATCATGATTTCATTAAGAATGGGACTGTTGAGCCACCCCGCATGTACATTGTGGGAACAGAACAGCCATAAGAGCCATCCCAAAAGAAGACTTTATAGGAACAGATTTCACATACACATGTATTTGGAAGGTCATGACAAACGTTCTCCCAGAGAGCCTGAATAACCCGAATTTTGGGCAATTCTTCAAGGACAAACGTTTTGAAAAGTTTGTCTGGCGTTCCTCCACATTGCTTACAGGGGAAAGGCTTAATAAACTTGAGTGCACTTCGCAGCATGGTTGCAGGAAGAAGGGAGAGGTGGTGGGTGACTGAGATCCAGTTAGAAAGTAAGATTTGTGTGGTTGTGGGTACAAAGTGCTGTGTAGCACATTCAATGGTTTGCAGAGATTGAACAACACAAGTGGTATCACAATTGATTTGGGGTGGTGGGTGACACAACAGTCAGTGTCCATCTCTTGAAGCAAGCGGATGACACATGAGCCATTGGTTGACAACTGGGAGGAGGAGAGAGAGGAGATGGGAATACCAAAGGGCAGTTTTTCGGTTAATCACACTGACCTGATTTTGCTTCAAGGATGCAGCAGGGATCCAGGGACGTGGTGGGTGACACAGCAATCAGTGTCCATCTGAGTTTATGGCCACTGGAACGTGCATCTGTTACTGGATGGGATTACATCAGAATAATTCGGAGACCAAATAACTGACAAACTCAAGAAGATGGCAAGTTGCTGTTTTATAAGCAAATATCGAAAACAGTTTACAACGAACATTAACGGACGTATGCTCATTCTCTAAGCGATTTCCACATGAAATACAATTATTTCCTCTCTTTGTGCGTCAGAATGACGTCATGCTACGTCGCAATAGTGAAAAAGCTATCAAAAGTTGGGATTGGTTAAGGGACACATCTAGATATTTATTTATTATTTATTTATTAGCATTTTTTATAACACTGCGTCACATGCCTGTAGGCCTCAGGGTGCTCACACATAATCAACAAGACAGACACCACTACAGAGATTTTTTTAAACAGTGCGAGTAAGAGAGTCCAATGCAGAGTCTCATAGATCAGAGTAGCGAGAACTCCTTGATAAGAAAGAAGTCCTTAACCAGGCGTCAGGTCAAATAGAAACGTTTTCAGTTTATTCTTAAACTTAGCCAGCATCTCGGAAGCTCTAAGACCGAAAGGCAACAGGTTCCAGGCAGTGGAGCCTTGGTCATTAATCCTGCACCCACCAGCCTATTTGATAAGATGTTGCGATCTGAGAGAGTGGACAGGGGCGTATTGTTGAAGACGCGCCACAAGATTCTCTGGGGCCTGGTTCAAGACGCACTTGTGCGTCAAAGTAAGAACTTTGTGTCTGATTCTAAGTTTGACTGGCAACCTGTGTAAACCCCACCTGGTGGCGGTTATATGGGTTCGCCTAGCCAAACTCATAACCGCCCTCTCTGCACCATTCTGCGTAACCTGTAAAACAGAGATAGTGGATTGCGAACAGCCGCTAAGCAGACTGTTGCAATAATCAAGGAGGGTATTAATGAAGACTGAGGCCAAAGTGATTGTATATAGGATATACAATCATATAGGAGTTAGGATTGTTATTGGCTATCATATATCAGGTGGACAATGCATGACTACCTCTTTATACGTGTCATTTAAGAAAAATCAGTTACACAGTGTTTCATTGGTTTCTCAAGCTATAAGGTCCTTCGCTATAGGGACTTATACAATTGGTTTGGCACGCTTGTGCCATGTCGGGTACATTGTGTTCAATCAGCAGCACGTAAGCCAAGACCCAGGGGGAAGTAGATAGGACATGAAGCTGCCCTACCACCTAATTAGCCCAACATCTCTCATCACCCATGCCTTCTGCCATGAAATTCTCTTTGTACTAGGCCTTGCAAAGTATTCTTGTTCTAGGAATGCAACGGGAGTGAAGGCACTCGCTATCTGGTCTGGAACTCCAAGTTCAAGCCAGATTTTCAGTCTCGACTCACGTGCCAATATACCACAATTCTGTCCATTCTGCAAACTTTTAAATGTTTTAACATATTAAGACCTGGCATCCTTTATTTTCTTTCTTGTACCTTAATGTGAGAGAATTCATCCTCCACACACATGTTCTTCAGAGTAGATAGCTGACATCGACTTCTCAGTTCTTGACTTCAGGCCAAACAGCCTCCCAACACAGCTTCAACAAACTGCTATTCTACTGCGACACAGCATTTATTTTTCTCTCCATGGTTCTTTGGCTTACTCATTTCATGATTCCAATGTCCAGCTTCTGTAAAATGGTGGCTCTGCCTGCATTCTATTCACTACTTGTAGCTAGCCTATATGATGATTGCATTTCAGCATATGTACATTCACTATACTTCTGATTTCTGCTGCACTTTCTAACATATAATCCTCTTCTTTTATACTTTTAAGGTTCACTTTATTCTTCACTTCGTCATTTATCCTCTAGGATTCATACATTGACTTCATTCAGTATTTCAGGACTTTGTGCACACTTTCCTATGATGTCATCAGGCCATTTTCTTAGCTCTTTCCCATATACCTTCAGGAATCTCCTCCTTCAGGCCGCCATCAACTCGAGGGTAAATTCGATATGGTTGTCTTAATGGATACCTTCCTCCAAACACTTGCTGCAGTATTGGTACAATAGCTGGTGTTAGACAGGGCATGGTCTCATGTCTCCTATACAGGGGAGGTAGGGGGGTAGGCTCACCTGCGGATGTATATGTCTGCTCCTCTACACATTATTTGAATGAAGTGCATGAGACACGTGCCATCAGATGACATTTGGGAGAAGGAGCAGGAGGAGCCCAGAATCCCTGAGGGGAACATGTGGAAGAGTCCATATTTTAAGTGGGATGGAGGACCGGTGCTTCTGGGAAGCAGGGGACACCATTGGGACATTTGCCAGCACCCAAATAAGCCAGCGCAGGGAGAAACATGCTGCTCAAAGCCTTTTCACTTCTACAGCTGCACTTGATGTGTGCAATACAGAGGACAGAATTGCACATGGTCAGTTGAGGGTATCTTCCAACTTATGTGCCATACCCCCTCTGAGAAGAGACTTTCGGATACATGTACCAGTGCAAGAAAATGCTCAGGAACAGCGCCACAACAAAGAACATGGCTGGAAACGATGGGTGAGGGTGAACTTTGAGTGCACTATCTCAGCGGATGAAGGAGAGGGAAGCAAATCCTGTTTCGAGAAGATCAAGTAGGATTGACAGGTAGAGTGCTTGAACAGCAGGAGAAGATTGAACATCCCATGTCTATCATCCATCGACTGGGTCAGAGAGTAATGATGATGAGATGGATGGCAATCAAAATAAAGAATGTGGTTCATCAGAATTGAGATGGGGAAAAGCATTGCTTTTGGAAAGCAGCGATGCAGAGGAGATTGGCAACACATACAGATGCTGTGCTATTACTAGAATCATGTCCCCACCTGTGTACAGACTATTTAAGAAACAGCCTTTACTATCGGAGATCACAATGCACATCACTTCATTACATGGCATCTTGAACACCACCACCATACAGCATCACCATACACAGACAGGGGAAGACATCAAAAGATGTGAGGTGAAACCCTCACTGCACCATAACACAAGCAGCATCCCTTCACCAGTACACACACCTAGCACATACAATACTTCATGTGTAAGTTCTTGGGTGTACTACCCAAAGCTCTAATATATGTACTGCAGTGGCACATTGCAGTGATCTGTCTCTGTGCCAGGACAGTCTTATGGAAGCGATTGAGCATGGGCAAAAATATCACACGTCGCTTGGCATGCAGCTCCTGCTTGACATTAACCTGGCTATTATGTTGGCCAGAAATTCCTTGCTCTGCAAATTTGTGAAAAACCCCTGGATTATAATGCATTGAAGGAAAAGTTGATCAGAGTTGGGGAAGATCCCAGCCAATGTTTTTTCTCACCTAAAGCGGTACCAGAATTGTACAACGATATTATGGTAAAGTAGTTAAGGTACTGCAGCAGTCAGTGGGGCAACAATTCCACATCATCATGGGCATGTGGACCAGTGCTCAGAGATTGACTACATGGAAATACAGGAAAATACAGCTGAACATCAGCAGAAGAGGTACTTGATGCCTATCTATTGGACACTTCACCCATGGAGAGATGATGACCTGTTACAGTATTGATGCAGCAATCATCAGTCTGATCAGCGACACTTGTGCAAGTTGCTGTAGCAATGCTAAGCTTTGCCCGCAAATGTTCAGTCCAAGAGAATTTTTTGTACAGCCCTCGCTATTGTCTCCAACCACAGGAAAAACTTTGGATGGCCGGATGTTGAAAAATTGACATTTATAAAAAATTAAATAGCACTTTATTGTAGAAGTCTATAGAATTACAGCTGCTCATAATTAACACACCAGCTTAGATGCTATTGATGATGATTTGTTACCTTGTACATGTCGGACATTGAAAAGTGGAACGAAGTTGACACATGGGGCCTCATTCTTAGGTCGCTATCCAGGAAACACTGAATCCGCTGCCTGACTTCCCGGTGCCACCACGACATTACAAGTCCTGGTGGCACGGGAAGTCAAACAGAAGATTTAGTAACTCCTCACTCCCGTGGAGTACCACAGCACTCCACCGGAGTGGGGAGACGGAAGCACCACCGCTGTTGCTAATGGTGCCAGTGCTTCTGTGAAACG
Organism: Ambystoma mexicanum; assembly: GCF_040938575.1. NCBI lineage: Eukaryota > Metazoa > Chordata > Amphibia > Caudata > Ambystomatidae > Ambystoma > Ambystoma mexicanum. Next base: position 220,784,294 of record NC_090933.1, on the reverse strand, counting down.
TCTGCCTGCAGGGGCTGTTGCACCTGGCAGGTCTGTGGCGGTACGGAAAGCTTACCGGCATGGAAACAAGGGTGCTGGTAAGTTTACCGGCACCCTTGTTGACGGACTGCCACACTCGGAACGAGGCCCATGGTGCGGGTGGTTGGGAGATGGATATCTGGTGTAGTGACTAACAGATTCTGACCAGTTGCTGTTGTACACATACTGTTGCATTGACTATGGTGTAAGTAATGTTTTTGAATCCTGATCACACACTTGTCAAAAGCTTGCACCATTTAAGCATCGTTAGTTTTCCCCCAAAGTGCAGCCTCCCCTTAAGGTGCTCCCACAGGGTGCAGCCACCCCTTAATGTTCACTGGTTTCTTCTAAGGGCACATTTGTGTCTTAAGATTTTCAGGCTCTTTGATGGAGCATTGCCAACCATTAAGGTTCTCAGATTCTCTCACACGGCACAGCAAACCCTTAAGGTTCTCAGGTGTTTTCACAGGTTACAGCTGCCCATTGAGCACTCAGGATCCTCCACACAGTGCAACTGCCCGCTAAGGTTCTCAGATGCTTTCAAAGGGCATTAATGCCCCTTAAGGTTTTCAAGCTCTTTCACAAGGTGCACCTCAAGCTCTCCTTCAGAGAGTTTCACAAAGTTCTCCATGAATACTGCTGGTTGCACACTGCACCCAACTGCTTGTGGGGGAAGCTCTGGCAAAGGCGGCCTGCCACTGGCCACAGTTGCTGGTGCCATTGATGCTGGTTGGGCAGGCTGGACATGCATGGGGTTTAGCATGGCATACCAATGTTGGTGCTGTGCTGCTGCAACGTTGCCCTTGAGCATGGTAGAGCCTCCTCCTGACCACCACTGGAGGGGTGGTGGTGGTGGCTGCATGATTGCTAGCAGCCTCCGGAAAGACATGCACCTGATACACTTTCCTGTGTCACTGGCACGTATGAGTTCTCATCACCATAGACATTTAGGACATGGTCCTTGCCATTTGCCTGCCACTTCACACATGCCTTGACCTTCTACTCAAAGCCCTCCGCCATGTTAAAGACCTCAGACTCCTCCCCCATGATGGTCTTCAGGGAAAAATAGTCCCACACAATTGGCCCAAACAGTCCTTGAGAAAAGCAACAGCTTTTGTTGTGTTTTTTCCTATGTCAATGCTTTTGACTTTGAAAGTTACCTGATTATTTTCTATCTTTTTAAAAATCCTTATATTGTGCATTCAAACTTGTATATGTGTCTGTTTTCAAGTGGAACTCTTAAAGACGTTTGTTTTACAAAGTAATACAACTCATGGTTTTACATCCATATATAATAAACCATTTGACCAATAAAGAAAACTGAGCATGGGTTGCAATAAAGGTTTACAATAACAAACAGGCCATATCGATTTTAATGCCTAAGTATTGTCTATGTTTGGAGGAGGTATCGCTATGTAGAGTGCTGGTGTGCCTGCACCAAAGCTAAGTAGCGTGAGGGGGCTAGGACTCAGCCAGTATTGGCGGATCATGTGAACTGCTAGTTAGGTCTAGGAGGTCATCAGCCTCAGCAGCCATTCATATATATAGCCATCGGTCTGAATGGAGAAAGCTGCATGCGTTGTCTGATTGACAGCAATGGCAATCTTAAGGGCTGGCTGTTTTTGTTCCTCTGTAAAATGGCTGGTGCCCTGTTCTGAAGTGCCTTTGACAGCGTGCACAACTAAAGAGTCATACACTAAAAAAGTCCAGCAATGGTCGACATATTTAGTTTCATCAATTATCAAGTGGTAGGTATGGGCTCCCATTCCCATCATTTATTTGATGCAGTACAAAACATTTGATTGTCTCGTTTCATATGTAGAATTAGTCATTCACTTTTTATAATGTTAACACAATAAAAACAGTTTGGGGATAAACAGACACACATAAATAGAACAGGCAGTAAACAATAATTACAGACGTATTACTTATGCAGCATTGGCAATAATTTAACATAACTGGCATGATAAAGCACAGATATAAACATACCACTAAAGAAATGAATGCATTCCAGTTGCCAGATTTGACGTGCGTCTATGTAAGGATTCATGAAGGCATAATAATCTTCAAATGAGACTCAAGCGTTCTTATTGTCGGGCCTCAAGAGTCGTAACCACCAGTATCGCCTTCCAGGTATGTTGATGTGTTTTATTTTATGTGCATTGTTATATTATGTTATGTCATGTTGATTCATACCACGCACCACTACCACAAGAGGGCAGTCTCCAGGCGCTCACATGGCTCTGCAAGAGAGCAGGGCTGGGTGTGTTAGTGGGGATAGGATCATAGGATAGGTTGAGAACCAGGAGAAACTGGCATCTGTGAGCGCTGTTTTGCATATGGGAGTTGGTTCGGGAGGCCCTGTGTATTGTAACCATATGGCTAGGACTCAGTGCCTTAGATGTTTGCTAGTGTTTGTGTTGGTGTGTGTATCCACTCTTGTCTCTGTCATGTCTCACAGCTGGTTGGGAAATGCCAAATGTTGACAGGCTACAGTAACAACTAACCTACAAACAAGCCTTCATACTCCAAGTGTACACCTGCAGACAACCTAAGGCCATCATGCTGCCACTTACAGACGAAATTCAGAACTCCTTTCAAACACTAGAAACTGCCCTCATAGTTTATATGCTCGCTCACCAGGGTATAATGCTTTCGCCATTTTCCTGGTCAGTGGTATTCTTTGACCGCTCTTCATTAACACTGTAGGCATGCAAAATATCACAACCTCCATCCGTGCATTCCAGCCGTCTCTTACCCGTGCAAATATGTCAAACTTATTTAACTCTGCGCCCCCTTCATTCCTCCTCTACTCTAAGCCTTTTTCCCTCCTCCACAGGCTAAGGTCTGAAAGCTCCTGAGGGGGGCATAATACGCCACTTTCAAGGCAAGGCTTGGTGCTGCTAGACCACTGCGGAGGTGACTGGCATCTACACAAAGCAACTAATATAACAAAACATGACATTCTGCTGGTCTGATTCCATATTATTTCATTGAGGCGATATGCCCGGAGTTGGCGGGCCGACCCTGTAGGTAATGTCCCAATGCCCAAGTTAAGGGCCCGAGCACAGCAAGGGTGGCGGTGACGTTACTGCAAGGGTTGGCATGCCACTGAGGGGCATATCACCATTAGCACATGTGTAGTCCACTACAAAGGTGCTAATGTGGTGTTTAAAAAAGCAAAACGTATCTTTATCCCACGGCTCAATACGGTGTAGTGCTGCTTGTCACTGAAGTCCGTTTTCAATGTTGATGACTCTGATGTCATCAACATGAAAACGGACTTCACTGACAAGCAGCACTGTGTGGCACCGGGCTGCGGGATAAAGGTAAGTTCTTTTTTTTTTTTTAAAGGCACCATTAGCGCCCGTGTAGAGAACTACACAGGTGCTAAGTGGTGAAGAGGGTGCTGGCTGCTGAGGCAGCTTGGAACGCGGGCTTGTACCATGCAGTACTACCCGCGTTCAGAGCCTCCTGATTGGCCAGCGCCCCATGGTGCTAACGGTGGTTCTACATGAAATGAAAAAAAATGAAGGACAGAAGAAAAATATAGAAATAAAAAAAGAAAAATGCAATTTTAATGTTATTTACAGTTTGATATCAAGAGCATAACAACATTAAAACACAAAAAACAAACAAAAAGTACACTATGAACGCTTCTGTTACTTAAGGTTTTTAACAGCATGAACACTCTCAAAAATCCTAATGTTCATGATGGCCAACACTCTCCTCTGCTGCGTTCTTAGAAAGCCTCCACCTGTTGCTTGGGCTGGGCTATGTGGCCACAAAAAATTTTCATTAACTCTTTCCTGCCAGCTGTACCAATGTGATATACAGCCTGTAAGGTCTCTTTCGGGGTCTGCCATTGCTTTTAACTTCGCTAAAATGTTCTCCCAAATAGATATTTTAACAAACAGTGCAGTGTGGTGAGCGTGTGCTCCCAAAAGGTGATGCTCGCTGAATATCACTTCATCAACAAGAACGTTTTCATGCTGAGAAGTGGGATTTTTTCCCTGCCGGCCATCTCGAAAAAATGGAACTGCAATACCAAAACTGCAATTAAAAAATGGTCCACTGCAGTCACGGATGTTGCCCACAATATTTCCAAATGAATCCTCCGTGAAGAAAAAGGGGGACATTTGCATAGCTAATGATGCAAAATATAACTATCAGGCTTTGTTGTACGCCCACCCCACTAATAACAACAACAAAACAGCACACAGCTATATTAGTGCATGTGCGTCCACAGTCCAATCATGCACACATGATCCATTCGAATCGGTAGGTGCTTATCGAGTCCTCATTTTTTCTTTGCATTCTGGGACTTGTAGTTCTGTTTTTTTCCATGATAAAACTCAGACAAAATTACCCAGCATGCAACAAAAAAAAAAGCCAGAACTGGGTAAGCAGTCACCGATTGGAAGGGACCATGTTGCCAACTATAACATCAGCACCAAAACCAGTAACTCAGTTTTATGTAAAATGCAGAATTGTGGGCACAGAAATCCAGTGCCTTGTTTCAGGAAAACTTAATAGAGGAAGGGCGGTACCCGCTGCAGTCGCCATTCCAAGTCTTATTGCATCACTTGCAAGTGTATCCCCTGCACCATAGTTACCATTGCCCCTTAAGCGATCTTGCATACCTTTACTTTTTAGCCAAGAAATGTTTCCATGTTCTCTGTTTATAATTGTACAGTATACAGATGGGCTTGATCAATTTTAGAATCCTTTCAGAACGTAAAATAGGATAATCGCTGCTAATACAGGAACCATTTTGGGAATACTGGCAAGTGGTTGGCTATTAGAGTTTATTTTGTTAAAGGGTGCTGAGGCATCCAAAGTCAATATTGAGCATAGAAGTAACTGCGGCTCTGCTACAGTAGTTGTTGGCTGGAATCATCAAACACCAGCTTTACTGAAAATGCACATGTGAATTTCTAGGGAATTAGATATAAAAGGAAAAGATCTTGGTTCTGGCTCGTGTATCCGTGGAAATCTTCATCTTAAAAACACATGTGAGTAGTCTCTAAATGTCCAGGGAAATAAAAAGAGACAATGAAAAATCTAATGGAAATCTGTGGTTATTGTTGGCAAATCACAAAAGATGGTCGTGATCCCTCGAATGGGCAATGGAACATTTGTGGTCGGTAATTATCAGGGCAGCATGGTCGTCTCGATTTTAAAAAAAAAGGGTTTACTTTCTTTCCGAGCAATTGAGAACCTGGTAATAATTCAACAATTTCACATGCTTTATAATATTTTTGTAGACATTGCAAAGCTTTGAAATGTTCTGAACGTCTTGTGAGGTCTGCGATTGAGCGATTCTTCATTTGAAAGGTGAAAGCGGTGACCAGCATCAATGTGACAGGGATTCAAATTTGGGTGGCAATTTTACAAGGGAAAAAGAAATAACTGGTGCCACCCAGTTTTGATGGGGTGGACAAATATTGTCTAATAGCTTTACTGGAAGTGTGCTTTAAATAAAAGATAGTCTAGCCAAGTATCTGGGAGAGATACGCTGCAAGGAATTATCAAAAATTCCTTGTGATTTGCAAGGGCACCAAGCAATGCCTTAGTTGTGCATTTACAAAGCACTTGAAGAGCATTGCCGGAAGTAGGACAGCGTCAGTTTCAAGACCTCAGAAATAAAAACAAGTATGTTTCTTTAACGACTAGAGATTGTTTTTGCAACTGAATGAACCTCTTTGTGGCCACCCAGGCACTGGTTGCATACACTTACGGTGTCCTCGAAGAATCTCAAAAGTCTTATTTCTGGAGCAACGGGTTTGGTCTACTGACATTTCGAATAGTGGGACCAGAGATCATCATTGTTTTTCTTTGTGGGGAAAGTGCTGCCCAAAAATGTATTCAAGGGAGGTGTGTCACACTTATGAAGGAACTAACTCCACAAAGGGGATTTAAGCAGAAGAAAAATGTTTGGACAAAAAGGATCTTACCAAGGCTTTCATCAAGTTGTTATTTCACGCCACAAAGTTGCAAATCTCCTTTTCAGGATCTCAAAAACATGAAAGAGAGGTCCTGGAAAGAGTGGGTGGAGGCTGGCAAATATAGCCGAAAGTCTCATGAACACAAGAGCAGACTTGATTGATACCATGTCGCCTCACACGAAAAACACCCACACTTGCACATGCTGTCCCAAGCACCGGAAGTAGCAGCTTGCATCTATTCTTTAACCTGTAAACATTGTGAGTTCCCACCTTTGCTCCCCTAATGGTTATACTCCAAAACGTTTTAGGGGCGCAGAGGAGGGGTGTGGTGCCTCTGAAAGTGGAGACTTTGAATCTATTTCCAGTAGCTCTGTAAAGGGGAAGCCTTTTAGGGAAATTGGTGAGGATTCTGCACATGCCACCACAGGTCATAAATGAAGACACACATGGAACCTGCAGGAGCTCTGTGGGGGCTTCCAACCAGTATCCATTTCCCACTCAAGGACTATCTCCTCCTCAGGGTTCTCAACAGCCTGAATAATAATTCTAGCAGGAGTGGTTGCAGAGGGGGAGTAGAGGGAAGATGGCAGAATTAGGACTTTTTATGTATTTTTGTTATGTTATGTTACATTACGTCGTGTTATGTCACTGAGATTTATACCACTAAAAGGTGTCATTTGCGTGGTCTGCAGTTGTTCTGGTGGATCTGAAAAAATCGACTGGGTTAGGTTAGTGTAGAGAGAGGGAAATTCAAGATTCCTCATCTTGTGATAGACACGCTGATGTGTCCAGTTCAGAAGAACTGGGTGCGGGTCTGTTTCGCTTTCATTTTTAGAAGGGCAGGCTACAATGCAAGGTGACTTGTGCAGTAACATATGATTCACCTAAATGCAACTCTTGATAAAATGAATCATTATGCTAAAGTCTAATATTCTTTCATCCTTTCTTCTACAAGGCTGAGATTCAATGACTTGAAGTACATCATATACAACCCTCAGCATGATGATTTTATTTTAATATGTTCATTATTGTCAATAAATTAATCTTACATCCTTAGACGTCAGTTAAGCAGAATCAAGTCTGAATCACTATCATGCACATCTTTGTAAAAACAACAACCATGATATGATATGATATGATATGGTATTTGTAACGCGCCTATACACAAGTGTTTCAAGGCGCGACGAGGCAGGGAGGGAGGGAAACAAGGGGAAAACAGACAAACGATCCTACTAGGCCAGGTGTCATTCAGATCGCGCAAGTGCAGAGGTAAGGGGAAGAGGAGGAAGTGCAGGGGGGAGGAGGTGGGGGGGGAAGTGCAGTACAAGGTAAGTAGCGTAAAAAAAATAAATAAAATAAAATAATAATAAATAATAAATAGAAAGGGCCAGCTGGTGGCAAGTGCGAGGTAAGTGCAGAGCAAGTGCTGGGAAAGGGGCTGTAGGGATACAGTGACAGTCCCACAGTGCAGGGGGAGCCGGGGAGGCAGTGCAGGTGGAGAGTGGCTGGGCCCTGGACCGAGGTTGCTGAGAGTGGCCCAGATGCAGGTTTGAGCTGAGTTCAGTGGGGGGTTAAGCAGGATTAGCAGGGGAGAGGGAGAGAGAAGGCAGAAGCGAAGAGGAAGGTTTTGAGGTGCTTCCGGAACCGGAGATGGTTCTCCTCAAGTTTCAGGGAGGCAGGAAGGCTGTTCCAGAGGGAGGCCCCTGCTGCGGAGAGAGATCTACCCCCAGCTCGTTGCTTCGAGAAACGGCTGACCATGAGGGAGTTGGAGACGGATGAGCGAAGGGCTCGTGAAGGAAGATATTTAGGAAGAGAGAGTTGGAGGTATTTTGGTCCCAGGCCCCAGAAGGCCTTGTGGACAATGCAGAGGGTTTTGAACTTGATCCTCGCGGCCACTGGGAGCCAGTGAAGAGATTTCAGTCCTGGAGAGATACGGTCCCTGGGCTTGAGGCCAAGGACAAGTCTCGCAGTTCTGTTCTGGATAAGTTGCAGAGGGCGGAGAGTGGAGGCAGGCAGATTAAGATAGAGGCTGTTACAGTAGTCCAGCCTTGAGAGAACCAGGGCTCGAGAGACAGTGAGCTTCTGGGGGAAGGAGAGGAAGGCAAGAATACCTCTGAGGAGGTGCAGCTGGTAGTGTGACTTCTTAGAAACGTCAGATATATGAGGAGAGAAGGAGAGTGTGGAGTCGAAGATGACCCCGAGGTTTTTAGCCTTGCAGGTAGGGGCAGGAAGGGGGCCAAGGGAGGCCGGCCAGAGAGCTGCAGGGAAGGAGGGAGTGGGTGTGCCGATGAGTAGAATCTCAGTCTTACTGGCGTTGAGGCAGAGGTCATTGGCGGCGCACCATTCATGGATAGCAGACAGACAGTCGGAGATGAGGGAAGGAGAGGAGGAGGCTGAGGGTAGCCTGAAGATGAGCTGGGTATCGTCTGCATAGCACTGGAAGTAGGGGCAGAGAGCGGCGATGCGGTGGGCAAGGAGTGCCAGATACTGGTTGAAAAGCCAGGGAGAGAGGTTGGATCCCTGGGGGACACCACAGGTGGAGAAAAAGATGTCAGAGAGGAAGGAGCCCATTTGGACCTGGGAGGGTCGATCGGAGAGGAAAGAAGTCAGCCAGGCCAGAGCCTGACCAGTGATACCCAGGTTATCACGGAGACAGTTGAGCAGGATGGCATGGTTGACAGTGTCAAAGGCAGAGGAGAGATCGAGCAGAATGAGAACACAGGGAGTGTTGGTATCGAGGTTCAGGAGCAGGTCCTCACGGATGTTCAGGAGAGCAGTTTCCGTGCTTCTGGCAGCTCTGAAGCCAGATTGATGGTCATGCAGATTACCAACAGAGTCAGCATGGAGGTTAAGCTGGGAGATGGCCAGTTTCTCCAGGAGCTTACCCAGGAAGGGAGTAATGGAGATTGGGCGATAATTGGCCGGGCAGGAGGGGTCGGCAGAGGGTTTCTTGAGGAGGGGGTGCACAAGGGAGTGCTTGAGGGGGGATGGGAAGACTCCAGAGGCGAATGAGTGGTTGCAGAAGTCAGCCAGGACAGGAGCCAGGGAGTCGATGTGGTCCTTGATGGTTTTGGAGGAACAGGGGTGAACCTGTTTAGACGAGGCTTTCATAGATCGGACTTGTCTGGAGACCTCATCAGCAGAAAAAGGTGGAAAAGCAGAGAAGGAGGGTGGAGGGGTGGCTGCAAGAGAGCAAGAGGGAGAGCTGGGAAGAGAGGGAGGGAGGAGAGAGGAGGAGAGCGAGGACAGGATGTCCTGAGTTTTTGAGATGAAGTGCGAGGCCAGTGCAGTGCAGAGGGCCTGGGAGGGGACAGGAGAGGTAGAGACTGCAGCAGGGTTGGCCAGCTCCTTGCAGATTTTAAAGAGTTCGGCCGAGTTGTTTGATGCCTCAGAGATGCGGGCTTGGATAAGGGCTCTCTTCTTGGTGAGAACGGAGAGCCGGTATTGCCTTTGGAGCAGGCGGCAGGCCAGTTTGTCAGAGGATGAACATGAAGCACGCCATTTCCTCTCTGCCACCCTACACTTGCGTTTTAGGGTGACGAGATCCGAGTCATACCAGGAGTTACATTTGGCTTTGGGCTTCAGGCGGATTCTCATGACAGGGGCAAGGATATCGAGAGTATCAGATATAGAGGAATAGAGCATGGAGAGGGCTGTGTCAGGGTGGGAGTCAGCCAAGGGGGGAGGAGGGGGCGAGAAGGTAGCAGCAAAAGCCTCAACTGACACGCGCTTCATGGGTCGGATGACCGAGAAGGTGGGTGGCAGTGAAGAGGGTGGCTTTGCCTGTGGGGTAGGGAGGGAGAGGTGGGAGGATAGGAGAAAGTGATCGCTCCAAGAGAGAGGAGTGGAGAGAGGAGGGGAGAGGGGAAGGTCAGAAGAGATCAGAGCGTCAAGAGTGTGCCCTGCAGAGTGAGTAGGCCCAGACGGGAGAATAGAGAGTGAGAGAGAGTTACAGAGTTCGCGAAAGAGACCAGTGGGGGGACAGGAGGCATCGAGGTGGATGAGATAAACCCCACAAATGATTTATGTAAAGAATACAGAATACAAAAAGGAACAAAGGTATGTTATGTTAAGGGAATTTCTATAGCGCACTATCACCTGGGGGTATCCAGGTACTAAATGGGGAAAAACCTTCAACAGGAAAGACAGTAGAGATAAAAATAGATCATTTGGGGAACAAGAAGGTTTTGAGCAAAACACTTATTGGGCTGACAAATCATATATGTGCTACAGTATACTGTTAATATAAACTTCCCCACATTCTCTAGGTCATTGGGGTTAACTTACGCTCAGTATTAATTGGTAGGATAATGGCAAGGTATGGACTTGCTTGAAGTTAGCAAAGTCCCATGTTGTTGTCTGCACAAGTGCAGAGCGGAAAACCTCTAAAAACTCCATTTGTCCATTAGTGTAGAGATAGTAGGTATCACATTGCAATACATCCCCCCCATAGTGTTGAATTGGGTTTATTTCTTGTCAAATAAGCTGAATTAAAAACTACAGTCATTCAATTCAATGTTTGCCATCATTTCCATTTCAATGTACCTGTAGTTGCTAAGGAAGTGACAGCTTCTTCCACACCATAATTAAGTCATGCTATCACATGCATTGATCACTATGTCCAGCACTGCTAGTAAATGAAAGCTGGATCCCCATTCCAACAGAATTCCCACTATTGAATGCAGTATGTATACCTTGGGTCAGAAGAGGAAATTCCAAGATTGATTTATGTGTCTGTAGAAAGACCCAAAATTCATCATAACCAGCACTCTGAAAAAGGCAATATTTGTTCATACACCAATCGATGACAAAAGTCCACAAAGGGCAAAACACCAACACATTGCAATCATATAACTTAGTTCAAAATATATATTACCAACATCAGTTGCCCGGAGCAAGGATATGGTGAAGCCTATGACCCTGAGAACTCTAGGGGTTCCCAGTAGCAAGGTGTATCCAACAATTGTTGTCTGTGATTGAGGAACAAGTACAAAAGACTATTGGGCCTGTACCTCATAATAGAGATTACAATTCAGGAAGTAGAGTATAACAACATAAAGGGCAAGGGCCATGTTTTGTGCACAATCCACATTTATTTCTGGATGACTACCACGTTATCAGTTTACAGGAAATCTGGGATACTGTTAAGCCTGGATATGCTCCTTATGCGGTGCCAGCTCTAAGGGGGCAATGGGGGAATCCAAATGGATGGCTTCTGACATGGGTAAAAATTGATATTACTATTAGAGTGGAAGTCATTGATTAGAAATGCAGATTTTGAGATGAACTTTTATATTATTAATTGTATACATGTGTTCCTATGATGTATCTTCAGCCTCTACTGTGATTGCCTCTCTTTATAATTGGTTGCAATGCCTTTAAGCCGCGAGCTCTGGGGACAGAACTGAAGTAATTATGGTGAATGGTGATCTAAATGCCCAAATTGAACCACAGAAATGGTTAAAGGATCTTTCCAAAGAAGAGGATGAGATGTGGGGTGTACCGAGAGTTTTAGCACCTGTGTCTAGAGTACATCATGGCCATGGCAAGGAGCTGGCCATTGTATTTGCTAAAGGAGGTTTAAGAGCACTAAATGGGTGACTCGATGGAGATAGCCTGGTCAAACCTACTTTTGTGATAGAGAACGCAGCTAAATGGATTGACTATTGTTTAGTCAGTGTCCATTACTAGAACATATTTAAATCGTTAGAGGTGATAGAACGCTCTAGTAGCCCTCAATGATCACAGGACACGTCACAATTGGAAAGGGTATTTATTCAACACCTGATGTATACAGAGTAACAGTGGATGATTGCATCCAGAAATGGGGATGGGGCATTACTCACTGTTCCTTTCCTGTTGCCCAGGGCAGTTGTCCTCACTGCCTGATATGTGTGCGGGAGCGTTAGTGATCCCTTGCTACCTGGAGCTCCCACTAGGCTGTCCTATAGCCATGGCATTATGCTCAGCTAGCAAGGCTCTGCAGATTGGGCAGATCTTCTCAAGAGGTCTTATTTCCCTGTGCAGGAGGAGCGCTGAAACCTGGCTGCATATTCCTGCCTCGCTCCACTTGTGGCACAAATCTCTCGCGCTCTTCGCTTCACATGCAAACGTGCGCTCAAAATCTCGTGAGATCTCGTTGCAATGAGATCTTGCGTTCCGAGTCCCCACAAACGCCCAGAAAGTGACCACATTGCTCTCTCGATCATTATGCACTATCATCTGGGTAATAGACACTGTGTGATCTATGGTCCAGACATAGTTAACCCTAATAATAGTCCAATTATTAAATGGGATCCAATATTTAATGAACATTTTAGGAGTGAGATCATAGGGGCAGTGAATTTGATTTTGCCTATACCTGTCAATTCAGTGAAAAAACGTTGTTAAAGGCACATTATGGTTCAGTTGCCCTAAGAAAAACCTAGCAAATTAAGTACAAAAACTGTGTTAAAGGGACGTTACCATTACTTTGCACTAACAACAACCTATCCATATTATGGTTGCAAGTAAAACCGAAAAACCCCAGAAATTTGCCGGTTATGAAAAGCTAAGCAACCATAACTCACGGCACCACAGTGCACTGCTAAGACTAACACCCAGGACCCATGACATCAAAGATGACATCACAAGGGCCTGGACAAGGGAACAGGTGTGGTGATGTAGATAGGGATCAAGAGGAGAATGAGGATGAAGTAAAACAATTCCCCATTGCCTGCAGCCACAATGAGTCCTGGGTGTGGAAACTATTTACCACCGCAGGAGACGTGCGGAAATCTCACGCGAACCAGGTGAGATACACTGAGTGCAATAGTACGCAGTCGCAGAAAACCTGACTTGAACAGCTACGTCACCACCTCCAAGCAGTGACACCTGAAGGCAGCAGTTCGGAGGGGTAGTCCCATTCAAAGAAGGCAGTAGGTTAATTTACACCATCCTCCGCATCTGCTCCTGCTACCACTTGGGACACTACTGTGGGGCAGCGGATCCCTAAACCAGGCTTGCAGGCCATATGCATTGCAGCAGACCCTTACCTTTCAAAGGTCATTGTATTGTGCATGTAGTGCGACACGGTACTCTGCAGGGGGGAGCAACTTAAGTGCTTTCGATGCTTTGGTCGGGGAGCATGAGAAAGACTGCCCCCTACCTAAGTAAGGGCCACCAAACATCTTCCTCTCTCCACTTGCCCTTTCTTATCCCTCCTTATCCCTCCTTTACTTCTGTGTCGTGTGTTACAAGAATAAGAAAAATACAAAACAACCAAAAATAAAAAAAGTCAGAGCCACCTTTCAGAGTCCAAAAGAATTGCCAATAAAATGATGCAGGCCACCACGCTGCCTATTTGCTCCGAGGACAGCGTGGTAAATAATGTGGCTCAATCAAAAACATTGCACTTGTTTGCGGGAGAAAGTGCTGGCTCATAAAATAGCTTTTTTGTGGTGTTTGTTTATTTTTGGAAGGGTTCAAATAGCTAACACCTACTAGAAAAATGCTTGCTGTACTTGGAAGAAGGGATGCAATGTATTTTGGATATTTCACAGAAAAAGCTGATTGCCTGCATCGGTAAGTTGGACACCATCTGTATGGAAAATATTCGTGCAACGAAACGTAATAATTTCAGTGTGGAAGGAGGACATGCCAACATCTGTCACAAAGGTGCAAACAGCCTTGTTGTCATTGCGCCTTGCTTTCTCCATTTGCAGACCAAATTAAGAAGAAGGCAGGCATATCTGTCTGTGCGCAAAGCGAGAAAATAGTATTCGGGAGTTTGGAAACATGTCCATGACTTGCCCAAGTGCCTTCTTCATCACAAACTGTAGACAAATTCCAGAAACATGTCCAAAACTGTTTCTGCCAAAATGAATAATAACAATGTCTGGATGATGGAGCGTCACCAAAGTGGCACAAAGAGGAACCACATTCAGCCACTTCTTTCCATGTACTCCATATCAGTGGGCATCAACATGATAGAATCCAAGATGTGCAGCCACTCCACAGTGTTCTGTATGCACTTCCAACCAATGTATGCAGGAGTCCCCCAAACTCCATACACTCTGCCTCCTGAATGACACAGCCATAACCATGGACATCTGCACTCCTCTCTGCAAACAGACCTTTGGCCCAGTCTCTCCCTACACACTACACCCAGAAACCTTATTGACCAATCCCCTAACCTCCACAGTCCCATTTGCATGCCAGCCATCATCAAAAGTCCGGGATGTGGCATGTGTGATCTTCGAACTGCCGTGGTGTCTGTGGACATATCGTGCTTTGTACAGGGGTCGGGAAACAAATTTCAACAAGGTTAGGGGTCTGCCTCTATAGTGGTGACTCTGAAAAGAACCCTTTTTTGTAGGTGCTTGTAAACAAACACCTTTTCTTTTTTTGGGGGGTGGGGGGTTTCTTCTCCTCCTTACATTTGTACATGAACCGCTTCAAAGCTTCCTTCAGATTGTAAAACAAAATAGCATTTCCAATGGTGGACAAAGAAATGCCATCTGCACTGAAAAAGTGCACATTATGACAATTAAGGATTTCATTGTCACAGGAGAACATCCCAGCAGTGTACAAAAACTGAGACATGCCTCTATTTACAAGACACCTTCCGACCTCTGGCTGGGGACAAAGTACATTGGGATTGTTCCATACTCTTCTTTGGCAGTGGGAAAAAAAGTTCTTCAGTTCATGGAGAAAACGTCAACAAGTGATGAAACCAAAATGCAGGGCTCCATAGTGCACCACTACAACATCAACAGTAGTGACAGTGGCCACATGTCTGCAACGTGCAAATACACCATGGAAACTGCACACAGGCACACTGCACCACAAAACCTCCACTTCTTCAAAATCAAAATTGCCAGCATTGCCTCTTCCTTGGGCATACCTCTGCAGATTATCCATGAAGGAATCACCCACGATCAACACTGTGACTCTTGCCATCTCTGCCATCTGCCATCCTCATTACACAGAGCAATGAAAAAAGGTACTACCGCCCCTTCCTGTTAAGCACACCCTCAACACCTGATTGAATAATCCCCACAGTCCCATTTCCATTCCAGGCATGCTGAGAAGGGCTAGATGTGGCACGTGCACTTTTCCAACTACCGCAATGGCCATGCCACAGTAAAGCAGGGGCAGTCCTTCTTCCCTTTCAACTATTTTTTTTCAAGCACTCCCTAATTGGGTATTGTTAAACAGTCACACATGCATCCACCAATCACATCCAAGACCTCTGCATCTAACCCTGTCTTCTCTGTGCAACACTCCGTAGGTGCCGTTAAACCCTCAGATTACAAGTCTCCTGTCATTCAAAAGACCTCCACTAGAAAGTACTGTAAAACTATCCAAAATGCCTGCATCCATATTCATCCATATCGCTGCCCATCGCCACAAAGTCCCGGTATCAATATTTTGTATACACTACTTTTGCAACTCTGTTATAAGTGCCTCTGAACAGGGTACCTGCCGCTAAACCTCCGAAGCATACTCAAAAATCATACTTTCAATTCTCCCATCACCTACCCATCAAATGCCGCCTGCAATGGTATGTGTTTTCAAAGTTTAATTTGCCTTTATCAGGCATTGTAATATCCAAACAGTTACTCTCTTCTTTCCTTCAGTCAATTGTACGACTTTTTCCTGCACTAACGCACCTCCTATAAAATCCATAAAATTGTCACAGAAAAGGATCACTAAATGTATCCTACCAACCTAAATCAAGTACATATATTGCATGCATGACAACAGGGTGCCGGCCACTTACCTTGCACACTTCACAGAATGCACCATTACTTAAAAAGGCAAAAGAATGTATGTGTGCATTGACAACAGTACCATTGATAATTGTGCATAAAGAAATCCAACAACTTAAATAATTGCTCTACTGATTCAGGAAGCATATATCTCCAGAAACGTTAATGGAATTGCACACACAAAAACTTTTCCTTTCCAAGCTCTACATCTTTCCGGACCTTTTTCTCACCCTTCTACATGTAGGACTAATCAATTTGCAAACTAAAGAGTCCTCTACCAATGCACACCCTTGCTAAAGTGTACCTCATACAACACAGTTAAAAATAAACCACTTAACCCCTTACCAACAATGCTGATCCTTCGAAGTCCCCATTCATGTACAAAGCCATCCAATTACACACACACTCTAAGTCTTTCTGCCAACACATCCCCCTACCCTTCTAAGTAATGTATTCTTCAAATGCAATCAGTATGCCATTAACAAACATATTTTCTTACTATCTTCTTTCACAGTTGCAGTAACCACCTCTGTCCTGAAAGCCAGTGGCATGTCAGCTTGAAAATACAACCTAGAATAATCCTACGCTTGACAGCCAACAAAGTAAGTTAAATACTATCGTGGAGTTTTACCTTTTATTGAGACAGTGCAGTGTTCTTGTATTTTAAGATACACAATTCCATTAACCCACTGGTATTTGCTTCATTCTTACTGATTACATTTCAACAGTTGCTCACTGTGTGTTATCATCTTGCCTCCATTATAGTAAAACTCCCAGATAGCAATACAACGTTCCAACCCTACA